>NC_053165.1:140142359-140467761 GCF_016835505.1 Polypterus senegalus | reverse complement strand
TATATATATATATATATATATATATATATATATATATATATATATATATATATATATATATATATATATATATATATATATAGATATATATATATAGATAGATATATATATATAGATAGAGATATATATATATATATACTCAGGCCCGTCGCGACAAGGCAGGCAAACCAAGCAATTGCTTGGGGCCCCGAGCTGGCCTGGGGCCCCAAGACAACGACTGGTTAAGAATAAAATGCAGCGACAAACTGTGTGAGCCCATTGATAGTGAATGCAGTAAAGTGCAATGACACTGTTATCGGGATCCCCCTCAAGGTGGCCCCCCTCGCTGACAGCAGCCAGCCAACCACGCGATCTCTGCTGCCGGCAAAATACAAAACTTCCTCGGCAGTCATGAAGCGGAATTATGCTTCAGGAAGCCAAAAAAGAAAGAAGAGAAAGGAAGAGGAGGATAAGAAAAAACAAGACAGTGGTAAGTGATAAATTACACACATAAAATAGCTCTACTTGTCTTGTACAAATGGTGCAATTTTGCAGCAGGTAGGCTAGCAGAAATATGTTTATGTATCATACATAAATGACATGACATGTTAATGTGAGTATGTATGTGTGTGTTTGTTTTTAAGTATGTTTGATTTTGTTATTGTGCACTTTTTTTAATGTATATTTGATTTTATGGTACAGTGGTGTTTTTTTGCAAATGTTCAATTGTTGAAAATGTTCAAATTTTATGCACTTTATATGCAACAGCAGTATTTGCACTGTAAACCTTTTTTATTTATATAAAGTGTGAGTGAATTTAAACTGCATGGCTATGCTGTAGTTCCTTTGCGTGAGTGCGTGCGGGGGGCCTTCATGTCCATTTTGCTTGGGGCCCCCAAATTCCTTCAAACGGCCCTGTATATACTTTATATATAAAATATATGTTCTCATACCTTGCATAACCGAATAACCTTTATGGCACAATAACAATTCAATACATTTATGGTCACTACACTATTTGGATTTAATAATCGTCATGTGGGAAAAGGCATAAATAAGTACAGCCGAATAATGCAGTCAAGGAGCTTTTGAATTCAGCCAAGTGAAAAATGACCGATTAACTGCGATTTTAGTTCCCTCTCTTTTCTCTTTCGCAGATCGCTTTTTGGAAGGACGTCAGTTTCATAGTTTTTATGAACAGTTCGAAAGTGCCTTTCCACATTTTCCTTCTTTGGAATAGCAATGATAGATTGACAGATCAGACAAACGCATATCGATTGTGACGTTGCGAGAAAAAATTCCTCTTCCAATTCCACATCCAGCCAATACCCTCCCCAAACATTTTTTTTTTAAATTCCGTCTTTAGTCGATATAAATTGGAAAGCTAACTAGATCACAGCCGGAGTTTTGCAGTAGCTTGCGCGTTTTGATCGTGTGTGCGGGAATGACCAGTGTGTTAGAAGTAAAGAGATCTCAGACTGGCCGCCCTGTATGTCAAATCAGGTGGCAAATGCCATAGGGAGGACATATGATAGACTAACATTTTAAAAAAACTTTTTTGAATGCAACGTAATCTACCTGCACTACCTTTGCGATTTACCGGTCGATCGCGATCAACGCATTGGGCACCCCTGTTCCAGAATATGTTAATAGGCTTCCACATTTTCAAGCTTGAATAAGGCCTCAATCAGAAGTGGTTCACATAAAAATGACAGATAACAGATTTTTAATGCCAATAAAAATACCCTCCAATTTATTTTTTTCACATATAATAGAATCAAAATGTATTTAAATTGAATTGGTTGGACATGAACATAAGGAAAACCCTATAATGTCAAAGTGAAAAAAAAATACTACAGATCCTGCTATGTTAACTATGCATACAAAATAGAAAACTATTACAATGGACTGGCACACCATCCAAGATTTGTTTCTCCTTTACCGCTGGAAGGATGAGCCCAAGCTCCATAAAATCCTCAATTAAATGGGTCTGAAAAGGTTATTATGCCTGAAAAGAAAATAATCAATTCCATTGGTATTCAACCCATGTAATGAATGTGTGTCAAAAATACCTTGTGGGGTTAAATTGGCTCCAAATTACTTACTTAAAATAAGTCTTTAGCAGTTCTGCATTTTTCCCCCCATTTGTAAAACTGCAAAAATATTGCTCAGGATCCCTAAGGTTGAACAGAAAATTAGCTGATCATACCCTTTAACTACCAGCACGACTAAACAAAGCGTTCTTTTTAAGATAGACCAGAGTGGCTTTGGCTGCATGTTTGAAGTTATTATCTCGGTTGAAAATGTAATCTTCTGTGTTGTCCCAGACATCTAACACACTACAGAAGGTTTTACTCAAATGGTTTCATCTTTTTTAATTTTCAAAGGCCCTTGCGGACTAACATTAAAGAGCCTACCTGTACCCTGATAATGCCAGAGTGGTGATTCACTGTAGGAATGAAGTTCAGCTCAGATCCTACTGACTGGCCTACTGGTAAACACAAGTCAGGATAGGACATCCCCCCCTTTGTCAAACATCAGAGTTTTTTTCTTTTCATTATTCCATGATACTTAAATTTGTGATCTATTTAAATAAAACTCCAATTCCTGTTTCTGAGTTGAGTACAATTGACTGACTTGCAGCTACCATAAGGCAGCTTTGTAGGTATTGAAAGTTACTGCTATAACTAAAAGTTAAGTTTTTCCATTAAGTATTCATTATTCCAATTGCTTTAATTTTTTTTGTGGTTGCATTGAATTTGAGTTTCTCTAAATATATCTGATTTAGTTTGCTTTTACATCATTATTTCCTTCAAGGTGCCTACACAGATGAAAGACTAAGCAATGCACAAATACAAGATACTAACCTTCTCCACATCACCAAGTCCTTCTGTGTCCAGTAGCACCAGTGTGTGGTCTGCTTTCATTGGGTGAGGCACACACCACACCCAGATACCCTTAGTATGTGACTGTATGGTTGACCCCAGGGAGAACCCTATAAAACAATAACATAATAAATATTATATTAATTCATTCAAACTGACTACATTTAAGTCAATGTTGTGCAAGGGCTGGAGGCTATTATGACAGGACTGTGCCCAAGGTGGGGAAAATAATCAGTGAGTTTGCCACACAAAAGACTAAATTACACTACTGCCAATTTAGATCAACCTAATCTGCCCGTCTATTGAAAACTGGAAGCAAAATCATGGCAGATACAGAGAGAACCAGCAACTTCCACACAAACAATGACTGGGTGCTGGAGATTAACCCAGGATATTGGGTCTATGAAGTAGCAGCAACAACCACTGTGCTACTACGTCATCTACAAAAATGGTATCCCTTTGAAACAAAATATTTGAAGCCAAAGGAAAGCTAATATGTGCCAAATGACTCAATTGAACCAAAACACCTGTTGAAAAGCTGATCTTCTAAGAAAGTGGCTGACAGTGAAAAGGTCATTGTGAAAGAGTAAGCAAACATAGCAAAACATGCAGTATTTACCACTTCTCTGCCCTGCCAGCTTGTTCATGAGGTAAGATTTGCCTGTACGATACAATCCCACAATGGCAATCACCACTACGGGCTGTTCGATCCTGGACAGAATCTCCAAAGCTTCTGGATTCATCTGCAGCCCAGATGCAGTGTTCTCAATTAAACATACAGGAGATACCATTTCAGGCCCTTGGCTCGCCATTGTGTCTTTCTACCTACAAGACAAAAAGGAAATTAAAGACATCCTTTAGCAATGCTGGAAAATACACATTTAGATTAATTTTCACGGAATGCTATTATTTTTTCATATTAAAAATAAAATGTTTTGCATTTATGTTTCATGTCTTTTTAGACATGTTATACCAGGGGTGTCAAACTCCCGACCTGGAGTGCCGCAGTGGCTGCAGGTTTTCATTCTAACCCTTTTCCTAATCAGTGACCAGTTTTCACTACTAATTAACTTCTTTTCCCTTCATTTTAATAGTCTTGTTTTTGTGGATTAAGTCCTCTGAATTTATTCTTTTCTTCAGTAAAATGACAGCCAAACAGGAATGAGATGTGAAACAAGACAACAGATGACCAGCTAAACTGGAATGTGAAACTCCAACCAGTTTCACTCCAACCAATCTCTTAATGGGAAGCTGATTCTTGCTGTTAATTAAACCTGCTATTTAATTCCATGGCTTGTTGCTGCTCTCATTCAGCCAAAGTAGACATTTCCAAAACTGTTGATTTTTATGTTTTTTTTTTCTAAGAAAACACATCAAGATGTTTTGGTGACCTGAGAGATCAACCTGACCAAGACCTTCACCTTTCTTTATTTTCAGATATTGTGTGATGGGCACAGGTGAGCTGGTCATGTAGCGGCTTGTTTTGTGTCTCATTATTGTTTGGCTGCTAATTAAGGAAAAAGACACAACTAAGGGGCCTGAGTAAAGTTAATTAAAACCGAGGCAACAGAAATTAATTAGCAGCAGGAACTGGTCACTAATGAAGAAGATGGTTAGAATGAAAATCTGCAGCCACTGCAGCCCTCCAGGACTGGAGTTTGACACCTGCGTGCTATATATATAATCCAAGTATAACACACTGTGCTCCTATGTGAAGATGCACTCAATAAGAATGCACCACATAAAAGACTTATTTTTATAACATAGGTTTTGAAATTTGTCTTGCCTTGCATAGAAAATGCACTCCACTTCTTCCACCTTGAAACCTATGTCTGTGAGTGCAACCTCTAGGATGCAGGAGATGTACCTTGATCCATGCTATTTTTGACTTAAGCACTTATTTTCATGTTTTATCAGTCCATTAACAAAATTGCTTCATTTAATTTGGGGCAGAATGCAGAAGCTAAAGCTACATCCACAGAGCTGTGTTTTTGTTTAAAAATGCCGATATTAGTCTCAATTTTTGCCATTCGTCCACACAACTCCAGCATTTTTAACTGTTGTGATAGACGACCAGGAGCCCTGCCCCGTCACGACACCTGGAGGAAGGAGGGACCGGGAGAGTGGCACTTCTCCTCCCTGGGCACTCGGACGGTCCTTGATCCCTGGGGGACAGCACTTCTGGGACACCAGGAAGTGCTGACAGACCAGGGATGGTGTACACCTAGAGTGCTTCCGGGTGCAAGGGCAGCACTTCCGCCACACTGGGGAGTGCTGCCGAAAGTCCATCATCATGCACCTGGAGCACATCCAGAGCATTATAAAAGGGGCCGCCTCACTCTATTCGGGGAGCTGGAGTCAGGTGGAAGAAGGATGGAGCTTGTGAGACAGGAGTGGAGGCGGCCGAAGGAACCAAGGACTGAGAAATTGTAAATAGTTTGTTAATACTGTAAATAAATGTGTGTGTGTTTGGACATTGCGCTGTCGTGTCTCTCTGTGGCTGGGCTACCTCTTACATTGTATACTTCTGAAAATGTTACCTCGGCACTACAATGTGAATGGGTGAAAACAAAGAATTGTAAAAATGCAGACTCTAATCATGCTCCGATTTGCTCATGCTTGTTACATAACCGTACCCAGAAGGGTCCTGCTCATTACAACGTCTCATTCCCTAGTTGGTCATGCTTCAAAGAAGAAAACCATATTCCAACATAAAGAGCACAGAAGAGCTACTTGCCATGGCATTTAGTTGTGTTGCTTACCTGAATGCATCTAAATGTGTTTTTGTAGAATATGAAGGGAAATAATTTACCATTCGCTACAGTTTTGTAGTAAGTAGTAATGGTTGGCAGCAGTACTACTCCTTCGTAGATTTTTCTGCCAATGCGTAAATGCCCATTGTAGATGAACATCGATGGCGTATGATGTTTTAATCATTTTAGTGTGGAGAAAGATTCTTTTGTAAATGATATTGAAACACTACTATGGACGGAGATTGTTTTCATTTGAAAACATCATTTTTAAATGAAAATATAGTAGTGTGGATGAACCCTAAGTCTGGACTGGTCCTCAGTGTTTCACAGGAATCACCAATGAACACATCCTCACGTATAATGGGACAATTCAGAGTCACTGATCAACCTAACATGCATACTTTTGCAACTCTTGGTGCAATGGCTCCTCCCTTAGCTGTACTTTTGCCTTCTGACAATTTTTTTCTAGCAGGTACAGTGGTTTATTTGAGCAAAACTGTTCAAACAGGATGGCACTTGTTCATTATGTTGAGCTGACTTTCTAGATGACTGCGTGCTAGTCACTTAACCTGCCCATAGGATCAATTGTTAAAACAATCGCATATAGAAACAGTTAAATAGTAGCTGTTCATATAAAATACCTCGGAATGATGTTTATTCTAGAAAGACTCTTTGTAAAATTTTTCTTTGGTTTTGGGGTGTGGGATTAAACTGGAGTGCTCAGAGAAAAACACAACACAAACACTGGCAACATCTGGGCCACAGATAGAAACAAGGAGTTCAGGGATGTTTAGCAGAAACGATGTTCATTTATTTCATGGCGCGTCCATAATTTTATTTACAGATTATTTTTAAGTGGCAAAATGAAAACAAAGTGTCCAAAGCAAAGGATATGGCAAGAAAGATTAAAAAAAAAAAACTAAAGGAAAGGAAAGAACAAGAAGAAAATCTGAGACGTGTTGTTTTATAACAGAGTACAATGGAACCTCAGGTCACGAACGTCTCGGAACACTTAAAAATCGGGCTACGACCAAAAAGTTCGCAAAACTTTTGCATCGGTTCACGACCACACACTTGGGTGACGAACAAGCCAGTGTTCCTTCCGGTTCGTACACGCTGATGATTTCCTCACGTGTTTAGTCTATCCCTGTGCATTCGCTATGAACTCTGTGCTTAAATTCGTTTCCCTTCCGGTTCGTACGCACCCGTGATTTAAGCACGTGTTCAGTCTCTCCCTGTACAGTACATTGTTCTCAGTCAGACGTGCATCGCGCAGAGAGACTTTAACTCAAAACTGCAATCTCCTCTCCACCAAGTTCCTCCTCACTTCCTTCATGCCAGAACTCAGCTCATGCAAGGTTAGTTTTCTTGGTTGTTTATGGTTAGTTTTTGTATAAATTGCGGATTTTTCAAATGTTCATTTTTTTCCCTGTGCTTAAAACTCATTATAAAAAGAGTTTACAGCGAGCGTTTCATGAGGCTATAGCATGAACTCCTGCAATGTTACTTTTCTCTGTTCAAGGTTTTCACGGTGTTATTCAATGTATTAACATTTAGTTTACTATTACACTGTGCATTCTATGGTATAATTAACTATTTTTGTGCTTAAAAATCTTTAAAAAATATAAATTTACATACAGCTCGTATGGTCCGGAATGGATTAATTGTATTTACATACAGTCCTAAGGGGGAAATTACTTTGGGTCACAACCAAATTGGGTTGCGACCAGAGTTTTGGAACGAATTACAGTCGTGACGCGAGGTTCCACTGTACTCTTGTTTGGGCTGCTCACACTGCATTTTAACAACAATGGCAATTGTCGAGTTTCGCTAGCAAGACTTTATTGTTCTTTTAGCATCCTGTGGTGGCATATGGCATAACCTACACCTTGAACTGATTACTCCATCTGATCTGGACCTGGACTTTGGAGAAGATACGTTTCCACACAATGACATACCCAATGGAAGAGCGTCACAGCATTTTGCCAAAGGAATCAATATGTGCCTGTGTGCAGCCTGAATGACCCACTGGCCAGATGCAGAAAGACTCTGATCAGCCTTTTTATCCCCTAAAGAGGTTTATGTTTTGAATTTTGCTTCTTGTTTCTTCTCCACTCCAACATTTATAGCTAACATATATACTGCCCATCATTTATTTAATAGTATTTACAAGCTTTTAAAACCTAATTAAAAAAGCCTATGGTTAAAGTGTGTATGCATATTTCTGTGCATAGACTGAGTAATGCTCAGCATTGTCTTTTATTGTATGTTACTCTGCATTTTATCTTAACTTTATTTGTAAAATGTCCACATCACAGCACAAAGTCCACTAAATGGAAGTGTGTTTATAAAAAATCAACAGGAAAGAAACTAGAAAGATAGTTAGAAAAACATGAGATGCAAAAATAGGAAAGAAACAGGAATAATGACTGAAAAAATTGCAGGCCTATGAAACAAAAGTGAAAGTGCAGACGAGTAATCAGGTTGAGATGATCAGATTATATAATGGAAAACATAAACTAACCCACATAAGTACCTTTCAAAAAAAATATTTGAATTTCCTACCTAGGGTGTGACTTCTTAGAATTGTAAAAACAGCCAAATTAGTGTCATTCATTCCATGTAAGGCTCTTACATAGCCCCAGTATATACAGTGGTGTGAAAAACTATTTGCCCCCTTCCTGATTTCTTATTCTTTTGCATGTTTGTCACACAAAATGTTTCTGATCATCAAACACATTTAACCATTAGTCAAATATAACACAAGTAAACACAAAATGCAGTTTTTAAATGATGGTTTTTATTATTTAGGGAGAAAAAAAAATCCAAACCTACATGGCCCTGTGTGAAAAAGTAATTGCCCCCTGAACCTAATAACTGGTTGGGCCACCCTTAGCAGCAATAACTGCAATCAAGCGTTTGTGATAACTTGCAATGAGTCTTTTACAGCGCTCTGGAGGAATTTTGGCCCACTCATCTTTGCAGAATTGTTGTAATTCAGCTTTATTTGAGGGTTTTCTAGCATGAACCGCCTTTTTAAGGTCATGCCATAGCATCTCAATTGGATTCAGGTCAGGACTTTGACTAGGCCACTCCAAAGTCTTCATTTTGTTTTTCTTCAGCCATTCAGGGGTGGATTTGCTGGTGTGTTTTGGGTCATTGTCCTGTTGCAGCACCCAAGATCGCTTCAGCTTGAGTTGACGAACAGATGACCGGACATTCTCCTTCAGGATTTTTTGGTAGACAGTAGAATTCATGGTTCCATCTATCACAGCAAGCCTTCCAGGTCCTGAAGCAGCAAAACAACCCCAGACCATCACACTACCACCACCATATTTTACTGTTGGTATGATGTTCTTTTTCTGAAATGCTGTGTTCCTTTTACGCCAGATGTAACGGGACATTTGCCTTCCAAAAAGTTCAACCTTTGTCTCATCAGTCCACAAGGTATTTTCCCAAAAGTCTTGGCAATCATTGAGATGTTTCTTAGCAAAATTGAGACGAGCCCTAATGTTCTTTTGCTTAACAGTGGTTTGTGTCTTGGAAATCTGCCATGCAGGCCGTTTTTGCCCAGTTTCTTTCTTATGGTGGAGTCGTGAACACTGACCTTAACTGAGGCAAGTGAGGCCTGCAGTTCTTTAGACGTTGTCCTGGGGTCTTTTGTGACCTCTCGGATGAGTCGTCTCTGCGCTCTTGGGGTAATTTTGGTCGGCCGGCCACTCCTGGGAAGGTTCACCACTTTTCCATGTTTTTGCCATTTGTGGATAATGGCTCTCACTGTGGTTCGCTGGAGTCCCAAAGCTTTAGAAATGGCTTTATAAGCTTTACCAGACTGATAGATCTCAATTACTTCTGTTCTCATTTGTTCCTGAATTTCTTTGGATCTTGGCATGATGTCTAGCTTTTGAGGTGCTTTTGGTCTACTTCTCTGTGTCAGGCAGCTCCTATTTAAGTGATTTCTTGATTGAAACAGGTGTGGCAGTAATCAGGCCTGGGGTGGCTACGGAAATTGAACTCAGGTGTGATACACCACAGTTAGGTTATTTTTAACAAGGGGCAATTACTTTTTCACACAGGGCCATGTAGGTTTGGATTTTTTCTCCCTAAATAATAAAACCATCATTTAAAACTGCATTTTGTGTTTACTTGTGTTATATTTGACTAATGGTTAAATGTGTTTGATGATCAGAAACATTTTGTGTGACAAACATGCAAAAGAATAAGAAATCAGGAAGGGGGCAAATAGTTTTTCACACAACTGTAATTATTGGAATATGTCATCCTTCAAGAGGTTTTCTGATGACTTGTGTTACAAAGAGATTAATGAAATAAAAAAAATAACATTCCCTATGTTAATGAAGCAGCCAAATGCCAACTCTGAATAAAATTCACCCATAGCTCTCATGTATCGGTGCTCAATCTGTCATTATTTTCCATTTTGTTATTCACATCGAGTCCAATTATGATACTAGAAAATAAAACGATCATCTTATTATTGGTTTGAATCTTTCATTTTAACTAACTCTTAAGTTTACCTAGATCTGTTCCTAAAGCTGCAATTTTTAGAACATTTAAATGAAAGCTGAATACCTGCTCCCCCCCACAAACCCAACATTAACATCCTAAAATTGACACCATTCTGCTACATTATGCTACAATAGTTCTTATTTTAACTGATTTCTCTGTATTTACAAAATACAAAACACACTATTCTCATGGTCATGTCTTTTCCCAAACTCCACCAGATGCTTGTCAATATTTGTTTCAACAGTTTGAAAATTTATTTAATGACTGATTGCAGGTTTGCAAGTGAGAGTTCCCTGCAATGGACTGGAGTCCTGCTCATGGTAGGTTTTGGTCTGGCACCATGATCTGATACCTGGATTGAGTTTGAGAATTAATGTGCTTTCACTAGTGTTTTTCTGGTGAATGCTTTACTGCAATATCCTTCACTCACAATAGGAAATATGTAACTGGATATGCTGTTAATAGTCCATCTGTCCATTTGTATAATATGCTTTGTAGAAAACACATTTGTAAGAAGACAAAGACCAATGTAGCAGAATCAAGAAAAAGGCAGGACTCAACCTTTAAAGCAATGAGAGGACAGCACAGGACACAAACACACTCACCTACACTTAGCCAGTTTAGAATCGCTGACTAACTTAATGTGCACTTCCAAAGATTCACTGCTGTTTACTCACAAATGCTGACAAAAACTCAATTATGAAAGCTCTACAGAGTGACCAGGCTGTAAATTGAATGCAGGCCCACTGGTGGTGTGACACAGCATCAGTGAGCAGAATGCTGCCTTTTGTTAACGATGCTATTAAAACCAAGAATGGACTGTTTTGTTTCAGTGTTTTGTACTTGTGTTGGCTTTTCAAAAAGAAAAGAAAGATCTTTTAAAATTATACTTTCCTTCCGGGTGGGTTTTGCACACTAATAAGGGAATGGTGCCACAGAGTGACAAAATGCTGCATATTGATTGGCACATGCAGATAAGAGTTCACTGAACTCTGTGTGACATAATGACCATGAAAACCCAAAAACCTATAGAATTTACCCTATACTATGGTTTTAGTTTAGATATTTTATAGTCATAATCTTTGTTTTAGATTTATTTTATATACATTTATATTACATTATATACATTTATTCATGCACACCTACTATATAAAGTTTAGAATAATTGTAAAGCTACCTAGCTAGCTAGATAGATAGATAATCTGTCCCCTGGGGAAAATCTGGTATACATCTTGCATGAGGAAGGGGCCTGAATTACCTTGAAAGCTTGCATATTGTAATATTTTTAGTTAGCCAATAAAATGTGTCATTTTGCTTAACTTCTCAAGAATTTTGTAGAAAGACAGATTTCACCCAGGGTTTGGTTGGTTAGATAGATTAGATAGATTAGATATCCATACAATTCTAAACTTTATACAGTAAGTGTGCATGAATAAATATATATATATTCCTTATATATAATTTGATACTATCTGTATGTAAGGTGTTCTCATCAATACCTCGACTCAATACAAGTTAGAACCATGCAATGGGACTCTACCTCTGTAGTTAGAACATAACGTATTGCATGATTGGCTAAGAATGTTCGACTGCTTCACTGACACCGCTGGATGACCAAGTATAGTAAGTTGGTGTTGGTTCGAGCAGATAACAGCAGGTTTGGTTGGTTTTTGGAACGTTGGTTTGGTGGGGCGTACTTTCCAGGACTAACATCGTCGTCTGACATAAACCCTTCGACAGCTCCGGAACCGTAAGTAATTTAGAATGCATCGCCATTTGCTTGGTACATCGAAATCTATCTTTGGGCAGTTCCGTTTTGGCATCCATCCTTCTGACATCTATTGGCAAACTGAGTAATGACGGCTGAGTATTAACAACGGTCATTGTTTAAATTTTAGCCGATCTCCGATATAAAAAGACTACGCCAACATAATTATTACTCTGACCCTGATTAGAGTCGCAAAATAAGGTTTGTTTTGAAAATATGTTTGCCGGAAAAAATCAAATGAGGTGCGCCGAACAGCTGAGTTCACATCTCGCAGCCCCGTTTAAACAGGAAGCTCTTCATTACATCGGCTGAAAAGGTCTATTTTAAGCACAAATCGGTGCCATGATAACAAAATCATTTCAAGGACTTAAAAAAACAAATAATTATTTGCAGAGAAAGTTTGGATTTCACAAATGGAGAATTTGTAGCCTGATTTGATCGGGCTCCCAGTCGCTATGCAATATAAATGTATATGAAATAAATCTAAAACAAAGATTATGAAGATAAAATTTCTAAACTAAAACCACAGTATTGGATAAATTCTATAGGTGTCATTTTGCTTGACTTCTCACTACATTTATAATGGCTATCATGGTACAACACCCTAGTAGTAAAAAGTCAATAAAAAAAAAACACACACATACATATATATATATATATATATATATATATATATATATATATATATATATATATATATATATATATATTCCTCAATGTTGGTGTTGGTGTGTCAGCGAGGGGATATGCATTATTGCTTATAATGACACTTAGTTTTGTTTTACTGCTCTCCTTTGCTACGACCTTCAAAGCGTCCAGAGTGTGTCTCATAACGAAGCATTTTAATTACTTGTGTTTCTGAACACAGCTATAAAAAAAAATTCTTATCAGTTTGGCAAGGTAGTAAAACAATACAAGATAAGCAAAAACTGTCAGTGTAAATGGACATAATTGATCATTTGTAAACTTTTAATGACCCCTTTCGGCCTCATTTTTCAGGCAGTGTGATGTAGTGGTTAAGGCTTTGGACTTCAAACCCACTACAGACACTGTGTGACCGTGAGCAAGTCCCTTGACCTGCTTGTGCTCCAATTGGAAAACCAAAAGAAATGTAAGCACTTGTATCACAAAACGTTGTAAGTCGCCTTGGATAAAGGCATCAGCCAAATAAGTAAATGTACAGTAGATACAGTGCCTATGTGGAGTATTCACTCCCTTGGAAGTTTTCACATTTTATTGTTCCACAACATTGAATTACAGAGGATTTACTTTGACTTTTGTGACACTGATCAAGAGAAAAAGACAATTTAATGCCAAAGTGAAAAAAGATCTATGCAAAGTGGCTTAAAAAAATATAAATATGAAACACAAGAGAATTGATTCCATAACTATTCTCCCCCTTCAGGTCAATAATTAGTAGATAAACCCTTGCTGGCCATGACAGCCTTGAGTCGTTGTCCACAGGTTTCTATGAGCTTTGTACATCTGGACACTGCCATCACCCCTCCATCACCAGCATTTGTCATTGCTGCGCTGCTCAAGCTCTGTCAGTCTTCATGTTGGTCATAAGCGATCACCATTTTTCAAGTTCAGCAACAAATCCTCAATTACACGAGTTGTAATCTCTGACTAGGCCACTCCAGGACATTAACATATGTTTTGAAACCATTCCTGTGTACCTTTGCTGTTGCACTTAGTGTCAGTGTCTAGATGCAAAAAAACAAATCTCCAAGGTGTTGGATTCTTGCAGATTGTATCAGGTTTTCCTCAAAAGATTTTTCAGTATTTTTCGATATTCATTTTCCCCTCTGACCTCACAAGCCTTCGAGAGCCTGCTGCACAAAAGCATCCCCAAAGTACGATGCTGCCACCACCATGCTTCACGATGGGGGCGGCGTGTTTTTGACAATGTGCAGTGATTGGCTTACACCAGCCGAGATCCCATGTTTTTTTTTTTGTTTTTTTTCCCCCCTTTCTTTAAACAGTGGTTTTCTCTTTGGAAATCTTCCATAAACCTTCCACTGGTAAGGCACCCAAGCAACAGTCTGCATAGTCTCACTTATCTCAACCACTGTAACATGCAGCTCCTTCAGCGTTATTAGCAAGTCTCTTAGTGGCCTCCCTCACTAGTTTTACTCTTGAGTGGTCACTCAGTTTTTGTGAACGTGTGCTTTTCAATGACCTTATAACAGAGGTTTGGAGTGTTCTCTTGTCTTCATAGTGTAGGTTAGGCCAGTGAAGGTTGGCCTTTTCCAATAAGGTGCATTTATACTACAGTTAATTGAGACCCCAGACAAGTGATCATCATTAAGAATGGGAAAGGCACTATATTAATAAAATGATATGTTATTACAGTGTTATTATTAATATTATTATAGAATTAATTATGTGACTTCTAAATCCAATTGGCTGCACAAGTGATGGTTTACCTGTGTCATATTAAAGGGTGGGGTGAATAATTATGTGATCGAGTATTTTGTGTTTTATATTAATTCAAACCACTTTGTAGAGATCTATTCTCTCACATTAAAACGTCTTTTTCTTTGACGAGGTGTCAAAAAAGCCAAATTTAATCCACTGTGATACAATGTTGTATAATAATAAAATGTGAATATTTCCAAGGGGCTGAATCCTTTTTCTAGGCACTGTAGACTGTACTACACATATGGAGCCCTGGGTTTTCACTGATATTCCACATCACTGTCTAGTTTGAGTATGCGTGATCTCCAAACATTTTCAAAATAGGCTGCTTCTGTTTTGAATTGCTGCTTTCCAGCTTTGGCTCCTGTGACTCTCTAGATCAGGGGTCTCCAACCTTTTTTTGCCCTGAGAGCTACTTTTACAAAATGACAATGGCCGAGAGGTACTCTTGTTTTCTAATGTTTATTCTCATAGCCTTTTTCAACCCAAACAAACTGAATAAGCTTGTTTTGCCTGAACATTTACAAAGTGATGGTGTACAGAACTCACATTCTGCACCACAAAAAATATTTAGTTCACCTGCAAGTGTATGTTGTATGTCTGTATGCACTTTCTAGTGTATCTCACACTATTGAATTACAACATGAATGCTGTCAAAACAAAACAATGCAATTTCAAATACACAGATATTCATTATTCATTTGTCATTTTGTCACATGTCACTGTTTCACTTTATTCACAGGTCCAGTTGCATTTGTGATGTGTTTTTTAGTTAGTCAGATGACTGGCACTGCATGGAGTCAACAAGAGAGGCCGGTGTCTGGTGGAGTGGAGCCACTGAGGTTCACTCTTATGGAGTCATTTAAATGTTCGTCTGTCAGTCTTGTTCTGAACTTTGATTTCATGACATTCATGTAAAATCAGGCAGACTCACAGAAGTATGGAGACCCAAACAAAGCAGACATTTTCAGAGTTGCTTGGTGAAGATTCTTATAGTTATCTGGCTCTACTAAGCTCAAGAAATGCTGAGAATGCTGTTGAGACTTTAACTGCACATTATTTTGAAGGTTTACTAATATATGCTATATAAAATTCATTGTCTGTCTGCTTTTCATGCGAGAACTACTTAACGGATTTAGATTTTTTTTTTTTTTTCTATAATTTGCTTGAACATTTCGGATGATTTTGCGACTTCTCTCATTTCGCTATGTATCATAGTTCGCTTGCAGTACCGATTTATTTGTGCGAATCAAAGAAACACGCAACGGGCCGAGGGGCAGGGGGTTTGGGTGTGTGTGGATGAGCTCTCCTCACTCACTCGTCAGCGTCGGGCGTGTTCCTTAACTCCGCATAGCTAGCGAACGAGACAAAATGAATTCAACTTTGTTTGACATTTAAAATAAAGTGTTGCTTAGGTCTTGAGGAGTTTGAAAAGATAGATTGCAATTCAGATTGTGGATCGTGGTTTTCTGTTAAAAGGATCGTGGTATGATTTTTGGGATGATCACCCACCCCCTAATTTGACTAATCAAGTGTTCAAGTTTATGTAGGATTCATTAACCCTTCTGTAAGCTACTTGGAAAGGGGTTGCAAGCTACCGGCAGCTCGTGAGCGACGTGTTGGAAACCCCTGATCTAGACCAAATTAGGGTTAGGACTCAGAAAATGAATGAATGGAACTCAGTATCCAATTAAATATGCCCACCCATTGTGCTACATTGTAATAAGAATCACTTATTTGTTTAATATACTCCTTCCAATTCAGTACTTCCTTTGATTACTTAACCATTCAGTCTTGCAGCTAACTATAAAAGTTCCAGGGTGAGGTTAGTTCTGCACTTAGCACGTTATGAAAGTAGACTGTTTAAGTCTGGAGTGAAGCCCAGATGTAACAGTTTGGCTATTTGCCTTTATTACTCTGTATTCCTGATATTCGGACGTGTCTCCGCTCCTAATCCTCGTCACAAATGCCCCTTTATTTCCACATATAATACAGTGTTTACTGTCCCCCGCTCATATTTATTTTACGATGTTACCTGCATGTATATAAAAAAAATCATCAATTAGGGTTTACTTTAGATTCTTTTTGCAAGATCTAATCAATAGCACAGAAATTCTCCACCAAGGAAAAACATATTTTTTATATATAATGGTGTAATAACAGTGCGTTACAGTAATGGTCATTCTTAATTTGCAAATACAACAATCAGAAGTACAGGGACTTCTTGAAAATGAACAACTTTTATTAATAAAAATTGAGTGTTATTTTTACAGCCAATGGCTGGACATCTCATCAGGGTGACGTTATTCGGGGAGCCTATCCGAGAACGGGACGATCTCTGCACCAAAAAGCAGTTCGTCACAAGCCAATTATATTGTGGCGAGGAAGCCGTAGACACCTCAGGGGCTCTTAGAGGAAATTAGTACTTGCAGCTGTGAGCTGCTGAGAAGTGAATTAATATTAAATTTTTCTATAACACTCGAGTTACACCCATTATTTGTGGTAAACGGACTTGCTATGCGACTCCAAACAGCCACTCCCTCTCGGCGAAGGGCACCGAAAGCCGCCACACGCCCATTCTTCGCATCGGCATTAATGTAATGTGAGGTACGACTAGCAGTCCGAACCCAGCGTTGTCCAAAAGTTAAGGGGACCCTCTCCCAGGTAGGAACTCAACTCATTACTGTTACCACAATGACAAAATGTAGGTATGACACTTAAATATATTTAACACACAAATAAATTACAGTAGCTGCATTTAGCGATCGTCAAAGTAGTTGAGTTTCTGAAATTAAACTTCGCTTACCTTTTGAAATCGCCGCTTCACAGCTAAAAATCAACTTTCTTGGCGGAGATGCAGCGATAACAGAAAGCCTCCTGTGTCAAGTAAAAGGTATAAGAATAAAGACAGAAACTGAAAGAGAAAGTCACGTCACTGTACAAAGCCTGGCAGAGACAGCACACGCGCAGATTGCCGGTGGGGGCGGACTGGCGCCTGGCTTCACCTTTTTATATGCTGACAACCCAATTGCTTAACTTGGGAGTTTTTCATACCTTATTTTTTTCCTTGTGTGTGTGTGTGTGTGTGTGTGTGTGTGTGTGTGTTTTTACCAAATATGTACTATTTGCAACAAAAGTTTTATTCTTCTACGTTGAAGAAAAAAACTGCAAATGTTGCCACGCGTGGCTCCTATATAGCCTAATGTATATATTTATGGGCCCGTTTCTCCGAATACAGAAAACGGGTGGCATAGATGGAAAACTCCACAACATAAGAAAATTTGCAATCGGGTGTAGATCCTGCATCCATCAGGCTCATTCAGGTACCTAATATTTTATCAGATTATGACGTAGTAGTTTATCTTCTTTAATATACCCATCATTTCTCCTGAACTGGCTAACTATGCAGTTATCTTCATTTTGAAGAAGTGTTTTCTTAAAAGAACATTACATAATTAATGAAATGTTAATTACAAGAGGAGGATAAACAGTTGAAACGAATAATTTTATTATTGAGTCTTTCTTTAGTTGAATGCAATGCGAAGTATAAGAAATGAGCAGAGTGCAATAGATTTTACTTTTAAACATGTTATATTATAATTAAAGGATTTGTCCACCCAAAAAGATATATATTTTTTAAACTGCTACTTATCTCATGTAGTATAGTGCTGGCCAAGAAAACGTGTTAATCTTATGTTTTTGTGGAGAAAGTATGTGTCAAAGTAAAGTATATGATAGAATGGGAGCCTGTGGTGATCAATGCTGATAAAAAGCAAAGAACATCAAAAACCTCCAAGAAAAAGTCTTAGTGACATCCATGCTGTGTAATCTGCACAACAACTCATCTGGTCGATGTTAAAATGTGCAAAATGCATGCATTTTTTCCTTACATATTGTTAAATACTCCCAGAAAACTGGAAAATGCACACCGAGAAAACCCATTCATACCAGAGTGAGCTTCTGAATTGAAGACAGGATTCTTGAACAATGAATGAAGGGAAGCAGCAGGTCTTCAGTTGAAAAGCTAAATCCCATGCTGAATGGGCTTTTTGTTTGTAGATTATTTTCATTTTCTGGACTTATTCATTTCACCTTATTTTAGCAATAAATAAAAGCATATTTTCTAGGTCATGAGCATACAACTGTATGACTCTACCTGTAATTTGAGACAGGAGTTAACTTAAGATTTCTTCAAGGATGTTTTTGATTTTGCTTGCTGTTGTTAAGCATTGCTCAGCATTGGGTCATGAGATTAAACTTTTTTTCTTAGCCATCACTAACAAACTATATCAGGTAAGCAAATTTTTGGGTGCCGTCATTTATTACAGCATGAATTTAATTAATTATGGTAATTATAATTAACAAACAAACCATATTATAAATCCAATTAAGTAAATAAATACAAATATTAGTATAACCAAGCGCTGTCTGCATGAAGTAAAATTATACATACAAAATTAATGATTTATGTTTGAAAATGGAATGACCACTGGAAAAAATAGTTATCAAATTTTGTTAAAATGCATAAATTGGATATTTGTAATGGGAGGGGTTGGGCCTCAAATGTTAAATAGTCTGAAAAGGTGTTTTGTCCGTTCTTTTCAAAACTGGATAGTATTTTTGTTGTTGCAGTCATAATAGAAAGGCTGCTGCACCACTGTCATGCCAAGTACTGTTGCTGTTTTTGCCATAATAGGACTGCCAGATATTGGCAAACACTATTATGGTATACATGACATGACGATTTTCTAGAGGTGCAAAGAATCAACACACTGTGTGTGTTGCCCAGTTAAATGGAGCTTGAGCTTTGAATCTACTATGTGCCACTGATAAAGAGTGGCAACAGGTCAGGGAGATGGGAGTGTGACTGTGATGAGTGTATGAACATCTGCTCCTTGGCATTCTGGATGACATGAAGTTTATTCAGCCTGTGGCAAAAAAGTTGCTTGAGCAGAGGATGTGGTCTTTGGGAAAGACCACCAGGGCCTGTTACGGAAAAAAACTAAATTGCTGTAGAAGATAATAGCCATATATTATGAAAGTTTTAGAAATTCATTATGGCTATAGGGCGGCATGGTGGCGCAGTGGTAGGGCTGCTGCCTCGCAGATAGGAGACCTGGGAGTTCGCTTCCCGGGTCCTCCCTGCATGGAGTTTGCATGTTCTCGCTGTGTCTGTATGGGTGGTCCGGTTTCCTCCCGCAGTCCAAAGACATGCAGGTTAGGTGCATTGGCGATCCTAAATTGTCCCTAGTGTGTGCTTGGTGTTTGTGTGTGCGTGTTCTGTTACAAAGGATTACATTATGTAACCCGACTTCTCAAATCTATTTGCTTTGACCTCTGCCTGGGGTTTGTTCCTGCCTTGCACCCTGTGCTGGCTGGGATTGGCTCCAGCAGACCCCCTTGACCCTGTAGTTAGGATATAAAGGGTTGAATAATGAATGGATGGATTATGGCTATGTACAAAGTGACTGACAAATCACAGAGTAGACTATGTGAAGACATTTTAGTGAGTTCATACAAGTTCCATGCAGAGATGGCAGGAAGGAATGTATAAATAATATCCTTATGACTATTTTATCTCAAATGAAAATCATAGTGTGAAGGTAGTAAGCAATGCTTCATTACTCTTCTTCGATCCCTTTTTAATCCAAGGGTATTGCTGAGCTTGTCACTGTGATAGAGAGTGTGCTTAGCAATCCTGCACAGTAACTTCATTTTTTAAGCTTGTACTCACAGTCTCATTGTCCTGGTCACAACCCAGAGTTCATGACTATCAGTCACCATACTATAAGTGAGGATAGGCATACAGCATATCGTAATGTAAAGCTTTGTATGTGGACTTGACCAGACTGCAAAACTGCTAATGCTGCATTAATCTGTCAGTCAATCTCATTGTCATTTCTATCGTGGCTTGTTAGCTTAGCTGTCGCTTCTCTGCCACAGTACAGAGCAAAGTCCATAAAACTATTAAGATGGCGATGACTCAATGGCCAATTTCACTCACTCTAGAACAAGACCTCAAGGTACTTGAACTCCTCAACTTCCGGCAGCTGCTTACCCCTTGCCTCAACAGAACAAGCCACTCTTTTCTGGGAGGTTCATCTGCAGACCATATCAATGAATATTGGATATCAAAGCATAACCCGTAGGTTCCAAACCTTGATACTCTATAATCCTTGGCTGCATCACCGTATCATATCTAATTTTGATGAAGTCAACAACAACAACATTTATTTATATAGCACATTTTCATACAAAGAGTAGCTCAAAGTGCTTTACATATTAAAGAATAGAAAAATGAAAGACATAATTATAAAAAATAAATCAACATTAACATCGAATAAGAGTAAGGTTCAATGGCCAGGGGACAGAAAAACAAAAAAACTCCAGACGGCTGGAGAAAAAATAAAATCTGTAGGGATTCCAGACCAAGATACCGCCCAGTCCCCTCAAAGTCAAACACCCCTATTGACCAGTCTCAATTTAATACGAAGCATTTCACCATACCTCTTACTTTCAAAATATTGGAACCAAATCAACTACAGTGAACCCCATACCGTTGACACGTTCGTCACTATAGACTATAGGGCCCACTATCGTAAGCTTTTTTCTGAATCCAGAAAGCAACTGTAGACAGGAATGGCATATTTCTGTGATCCCTCAAATATCTCTACAAATACAAAGTGTCTATTCTCTCACAGCCAGGACTGAATCCTTATTACTCCTCCTAGCTATCCAATGGCATCTCCATCATTCCAGTACCCAGGAAAAAGTTTTTTTCCCAGGGAGGCCGAGATCCTTTTATAACTGAACCCTACCCTCTCCTCTCCCAAACCCAAGGCATTATCCATGTCTTTCTTGCCAGGTCCACAATTTCCAGCACTTTCACCATTTCCATCCAACTCTCATCCACCCGTGTGATTCTGCCACTTGAGTCACTTAGTTTGGTTTTCTTGCTTTTGTATGGCGTACATTTGTTTTGAAAAGCACTGTGCTTTGATGGCCATGATTAAAGGCATTTTAGAAATAAAAGTTTAAGTGATTGTTACAAAACTCAGCTTGACTTTGAAAAAGGAACCTGCTCAGGGAAACCACTGCTTTATACAAGTGTTTGCACGTACTGTGGTTTCTTTAATTGCAACATTCTTGCCAGCAATCCATATGACAAAACCTAACCTAATGTGCAAAGCTAAATCTGAGAATTACATGATAAAATTCACAGATTAACATATGGGAAAATTTGGAGAGGCTGGCAAGGAATATTATTAAGAATTAAGTATATTCCAAATAGATTTTGAGAAGTCAGGTTACATAATGCAATCCTTTGTAACAGAACATGTTACATATGAATATAACCTGCTTTTCTTCTAATATTCAATCTGTTTGCTCTAGGTTTGGATGGTGTTCTTTACATCTGACTCATAATTTGCCTGAAGCTATTGAGTCAAAGTATGACACAAACACAAAGAAAACAAGAACCTGCTCCATCATGAGAAAAAAAGGTTTTCTCAAAAACTTTAATGAAATGCTATATATAAAAAAATCTAATCCCATTTGGGCTTGCAGCCCAATGCTAAGACACATGCTAGGAAACCGGCTGACTCACACTCCCATATTTATACACCCGGCCAGTTTTTAGATTTACCAAGTAACCTAATCTGCCCTCCTTACAAAGACAGACATGCAGTCACACCTACCAAGGGCTGGGCTTTCTTTCGTGTGTTGCTATTCTAAGCCAGATTTGTGCTCAAATGTGTGCCTGTTTACAGGAAATGTCCTCGCTTTCCATGTTTGAACCCAGTGGCCAGATCTGACATGTTGTATGTTCTCTTTATACCAACGACGATGTGCCTGCATAATAATTCACTGTGTCTCTAAGTTTTCTTTTTTTTTAATTTTCTTTGTTTTTAGTCATTCTGGTGGGTGTGTGTTTGTGTCTTTCTGTTTGTTTGTTTATTTATTTATTGACCTCTGTAAAAAGCCAAATTTCCCCTGAGGATAAATAAACGTCTTTCTGTCTTTGTTGATTAGCACATGAAAGTAATAATGTCGCTGTACTCTGTTCATGTGATGATGTTGACCCTATGAACTTATGACTGGATTTGGGGCAGGTGTTTAACTTGAACATATTTGACCAGGAGGGCTCATTTCAAGTTAAATTCAATTAACTAAAACTTTCTTTCTGCTAAATGTTTATAACCTGTCACATTGGTGGTTGTCACTATCACAATGCTGTAAAGTGTAATAATGTGGTGTCTGTCTTGTTTTCTCTGAACTTTTCTTGAGGCTTGTTTGTCAAAGTAGAGCACTAGCATGTCTTCCTGAAAGTGCAAGTGCATTTTTATCTTTTGATTGTTCAGTGGGGAAAGTATAATCTATTTTATGGACTGAACATTTGAATATTTAAAGCATTTTAACAGATATTCAGCTATTGTAATTGAATTCTTAGACAAAAGGTATTTTATGCATATTTGAAAGAAATGGAAAATGCATCCTACAGTGGACTATTGGTGTAAAATATGTTTACTCACACTGAACTCCCAACATAATTCAGATAATTCATTCTTTTTTCATATAAAGAACATAGTTTCACAGCTGGCTCGAATTTATACCAACAACACTGGGCCTAACACAGGATTAGATGCTAACCATGGACAGGATGGGATCCCTGAGAAGGCATGTGGATTGTTTCTTGACTTGTGCAGATGGCTGTCTGGATAAGCTCGGATCTGTTGTGATTGCATAATTGGATTATGCAGGTTCAGAAGATGGATAGATAAATTACTAAATATTTTAAATAAAAGGTTCAAATTTAAACCTAAGGGTGTACAAGTATGGTATAGCTAGCTGAAATCAATATGGTGTGTGTGTTGGGGGGGTTGCTTCTGAAACCTGAATAAATTCCAATAGAGATGCATCCGGAAATTGAAAATGTTATGTGAATTTATTTATTACATAGTCTTGAAAACAAATCGCACTGCTGTTGAGAGAATGAGTTATTGGAGATCGATCGACCGTGATGCAGAGAAGTGTGCAAATCAGAAACAAAGAGAATTTAAATTAGCTTATTGTGGTTTAAAATATTCTGATATCAAGAATTTGCTCATACTCCTCATTGGAGCAGTTAACAGTTTTTTTTTTTTGTTTTTAACTTAATCTGTCTCCGTTATAAGAATATGCAAAAGCGATAGACTGACGTTTAATTCTAACATAACAATCACTGATAAATGCATTATCTGTGAAGTGTCCCTCTCTAGTTTTGTCTCGCATTCCATTTACATCGTATTAGTTTTACTGGTGTCTTAAATTTGTCTAATGTGTGTGTTACGCTGGACAGGCGCCCGGACAACCCCAGAGTTTCTCCGTAACCTTACGATTATTGTTGGGGTAGGCGACTGTCTACTGGGAAAAGCAATACAGTACATGGATATCGTCTGTGATTTCTCAACGGCAGAAGATACGCCACTATACGTACCGATCACTGTGGCTATGAAGCACATTTTGTTTATTGTAACTTTGGGAATTTCCCGGAAAGCTCCACTCATTGCGAAATTGCTGCAGCTTACCTTAAAAAGCAGTTTGGCAGCGGATTACTTTTACTTTTGCTTTCGCCGTCATCGGAGTTCGAGGTGTGATTTTTGTCTCCCCAAAGGAGATATAAGAAGAACCAGTTGTCTTTCACAAACAAGAGAGAAATAACCGAGTGCCTCCGTCATCAAAGCGGTTTAGTGACGATAACCAGAACAGGTAAAAAAACAAAAACAAAAATGCACTGTAAGAATCGAGTAAAGCAAATAACCCGATCGACTGTCTGCGGGTGCGCTGCCACATCCAGCAGCAGCTAAGACTGTAATCGGAGCTGCCAGAATCGCACAATGTGCCTCCGATCGCCTTTATCGGCCACCTTACTAAATTAATAACATTAAAGCACTGTGGAAATGTTGTTATACTTTAAAGAGAACTCGCAACGCAGTTATTTTGTAGAGGTAAAAACCTCATTGTTAGCTCTTTTAAGGACTCCTAACTCGCAAAAGGGTACGGTGTTTACTTAGCAGTCCATCCTGGTTCTGCTGTTTGCGAAGTTCTGCTTAATGATGGGATTCGGTAAGAAGATTTGCATTTGTTTTGACTGGGAGGCATTTTCAAAAGGCGCATGTATTATTTTTTTCAGTACATGGTAAGATGGAAGAGGGCGTGAACAATGCAATTAGTCTCCTATAGACAGGCATAAAAATAACTGCAGAAAACTCCAAACAGAATCCGTTTTTTGATGGGTTAGGGCGATTTGGTACGAGTGTCAGCACTTCACAGATAGTACAGCCTGGGTGGAATTTAAACATTGTCTTTGTATTTTCTTTCACATCCCCAAAGTTGTGTAGCCTGTGGTCATTTGTGACTCTGTGTCCAGGCACCCTGTGTTGGTTTGTTTTTCACTTTGCAGCCACTGGTGCTGGTTTTGGCAGTGACACACGCAAACCTTATTTGGACGAAGAAAGGTTTTGAGAAAATAGGTACCTATTTTTGATTTAAGTCAACTGTCTTAATAACAGAATATATGTATCTAATTTGCTTTTTATTTATTTATTTTTTTGCATCAAGCTGTATATATATATATATGTATATTAAGCAATCTCTACCTGCATGTGATGTAACCATTTGATAATTTGTGTGAAATACACACAGAGTCAGTCAGTCATTGTCTAACCCGCTTTGTCCTGCACAGGGTAACAGGTGGTGCTGAAGCCGAGCCCGTTCAGCATAGGGTGCAATGCAGGAACAAACCTTGCACAGGGTTCCAATCCATTGCTGGGCAAACACACACCCCAACTACAAACAACAGCCAATTTATTATCACCAGTTTACCTAACCTGTATGTCTTTGGACTGTTTGAGGAAACCCACATAGACATGGGGAGAACATGCAAACTCCACTCATGGAGAACCCAGGACATGACCCCAGGTCTTCATGTTCAAAACAGAAGTGGGACCTCTGTGCCGCACTGTATTGCCCTTTTCAAAAAGATCTTTAAACCCTTTAAAGAGACGGAGTTGGGCTGCTAGACTATAAAAAAGATGCTGCTGATTCAGTTCCTTTCATTAACTATGCGAGCCTGAGCAGATAATTTAAGCTAAAAATATTTACATTGTGCACTGGAGATCAGTTTGATGAAGCTTAGAGTAATTGTAATTCTACCAACCAGGATACCTGCAGCCTCTTGATATCCTAGCAAAGAAGTCCTTGTGCTTATTACAGATAAAGTAAGTAAACTTTGTGATAAGGAATTATGCAGTCTTATTTATATTTTAAGGGCACCTTGTGTTAACAGAAATTCTCACTGTTTAGCACCATGTTGTGGTTGAATTTCACATTTTACAGGATAGTGTATAGTTAAAGGAGCATGTCGAACTCTCCTATAATGCTTTTTCAACTGTTCTATTTTTTGCTCATAGGAGGTTACAATGGCAACCGGAGGTGTCAAAATGTCAGGTCCAGTGTGCCTCATAGAAAATGTCTCGGGGAAACTCCAGATAAATCAGAAGGCTGTGGACATCCTATCTGGCATCAATCAGCCAGTGGTTGTGGCATCCATTGTGGGCATGTATCGCACCGGCAAATCCTATCTAATGAATAAGCTAGCAGGGCAGAAAAAGGGTAAGTTTTGTACATTTTGTTTTTTTTTTGTTTTTGCATATACATTTTCAAAGTTTTGAGTCTGTTCTTCAGTAAACAAGAGTGGTCTTAATTCAGTGCTGCTGTTCACTCCACTCCTCTCTAAGGCCCGTGTCAAGTGGTTTAAGTCCCAACCATGATTTCTCTTCCTGTGATTAATTATTTATACCGTTGGTGTGTATAGTGTGTGATCCACTTGTGATCAGGCCATATTGCTCTGTGAGGTGCTTCAATGTCAGGCAGGTTTTAACTTTATTATGCACGTATTGCATCTTATCCTAGGTAATTGACCGAGATATGTAAAATAGAAGTGTTTTCTTAGGACACGTGAGCTGCTGAGGCAGACTAGATGTCCACAAATTCACCTATTACAGCGAGTCACTACTGTAATGTTTCTGGCTACTCTCGTCCACTCTAAAACAGAGTTGGATTTGAGTTCTGTTTGAAACTGATAAAGTAGAACAGTGGTGCAGAGGTTAGTGTTGCAGACTGGGTGGCTTTTTAGTCCAGTTACTCTGTTCTTCCTCTAATATCTCATATGTGTGTGTGTGTGTGTGTGTGTGTGTATATATCTCTATCCATCCATTTTCCAACCCGTTGAATCCGAAAACAGGGTCACAGGGGTCTGCTGGAGCCAATTACAGCCAACACCGGGCACAAGGCAGGAACCAATCCCAGGGTAGGGTGCCAACCCACCGCAGACACACGCAAACACACTCACGCACCAAGCACACACTAGGGCCAATGTAGAATCACCAATCCACCTAACCGGCATTGTCTTTGGACTGTGGGAGGAAACCCATGCAGACACAGGGAGAACATGCAAACTCCACGCAGGAAGGACCCGGGAAGCGAACCCGGGTCTCCTAACTGAGAGGCAGCAGTGCTACCACTGATATATATATATATATATATATATATATATATATATATATATATATATATATATATATATATATATATATATATATATATATATATATATATATATATATATATATATATATATATATATATATATATATATATATATATATATATAGTGTGTGTTACATTAATTCCCATTTCCCATGTTGTTTCATTTAAATGTCTGCAATGGACCAGGGTAATTCCTGTCTTGAGCCCAATGTGGAATAAGGAGCTAGAAATAATTTGTTACTTTTCTTCAGTATCTTTTGAGAATATTTCTACTTTACTTGAGTATTAAATTGTCTACTTTCACTTCACTTCAATTTTCAAATGACTACTTTTACTTTGATAAAACTTTGCAGGGCACATTTTATTTTTTCAATATTAAAACAAAAGGGCTGCACAAAACACAATGCTTTACTCAGTCTATTACCTAAAATACAGGCTTCCCCTGTTTTTATTGTATGTGAAGAATTAGAGACGATTTTCAAACATGCACTGCTGGTGCTAACACCCCAAAATCTGCACAGTCTTTCCCAGCTCGCCTTCCTGTAGCCAGTGTAGCTGGATGTTAGTGAGAAACAATGCCAGTCTCGGCTGTTTCCACAGCTAATGCTTAGACGTTCAGACATTGTCCTAGCCATAGCTGGAGTACAGAACAGGGTGGTGCAGAAAGATGATGACCCACAATCCCAGTCTCAGTTCTGTCCACAGCTGATTCTGCTGCTTTTCAGACTCTGTCCTCACGGTGGTGGCCTGCTAAAGAGGGCGGGGCTTATCAGCCAGCTGCAGCAGTACTTGCTCATTTATCTGCTGTGGCTTATCCGGCTCGTCGCCTGTGTTGGTCTCATGTCTTGTCACATTATTCTGGGCATCACCGCTCCAAAAAAGATCACAAAATATTTAGAAAAGCACAAGAAAAAAATGAAAGGCCATTTCATTAAATGTAAAACAAGAAGTGATAAATTAAAGCATTTTATTAAACATTATTAAGGTTTATCCATCCATCCATCATCCAATCCGCTATATCCTAACTACAGGGTCATGTGGGGGTCTGCCGGAGCCAATCCCAGCCAACACAGGGCGCAAGGCAGGAAACAAACCCTGGGCAGGGCACCAGCCCACTGCAAAATGAAGGTTTATTTTGATATCTAATGTTATTAAACAAATTCTGTTAATTTTCATTTAGTTCTGTGTTATTTGTACAAATGTTGGTGGGATTTTTTTTTTTTGAGACCAAGGAACACTTTAAAATTTGTTTTCCATTTAAATAAATTTTAGTTAGATGTTCACGTTATGGAAATTTTACAAAGGGATTTCTAGGAATAGATTAACTCCTTCTTAAAGTGGAGGAAGTCTGCACATCTCCATTAGTCCTTACCACACTGAATTAGGATACAATCATGAAGATGCCAGCTCACTCGGAGTGTCTCTGCTTCGTGTTGTGTTTACTTGTCTCATACTTTAGTGATTGTGCTATGACTCGTATGATAAAACAGGATGGGCCACAGAATTAGCCTCCCAACAAGGAGACCTGGGTTCAAGTTCTGGGTGCTCCCAGTGTGGAGTTTGCATGTTCTCCTTCTGTCTGTCTGTCTGGGTTTCCTCCGGGTGCTCTGGTTTCCTCCCACATGTGGGTTAGATGGATTGGAGATGCTAAATTAGCTTTTTGTGTCCGTGTGTGTGCGAGTGTTCATTCTGCAATGGGCTGGCTTTTCCTGGGCATGTTTCTTCCTTGCTGCCAATGCTTGTTGCAGTTTCTCTGTGACCCTGCTCTGGATAAATGGGTTTTGAAAGTGGATGGATGGATGGATGGACATAAAATAGAAAGAAATCCTGCATTTATTAAAGTGTTAATTAATATCAAATACTTTAAAACTTATACTTGAGCATATTGATTATGGCCAATATTTACGTTTGTGTAAAAACTGAGATACCCTATTGTAAAATTAATCAATGATAAAATGCTGCTTGTGCTCTAATTAGGCCAGCAGTTCTGTTATTATATTAAGTGGGTTTGAAAATGTTATGCTATGAACATTAATAGCAGTTGATATGCTTATATCGGTCAACATGTATGCAGCATTTTTCATAGAGCTTGCAATCTTAAGGAACTTGGGTATCAGAGCCATTATATGTTACTTAAATGCAAAGAAGTAGCTGAGTAACATACTATTTAATTTGAAATAATTGCTTTTGATAGGTACTGCATATTTTTATTTAATTTTAAAATCTTATTCTTGTCGGTTTATCTGCACATTTCCTGTTTTAAATGCCTTTAATTTGGTAAACCTTCACATTTTTTTTGTTTTATTGACATGTATTTGTCTAAATAAATGTTTAATACTAAAAGAAATAGGTTGAGCGTTTGAGCAGTATTTACACACTGAATTAAAAATAAGGAGTTCTTCACTTGCTGCACATCATTGCTGCAATCCCTGTAAAGCCCACTTTCACTCAAATCCTCACATAGTCAGTGCAGACAACAACCTGCTGTGGCAGTAATGAATGCCAAGCAGGAAGCTTTGTTCAATTACACTGGGTGTGTGAGATTCCATAGCTAAACCTACTGAACATATGGCATTCTATTTAATTGTGATTCAACCAGTAACAGCCGACTGCATGATAACGTGCAGTGAATACACTTGACTTGCAGTTTTCTTACTCTTTCTCTGTACGTTTAGCAATCGTTTCCTCAGACATTGATGCCCTTGTTTTCACGTTAAAACTGATTACGTCAGTTTTTGTGTTGCAGTTACTTGGTACGTTTTTCTTAATTTTTCACTTATGCTGGCACCTAAGTGGTCAATCTGCCTCGGGGATGATTTAAAATATGAGGTAGGGGGAGTGACGACGAAGGTGATAGAGATGAGAATGGCGCCCGTACGCATGTATCGCACAGCCAACCTGCTGCCAATTGCTGAGAGTTGATTCTACAATAAAATAAAATTAAAAGTAATAAAAATCATCACCCTGAAAGCGGACAGTAGAGGTACATAGTATCTGTGTACCAAATTTCAGGTCAATAGTTCAAACGGTTTGCAAGCTGTAGGTGATTTAAAATCCTGGACAGATAAACGGACAGCCACGGTAGTGTATTATACGAGAAGATTATGTTTAAACATTTGTAATGTAAATGGCTATGGTTAATAGTAATCATGGGACCTACAGTTTATATTTTTCATTGCCCACTTACTCACTCTTTCTAGTCATAGCCATAGGATATTTGAATGACTTCATGGAAAAAGCTGTGATGTGCTGATAAGGTCCATGGGTGTAAAGGTGCTGCACAGCTGTAGTGGGTACCACCATTTTGGCAAAAACAGAATAAGTTCCACAAATTACTACCAGAACAGGAGGAGTTCTACACTGGCAGCAGTAGTTTAAGTCCTGCATAGACCGATGTGTGAGTGAAGGAGTCATGTGAGCTCTGTAAGCCGTGTGCGTGTGTGTTGAGCACCCCAAGATATCGATTGATAGAGACATCAGCACAAGAGAGAGGGAGAAAACCGAGAATGAACAGCGTAGAAGTAGGGTATTTCTTTGTAAAATGCTGCAGGATGTTCCATCAGAGAGTGAGTAAGTGATGTCTGAGAGAGAACACCAATGCTGGCAACATTTTATGCCTACTATGGGCCAAGGAGTCCCAGAAAGAAACATATGGAACTGTACTGTCCATCTAACAGAGCAGGCAGTTAATTAACTGCTTTGGTGTTTTTGCACACCTGAGCCTTTAGTTGCCCTTAAAGGGCCAGATCTCCAAGGTGGCTCCCTAGTCCCAGCAACCTCTTGCCACCCACTTTAGTGGTAGTAATAGTAGTAGCAGCAGTGGGTTTGTTAAATATATGGAGTACTAGAAAAATCTTACTTGCATGCTGAAATAACATGCCACATATTTCCACTTTCTGGTACCATAATAGACTTTCATTTTGCTAAACTGAAAAAAGCAGATCCACTTGCCTGATATGCAGTTGTGCTCCAGGTTCATGAACTTTTTGGAAAAAGTCAAGGAGAAAAACCTGTGTATAATTAGTGTTCTGAAGAAGAGGTTAAGGTGATGACAAAAGAGTTAAAAACTAAAGCTATCGGCATGCACCTCAACAACCTAATTGCCTGATGGTGGGTGCTCCCACTGCATTTGTCATTGGGGGGCCATGAGGATTTTTGGGCGTAACTGTTAATGTTGAGTCATGCAGCCTTTTCTATTCTTACTGGATTATTAACTTTTTTTTTTTAGCCATTTGTGGGATGGCATTTGTAATAATAATCGATCAAATTGTTGTGTGAGTGACCAGTCAAGTCAAGTTGGGGAGCGTGCACTGGTACAGTGTGTTGCCACACCCACCACACGATGAAACAACTCGGGATCCCAGTTGGCAACCCCCCAGGCAGACACGCATTCCAGTCCCACCCTTCCGGAAATGACCCTTTATCTGCCGCAGCGAGGTGTTACATGGGCTACCCCATGGCCTGGTCCAACCACTCGGGTCCCCAACAATGACGATCTTATGAGCCGGATCACCCTCCGGGAAATGCGCCACATGGCTGTAGCGCCGTAACTCTAGCTCCCTCACAATGCAGGTAATGTGCCTCATTTGGGACTCCATGAGCAACCGCTCATTCAACACAAAGTCAAACCAACGGTACCCAAGGATTTTCCGGAGAGACACAGTACCAAAGGAGTCCAGTCTTCGTCTCAGGTCACTGGATAGCGTCCATGTCTCACAACCATATAGCAAGACAGGAAGCACCAGGACTCCAAAGACCTTTGTCTTTTTACATAGATATAGGGAGCGCCACACACCCCTTTTCAATGACCTCATGAGCTCCCCATGCTCTCCCAATCTGTCTACTGACTTCATAGGAAAAGTTACTAGGGACATGAATGTCACTGCCAAGGTAAGTAAACCTCTCGACGAGGTTGACACTTTCTCCGCAAACAGACACACTGCTCATGGCTGTGCCCAAGAGGTCATTAAAGGCCTGGATCTTGTTTTTTTATCCAGAACATTCGGAAGCCCAGACACTCGGATTCCTCACTCAGTCTCTTGAGAATGATCAGTACAGTTTTATAATTACAAGCTCAATTGTTTTTTATTCCAGTAGCCAAAAAGTAAATTGTGAAAAATATCAGATTGGAAGCATTGCTTTTTTTGTCTCTGCAAGGCTTTTCTCTGGGATCAACCATCCAGTCTCACACAAAGGGCATTTGGATGTGGTGCGTTCCACACCCAATGAGGGATGGACAAACTCTGGTGCTGCTGGACACTGAAGGACTGGGTGATGTGGAGAAGGTATGCTTTTTACACTGTAGCTGTAATTGTGTTTTCACCTTCTTTGTGCTAATGTATAGTAATCTGTTCAAATTTTCTTTAGGGAGATAACAAAAATGATAACTGGATCTTTGCTTTGGCTGTCCTCCTGAGCAGCACACTGATCTACAATAGCATGGGCACCATCAACAATGATGCTGTACAGAATTTGCAGTATCCTGACCTGGACACATTGGATGATCTAATGTATATAAAATATTACTTTTTAATGTGAAGGATTAAAATAGAAACTGGTAATGTTTGCTTAATATATATATACATAAACTAGTCTTGTATATATAGAGTGTTTGAATACAAATCAGAAAGATTTATCTCCATACCTACAATACGCTGGTGAGATTGCATCAAAGTATATTTTTAAGCTCTGGTCTTTGCATTTTAAAGAAAATATATAGTGCAGTATTACATGTAGATCCCTGGACTAAAGGGCATGTCCAGCACTGGCATAATAAGAGAGTTTGTGCTCTTAGGTCCCCATTCTCTGTTTAAAACTAATACATGTCTTTCTAATTCTCAAAGGCATCTATAAAACTGACTCAGTGAATTTTTCAAATAACTGTAAATCATGCTATGGAAATTACTATCTAGTATATTCACAAAAGAACTAGGAAGCACAGGATCATAAATGCTAAAAAATGCCATATCAAAGAGCTGAAGTTGGAATTATTTTCAAAAAGTATTTGGTTGAGATATTAGGAAAATTTACAGCAGGTATCAACAAAGCAAATAAACTGGACAGAACCATGTTGGTAAAAACTAATAATTTAATTACGTAGCATCCCAGTCTCCCTTTTTTTTACATCTACAGTGGTGTGAAAAACTATTTGCCCCCTTCCTGATTTCTTATTCTTTTGCATGTTTGTCACACAATGTTTCTGATCATCAAACACATTTAACCATTAGTCAAATATAACACAAGTAAACACAAAATGCAGTTTTTAAATGATGGTTTTATTATTTAGGGACAAAAAAAATCCAAACCTACATGGCCCTGTGTGAAAAAGTAATTGCCCCCTGAACCTAATAACTGGTTGGGCCAACCTTAGCAGCAATAACTGCAATCAAGCGTTTGCGATAACTTGCAATGAGTCTTTTACAGCGCTCTGGAGGAATTTTGGCCCACTCATCTTTGCAGAATTGTTGTAATTCAGCTTTATTTGAGGGTTTTCTAACCACCTTTTTAAGGTCATGCCATAGCATCTCAATTGGATTCAGGTCAGGACTTTGACTAGGCCACTCCAAAGTCTTCATTTTGTTTTTCTTCAGCCATTCAGAGGTGGATTTGCTGGTGTGTTTTGGGTCATTGTCCTGTTGCAGCACCCAAGATCGCTTCAGCTTGAGTTGACGAACAGATGGCCGGACATTCTCCTTCAGGATTTTTTGGTAGACAGTAGAATTCATGGTTCCATCTATCACTGCAAGCCTTCCAGGTCCTGAAGCAGCAAAACAACCCCAGACCATCACACTACCACCACCATATTTTACTGTTGGTATGATGTTCTTTTTCTGAAATGCTGTGTTCCTTTTACGCCAGATGTAACAGGACATTTGCCTTCTAAAAAGTTAAACTTTTGTCTCATCAGTCCACAAGGTATTTTCCCAAAAGTCTTGGCAATCATTGAGATGTTTCTTAGCAAAATTGAGACGAGCCCTAATGTTGTTTTTGCTTAACAGTGGTTTGCGTCTTGGAAATCTGCCATGCAGGCCGTTTTTGCCCAGTCTCTTTCTTATGGTGGAGTTGTGAACACTGACCTTAATTGAGGCAAGTGAGGCCTGCAGTTCTTTAGATGTTGTCCTGGGGTCTTTTGTGACCTCTTGGATGAGTCATCTCTGCGCTCTTGGGGTAATTTTGGTCGGCCGGCCACTCCTGGGAAGGTTCACCACTGTTCCATGTTTTTGCCATTTGTGGATAATGGCTCTCACTGTGGTTCGCTGGAGTCCCAAAGCTTTAGAAATGGCTTTATAACCTTTACCAGACTGATAGATCTCAATTACTTCTGTTCTCATTTGTTCCTGAATTTCTTTAGATCTTGGCATGATGTCTAGCTTTTGAGGTGCTTTTGGTCTACTTCTCTGTGTCAGGCAGCTCCTATTTAAGTGATTTCTTGATTGAAACAGGTGTGGCAGTAATCAGGCCTGGGGTGGCTACGGAAATTGAACTCAGGTGTGATACACCACAGTTAGGTTATTTTTAACAAGGGGCAATTACTTTTTCACACAGGGCCATGTAGGTTTGGATTTTTTCTCCTAAATAATAAAACCATCATTTAAAAACTGCATTTTGTGTTTACTTGTGTTATATTTGACTAATGGTTAAATGTGTTTGATGATCAGAAACATTTTGTGTTACAAACATGCAAAAGAATAAGAAATCAGGAAGGGGGCAAATAGTTTTTCACACCATTGTAACTTGAAATGAAAATTAATTTGTGACAAATTGGCAGAAAAAAAGTGCAAAAAAGGGGAAATAAAAGTAAACTGTGCATTCAGCATTGATGATCTGGCTTTACACCAACTGGGTAGCTGCCATACTGCTTTGCTGTCCCTGTTTCTGTTTTAACAGGCCATATGTTCAAATGAATACAGTTGCTTTCCAGTGACTTCTTCCTCAATTCACCCACTATCCATGCTACATTTCCTTTTCTTATTCAGATTATAGAATATATTGCTATCACTTCACCTGTATGTTAAATATGGTATCTTGACTTGATGTAGTTTTGCACAATATAGGCAACAAAGGTGAATGAGCTTGTTACACAGAATGTCCTGCATTGGTCACAATTGTCTTAATGTGCTAACGTTATAATAGTAGACCGGTGCATTTTGCAACTCTTTAAAGAAATAGCTCATCCAATATAAGGTTTTGAAGACCACTGCGGCTGAAGTTTCTTTTTGCATACAGCAGTCAACATGTTAATTAAGACAGTTTAGACTGTTTTAACCTCCATCTCTTGGGCTTAGAATTCTATGTTAAAACAGCAAACCCCAAGTGGGGGATTGTTTTGATGGCATATACAGCATTAAGCCCAAACAGGACTTGTGACAGTATTCTGCTGCCATTTTGTGGGTAAAATAAGATGCTGCAAAAAAAAAAAAAAAATTGTATGCATTCTTCCAATATGTGGCTGTCATCAATATTCATGGGGTGGCACGGAGCCAGTAAAGCCAGTTTTAGAACCAACTGAAACTTAACCATTAGTTAATTTAAGTGATGGTGATGACCATGTGAATTGGTCATCAGAAGGTGACACAGATAGTGAAACTGATGCAAATGCCTAAACAGTTTGGTTGCAGGAAGCTTTAGTTTGGTTTAAGTAGCTGTGTGGCAAAATGGCAAAAACATTGTGATCAAGGGAAAGGCAAGAAAGATGTTAAACTTCTAAGCACCATTCAAAATGCTGCAATGGTCTATGTTTGTGTCAGGGGAAATGTGGAAGTCACAGTCTTGCGCTGTGTTAGCCTACAATAATACAACAGGTGGCATCAATCGTGATCAGACACTCGCATTCTACCCTCTCATGTAAAAGCAATAGAAAAAATATTACAAGGAAAGTGTACAAAGAAACCGACTTCTACTGTCCGTCACCAACACACAGTCTGACATCACAGTCTGCTTGAAAATGCATCACATGAAGAATGTTTGCTAAATCTGCATCAGCCAACACTAGATATATAGTATCTTTGCTTCATTTAATTATGTTTATGTTTTTGTATTAACATATTTCTATTACATGTAATAACATTGTTCTTGAAAAAAATGCAATCCTTTTTCCATGGGGCATGCTATGTGCAGAAGCATTAGCTTTTAAATTTTATTTAAAAGGTTTCAACTGAACGACTGTAGCCTTCTCTCAATAACATTTAGGCAGAAAATATGAAAATGCTCCTGATTCTTACTGAATAATGACACTATTGTTGAAAATTGTACGTAAATCCTAGTATGAATTATAATTGCTCTTTGTGAATATCCTGGATATAGACTTGAAACTGTGTTAACGATATCAGCCATAGTTATGTTGAAAGGTCTACAAGATAGTTCAGATCAGATGTTGTTTCCCATCTTGTACTATGAATTCTTGGCTCCATAACGCCTTAACCAAAGATTTCAGCTATGTGACTGAGCTAACTGAGCTCATCAAGGTAAAATCGAAGCAAGAAGACCCAGATGAGTCATCAGAATTTGCTCGGTTCTTCCCTTCTTTTGTATGGGCAGTGCGAGATTTCAGTCTTCAACTAGAACTGAATGGGAGGCCTGTTACAGCAGACGAGTACCTTGAGAACTCTCTCAAGCTTAAACCTGGTAAAAGATTCATGCATTTTAGTTAATTATGGCTCTGAGCTTATCACTCGCTGTCAAACTGACAGAGGTTTCTTTTATTTTTTTTCCTTCATAAGGAGTCAACAAAAATGTCCAAAATTACAACTTACCTCGAGAGTGCATCCGGAACTACTTCCCCAAACGCAAGTGCTTTGTGTTTGAACGACCCTCCACTGTGGAGTGCATGCGAAAGCTGGAAGAAATGGATGAGTCGAAGCTAGAAAAGGGATTTATAGAAGAGACAAAGAAGTTCTACAATTTCATCATGAGAGAAACATCCGTAAAAACCTTAAGCGGAGGCATCACTGTAACTGGCCGTTGTAAGAGCAGAGTTTCTTTTTCTGTCGGCAGCATTGCTATTCTTACTACTTAATGATCAGTAAAGCAGCTGTAAACTGTGACCAACAACTCTGGACTACCCTAAATTTTCATACACTAAACAAAAGAAAATGTTGACATGAAAATAACATTCATACTGTGATGATACATAAAGTTTCTTAAATATGTCAAGCTGAAAAGAGACGTTGACATCAAAAATGTGATTTCAAATCAATTTAGCTATTAACATTACCTTCATTTGATTTTTGTTCAAATGTGTTGCCTCAGAAAATTAACAAATTACTTCTTGTTTTGTTTCCACAGTGCTGGGAAATTTAGCCACCACATATGTGGACGCAATCCTCAGTGGGTCCGTCCCATGTCTGGAAAATGCCGTGTTAGCTCTTGCCCAGATTGAAAACTCGACTGCAATCAGCCTTGCTGTTGCCCATTACTGTGAGGAGATGGACAAGCGAGCCAAATTGCCTACTTCAACTCAGGCAGAGCTATCTGACGTGCATCTTCAGTGTGAAAAAGAAGCGGTTAAAATCTTTATGGAGCGATCTTTTAAGGATGAAGATCAGAAATACTATTTAGAGCTAATGGTATGACCACACTCGGTATAAACAAAAATATATTGGGTGGCCTTGTGGTGCAAAGGATATCATTTATTGCCTGATAACGTTGAACCCTGAGTTTGTACTGGAGCAGGAAAATGCATGCTGCTACAATGTTTTGCGTGTGCTTCCTTCCAAATTCTAAAGAAATATTAGATTGTGTGTTTGTGTATTTTCATTTTATGGGCTGTTTTCCCAACTATTTTGGCAGAGAAATTTCAAATGTCTTACAATCTTTAACTAGAAGAGTGAGTTAAGCATTCGAATGAATGGCTTGCTGGATGCATTTTGTATAGTCTAAGTTCTATCTGCATTCTAGATCCACGATAAATAGGAGTACTTTGATTGTGGTAAAAGATTAATTATGTAATTTAAATGTACATCAACATGTAGGAGTCAAAATACACAGTAATGTCAACAGAACAGTGCATCACAAGGGAAGGGCAAAACTAAAGAGTGAATCTCATAATAGGAGCAGCCGAAAGAAGAAGACTCTGTTAGGGGTTGCCACAGCGGATCAGAGTACAGGTGTATAATTTAAAAAATTAAATACACACACACACACCCGTGTGTGTGTGTCCTGCGGTGGGCTGGCTCCCTGCCTGGGGTTTGTTTCTTGCCTTGCGCCCTGTGCTAGCTGGGATTGGCTCCAGCGGACCCCTGTGACCCTGTAGTTGGAATGTAGCGGATTGGATAATGGATGAATGGATACACACACACACACAGAGCACAGTGGCTAATGCAGAACATATGCAGGTGGTCCTTAAACCATTTAAAAGTGTCCACACTGGGGGGATGATGCCTCAGAGAAGTTGCTGTAGGTCAGCACACATAGTGCTATTCGGTAATGTTATTGACAGAATTCAAAGGTGACTCCTTCAAAGTTTATTTAAAATTGCCTCAAGCTCGAAAGTTAGATCTGCTTTATCATAAAGTGGATTTGTATAAATGTTTACCAGCAAAAAATAGTAAAACTTACAAATTACTTTTACTCACACAAACACAGCATCCTAATTCGTTCTTTCTCTCATGCTCTGAGCAAAAGTGACTCAGCATGCACTAAAGAAAAACATATTTTATTCTATTCTAATTACATTTTATACATTTTGTACATTTTTCCTACAACCCCCCCCATTTCCTTGGTAATTTTCGTATTATACCTGCAAATGACATGCTACAAAGCCACATAACATTGAATATTTTTTGGTATTCTGTTCGATGTGCACTGGCTTTTTAAACATTACAAGGCATTGTTTTAATACAAAATGGAATGTCCTCACTTCATTTTAGATTTATTTTGTTTACACGATACAGTGAAATCCTTATTTTCCATACAAGACCTCCAAACTATTTTTTCCCAAGATTTCATCATCACTCACTGTCCTTCGAAATCCACTGCTTGGTTTTAGTGCCTGTTGTGCCGATTGGTATCACCCTAGACCAGTGGTGGTGAACCTATGGCACGTGTGCCAAAGGGGGCACTCGGAGCCCTCTCAGTGGGCACGCACACCGTCGCCCGAGCACAGAGTTCGTTACAATAAAGCCAGAGGAATGTGGGGCCGGGCTGCTCCCCTCGCCGCTCCCCCTCTTCACGCACGCCGGAGGACTTTTCTCACATCACCCGCCCCTCTGCCCAGCAGCCCAATGGGAGCCCTTCCTTCCTCTCCTGTCTGGGGTAAGGCAGGCGGCACACATGCTGCTTGAGGGTGCGGCACGGACTGCAGCCTTTTGAGTCTGTGATTCCCGTGGTAGGGTTGGAGGGGATGTGGTATAGCGGGTCCACAGCTCAAAATTGAAAAGGCCAGTTTTAACAGATAAATGCCGCACTCGCGGCTTAAAGGGGGTTATGGTAGAGTGGCCGGAGCGGTTTCCAGGAGCTTTGTGATGCGGGCAGTCCTCGCTTAAGCGCACAGGTGAGGAGTCGTCCGCATCTGTAATTATTGCCGGGAGTTGCTAATCACCACACCTGATCCACGACCCTGTAATATATAATGGAAGCTTTGGGGGCGTAGCTTAATAGGGAAGACCTGCGTGAAACACTTGAGAGGATCGAAGGGATGACAAAGAACAGCACAGTTAGTTATGAAAATGAAATCCTTAAAGTGTGGAATTCTCTGCCAAATTATCTTAAGTCAATGAAGGCACTTGAGATTGCTTTCCTTACTTTGTTTGGAACATCTTATGCTTGTGCGCAGCTGTTTTCAGCTTTGAATTAAATCAAATCTGACACCAGAAACAGACTAACAGATGACCTGAGTGCTGCATGTGTTGCTCTCAAGCTTGCAAAGTATGAGCCAAGGTTAGACAAATTATCAGCATGCATACAACAGCAAAAAACACATTAATTGTTCAAAAGCATACCGAATGCAAACTTTTACCTTTCAACAAAAAGTTGTTTGTATCATTGAAAGCTCTGTTATTATGTTTTTCTTTTAAGACAAAAGATGTTAATGTATGAGTTGCTTTTCTAAACTAAAAGCTCAGTAGATAGACAGACAGAGCATCAGTATTGGCAGTCCAGTCCAATTTACCATCCAGCTCTACTCCCAGGTATTTATAGGTCTGTACCCTCTGCACACACTCACCTCTGATGATCACGGGGTCCATGAGGGGCCTGGGCCTCCTAAAATCCACCACCAGCTTCTTGGTTATGCTGGTGTTCAGTTTTAGGTGGTATTCAGGTTAAATTGCCATGTTGGCACTTTGCGATAAATAAGTGGGTTTTGAATTGCAGTTTGGGCACTTGGTTTCTAAATGGTTCGCCATCACTGCCCTAGACCATGGCTTTGACTCTTAACCCACACAGTAATTCTTTTTTTCTGGAGTATTGAGTGGTTTTCCTCCCTCATCCCAAACATGTTCACTGGGTAAGTGGTGGTTCTGAATTGTTTGTTGGTGTGAGAGTGAGACCTTTCTGCAATGAACAGGTACTCTGTCTGGCTAGACCTGCACTCAATACCTCCACAGTAGGCTTTAGCTCCTGAGACCCTGAATTGGACACAACTAATGAACGAATCTGTGTTGACTATTGGAAGTTGGATGCAAATTACTGCTGCAAACAGACTGATGATATGTATTTTACAATTGTATTAAATTGTGCAGTTTCAGTTGGTATTGAACAAATATTCAAACTGAAAAATATTTTTCCCAGCAACACTCCTGCTTTTAGTTGTATAGAATGGTAATTCTTTTATTCAGAGAAACTTCTTTGATAATTTGTTTGCCATGGAAATAATGGTGAGTTTTTTGTATGTCTTCACAATAGCAATCTAACTTGGTTTAGCAACATAATACACATTATAGCTTAGGAAAGATGTTTCATTGATATACATGCTTTATTTATTTGTTTGTTTATTTTGTAGAAATTGTTGGAAGAACAATATACTTTAGTTTGTCAAAGGAATGAAAAGGAATCAAGGGAGGTTTGCTCCAGTCTCCTGCAGAACCTCTCCAAGAAAATGAGAGAGGCGCAAAACGCCGGGAACTACATGAAACCAGGTGGATTCAAGATTTATCAGGTGGACCTGGAAGGTGTGATCCGTGACTACAAGGGCAACCCTAGAAAAGGCATCATGGTAGGGAGTTTAATACATGACTTGCAATTGGCAGCATGATGGTGCATTGCATTGTGCCACGGTCATATACATTCAGGAATCAAAGGTCTGTCACACCAAAGCACTGTGTTTAAATGACACACACCCTGCTGGTTCAGACCCTGATTATAGGAGTTATTAATTTAGTAGAGTTTAGAAACTTTAGAGATGTCAATCTAGTTCCTATGTAACAGAATTTTTACAGAAACAAAAAATAACTTTTAAAAATAAGGATGTCCCAGTGGTTAACACTGCTGCCTTCCATCTCTAAAGCCTAGTCGGGTTACTGTCTGGTTAAAGTCTTCACACTCCTCCAGTGTTTGCGTGAAATTCCTTCCACACTATAAAGTGCATGTTAATGATGATTGGCTGACCCACATTTGAAGCGGTGAGTAAGCATATTTGCCAGTGTGCCCTGTGACACATGTGAATGACATTCCATCAAGAGTTAGTGTCTGTTGCCAAAAGAATAAAACATAAGAAGTGGAAAAGATGTTTAAGGATACAGATTTACAATAGTTAATGACTAATAATGTTATTTTTTGTCATCAGATCTGTGGTGTTATGAGTTTACTGAAAAGTTGGTAAGAGTTATTTTGTCTTGTTCATCCTGTTGAATGCTTCTCTTGTTTTCTTCAGGCTGACACGGTTCTGAATGAATTTCTGAGGGCTAAAGAAAGTGAGGGCAAAGGGATCTTGAATGCAGATAAGTCTCTTTCAGCTCAGGAAAAACAAATTAAAGGTGAGCCACCCTGTCAAACCTTTTGAAATAACGGCACCTGCTGTCAATGAAGCAGGCCATAGTTGGCTCCCATGTGGAAATGGGGAATAAGTAACAAATTAAAGGTGGCCTAATTGGTTATTTAATAGAAGAAAAACTTCATTATGTTTTGTCATGTTATGGTTCTAGGGTGACCCTTTTCCTCGCTATACTCTTTATTATGTAGACCTTAATAAAATATCCCCAAATCTCGGCTATTGCCATCTTTTGTTATGTCACCTTTTATATCTATGCCCCAGGTAATCCGACAGAGTACCAGAACAAGCAGGAGAAAAAGGTCCCAAATTTTTCATGTATTATAGATAATAAAATGAGTTTGACAAAATACCATTGCAACGTTAGTAGATGCTCGTTACCAGGTGGCTCTCTGTGTTATGTTATTGTCTGGCTTGGTCTTTGGCCTTACATGGCCTTTGGATGGAGTCAGTAATGACTTGGTCTCTTCCTCTTCCTCCATGGATGGAAAATGGGGAGAGAGAGATAGGAAAAGCTAACTCTTCAACCCAATCCTATTCAGCCACAACACCAGTCCAGGTTCCCCTCCTGGATGGAGAAGAGACCTCATAAATTCCACCAACCTATCCCTTCTATATCGGTCAGTTTAATGACCTTCCATCTCATCCTGCCTATATTCCTTCAGGTCAGCTGGCCTGATTTCTGAGATTTTACCTGTTCTAGTTTTAACCTGCAGTAAATAGAAATAATATTTAAGAATTTACTTTTATTAAATAATTATTACACCATTCTCTTCACACTTTTTATCAAAGCTTAAAATGATAAAATAGCTAAATTTATATGTTTGATTAATGACCCCTTTCACAAGTTTTCTCTGGATATTTCATTTCCCTACATTCCAAAGACCTACCAATTACATAAAACGGTGATACTAAAGTGACCTGTATCTGTGAGTGAGTTTGCCCTGCAGTGAACAGGTTTTTCTGTCAAACCACTGACCAGTCATCTTGAATTGGATTGTGTGGGGTTGAAAATAAAGAATATAGTAACTCTACACCACCACTGTTATAGATTGTACAGATTATAATGAAAGTTTGCTAGTAGGTCATCCACTTTAAGGCATATTGATAATTTTAGGTTTGATTGAAACTTATAATGAGAGGGATTGACCATTTCTTTGTACATTACAGAGGAGCAAACCAAACGTTTAGCAACTGAAAGAGAAAATGAAGTAATTAAGAAGCAGCAGGAAATCCTTCAGAAGCGAATAGAAGATCAAAAGAAGGCATTTGATGAGAACATCAAGCAGCTCCAGAAAAAATGTGAAGAAGAACAGAAAAAGGCAAAGGAAGAAAGTGAGAGATTCCTGAATGTAAGGCTTAAGGTATGGACAGTCTAAGAGTATTTTTCTGACGTTTTTAGCTCTTTGTCCCCCCTTCCCCCCCCCAAAAAAAAATAAGAAGCCGATTTTTAAGTAGATAGTAGCTCAAAGTTCAATGCAAGGGACTTCATACCTGGAGCTGGTCCCTATCTGTATATAATTTACACCCCCTAGTCCCTGCACCCACTTTTTTTTTTCTGTGTACTTCTGGTTTGTAATTCTTACGCAAAAGAAAGCAGCATAGAAAAATCAAGAGGCTTTCAAAGAGTGATCCAAGAGGGCATTCAGATAGGCTTGGTGAGTAATCACTAAAATGCCCAAAGCAACCAGAACTAAAAAGAGCTAGCATAACTTATTCAGTAAATCTTTAGGCAGGCAAGACCAAAGGAAAACCTAAAAACAGATTAACTTGCTCAAGAAGCAGATTTCTTGTGCCAGTGAGTCTTTTTCAATGTCTTGGTATTTTAAAAATGGTCACCATGACATAATGATGAATACACCTTACCAATGTGGGGTTTTGTGACAACAGAAACACAAAATGGCAGCAATAGTGGCATCACCAATAGAATCCACAAATAAAACTGTAAAATAAACAAATATTAGCAAAATTACTTAATTCTTGATAGGTTTTCCCAATGTATGGCTCTACCTTGACCCTGTGTGTCTGTGTCTGTTGTTGGTTCTTGGATTTTGTCTAATGCAGACAGGGTAGGAGCAGCCTGATTTATTGTGGTGGTAGTAGTGTAGGGTGTTTGGGTTGGGGTGGAGGAAGTTGTTGATAGTTGGTCTGAAAATGCACTGATCAGCCACAACATTAAAACCTCCTGCCTAATATTGTGTAGGTCCCCATCATGACACCTAAACAGCTTTGACTCAATGACACATGCACTACACCAGACCTCTGAAGGTGTCCTTGTGTATTTGGCCCCGGGATGTTAGCCGCAGATTGTTTAAGTCCTGCAAGTTGTGAGGTGGGGCTTCCATGGATTGAACTTGTTTTTCCAGCACATCCCCGAGATGATCGAGTTGACTGAGATCTGGGGAATTTGGAGGCCAAATCAACACCTTAAACTTTTTTTTTTTACATGATCCTCAAACCATTCATGAGTGAGGCAGGGCACATTATTCCACTGAAAGTGGCCACTGCCATCAAAGAATACCATTGCCATGAAGGGGTGTACATGGTCTGCAACAATTTTTAGGTTGGTTCTACATGTCAAGGAAACCTGCACATGAATGCAAGGACCCAGGGTTTCCCAGCAGAACATTACCCTGAACATCACACTGCCTCTGCCAGCTTGCTGCCTTCCTGTAGTGCATCCTGCTGATATAATTTTGGCAGTGAACGATGCACGCCTACCTGGCCATCCACATGGTCTAAAAGAAAACGTGATTCATCAGACCATTCCAACTTCTTGCTTTGCAACCCCATATGCTGCAAGCTGTGATGCACTGCATGTTCTGACACCTTTCTGTCATGGCCAGCAGTAACTTCTCCAGCAATTTGTGGTATAGTAACTCTTCTGTGAGATCAGACCAGATGGGCTAGCCTTCACTTCCTAAATGAGCCTCGAGCACCCATGACCCTGTCATCAGTTCACAGGTTGTCATCCTTTGGACCATTTTTGGTAAGAACTAATAACTGCATACCCCGCAAGCCCTGCCATTTCAGACATGCTCTGACCTAGACAATTTAACATTGTCAAACTCACTCACATCCTTACACTTTGTCCTGTTTCTTGCTTCCAACACATAACCTTCAAGAACTGACCCTTCACTTGCCGCTTAACATATCCCCATGCCTTCACAGGTGCCATTGTATTGAGAAAATCAATTATTCACTTCACCTGTCAGTGGTTTTGATGCTGTGACTGGTCTGTGAAAATAGATTCATGGATGAATGATGGATTTTAAGTAGCTGATGCTGCCAGGATAAACTCTGCCTGCCCTTCAAACAACAAACTTACGAGAGCAGCGTGTTAACCAAACGGAGGTTAAATCTCTAATTAAACTGTTAAACAATATTGGAACTGCACCGCAAAGTATATTCTAGACATGTGGCTCGGGTGCAATCATTCCTCTCTATATTGTACATCAGTAAAGTATTCTGAAGTATTTTGCAACCCATATGCCATAAACCTATAAATCCTACAGCCCCCAATCTCAGACAATTTAAAAAAAAAAAAAGGTGCTGTCATTGAGTAAGCAGACTTCTTTAAAGTAGAGGTAACATATGTAAGGCAAAAGGTGAGCTAGTCACCAAGTCCATACTTCAACTGCATATTGATGAATTAAGGCAAAAGAGACTGCAGACAGTGCCAAAGTCAGTTATATGTAGGACATATGTAATCTATGTTAGATGTTCAAGTCTCCATATGTGAAAGTACCAGGTGCCAATAGCTGTCATGTATCACAGGACTGGTCCTCCTGTATATCTGCGGATCAACTTGCCACCAACTTCAGCTCTATTGGATTTCTACTGAATCCGCGTGAGCCCACCTGCACCTTTTGTATTTCTGAATTGAACCAGTGCGTTTATCAAGGAGCATTTCTTTGTTAGGAATTAACGCACTGTAGCTTCAGAAACATAATAAATTGGGAATTGTAATAAAACCGTACCTGTCTATGTAGTAACAGTCCCATAAGTACAAAGTTTAAACCTGAATACACACACGTGCAAAAAGGGACATCACAAAAATACGCCAGGACCCAAAGTGTAACAAAAAAAAAGGATACTTTTAATATGTAAAACTACTAATAATAAACATGCTCCATTGCTATGTATTATATACTGTTGATGCTCAAAATAATATAAAAAAGGTATGTTCTGTAGAAGTACTGTACATACTGAATTTGTTAATACTCTTCTAAAACAACCACGTTTGGTCTCTGTTGATATTTCTAATGTCTACATAGAGACCATTTCATATATTTCAAATGGCTGTCTGAGCTGGCCAGGCGAAGAGTGTGGAGAATGACATTAAGTAAAAATGCTTAGGGTGTTGCAGTTATGGTATCATTGATTGATTTGTAATTTACCAACTATTGTAGCTACAATGGGATGTCGCAGAAACCTCTAACACAATATCACCCAACTCAGTCTCGAGTTCAGATAAAGGATATTGTTTCACCAAAATACCTTTACAAAGTGCTCATAATCAAGAAAACCACAATTACAAACCAAGTGAATACTCTCTCTCCTTAAGCTCCTTCTGTTGAGTGATGCCAACTGACTCCGACTCACTGAGGTGAAGCTGCGGGGCTTCTTTAAAATCGGACTAGAGACTACATTGAGTGTCCAGATCACTTGTGTAAAAACCAGGACGGTCCTCCACTGGCTGTGCCCAAGGACCCAGACTAGGGTTATGCTTCTAGACTCATATTCCCATGCCACCCTGCAGTTGTCCTAATTTGGTTCAGCCCAGAGAAACACTGTCATCTGCCATGTGGGGGAATAACCTGATCCTGGCATCTACAATCCCCCAACCCAACCAATCTATACTAATAAAAGGCAAAGCCCTCACTCACTCACTCACTGACTCACTCACTCACTGACTCATCACTAATTCTCCAACTTCCCGTGTGGGTGGAAGGCTGAAATTTGGCAGGTTCATTCCTTACAGCTTCCTTACAAAAGTTGGGCAGGTTTTATATCGAAATTCTACACGTAATGGTCATAACTGGAAGCAGTTTTTCTCCATTTACTGTAATGGAGATGAGCTTCAACGCCGTGGGGGCGGAGTTTCGTGTGACATCATCACGCCTCTCACGTAATCACGCAGTACATAGAAAACCAGGAAGACCTCAAAAAAGCGCTGAAGAAAACATGCATTATATAATTGAGAAGGCAGCGAAACAATAAGAAGCGAGCGAGTGACATATACAACCATATTCATGAGTTCTGCTACTTCGGAAACAAAGCACGATGTAAACCTACACTTTAAATTAAGTTCATAGACAGGCTGCGCTGGCGTTTGTAATTTAGTGCCTGCCCATATAAGGCCGTCCGTCAGCGGCAATCCAATAGCAAACTCCACTAAATATTCACGGGTGAAGGACTGTGCTTATGGAGAGGAAGATGAGATGGTCAGGGTGGTGTTTGACACAAACTCAGAAACTGCGAGAGAAAGTTTTAAGTGCCAGGACTAAGGTAACATTAAATACAGCCATGGACATAGCACGAGATGGCACCAGCACAGCTGGGAACCTTCGATGCATGTACACCGGCGGCTCACGTGAACTGGACGAGTGCACAGATAAAAGCAACAGTTCCAAAGAGCTGAACAAAACCGAATTACACAATTGAAAAGGCAGCAAAAATATGAAGCGCCTGATACATACAAGCATATTCATAAATCCAGCTACTGCGGAAACAAAGCACACGTTGGAAAAAGTCAATGTCCCGCTAAAGGAAGACAGTGTAAAAAACCGTGCATGCAGTGTGTCAGGTCTCAGATAAAGAAGAAGACGAGCTGTTTATTGATGCAGTAAGAAACGAATCGATGAATGAAACCTGTCATCTTTACAACGATTGACAAACACGGAATGTAACTTGAACACAACACATCCTACAAATACGAACCTGATTGAAAGAAATAATGATAATCAAATCCTTGATGACAGCAACACTCAGTAACACTCACAAAACAAATACTGTATATTGACAGTCATGTTACGTTATTTTTAAAATGTTCCCTTTTCTTTTCTAGCTTTTTAACACACTACTTCTCTGCGCATATACGCTGGTATATATATATATATATATATATATATATATCCCGATCTACATACTCGAATAATGGATACTTTATTCGCCATCAATGATTGTTTTGGTAAAGCCATACTCAGTGTATTCATTAGATGAACGGTAAAAAGTAAGAGCGAGGGAGGATGACTTATTGAGGCATGCAGGCTGTAGTGCGCGTCAACTCTATCTGAATTGCGCGATCACATTTGAAAAAATATATCTTTTCAAGTTCTATTTAGTCCATATGTGTCAAACTCAAGGGCGCGGGCCACATCCGCCCGCGTGTAATTATATCCGCCCGAGATCATTTTATATACTGTATTATTGTTATTAAAGCCGGGTATATGAAGCGCTGGTAACACAATAAACTACAGATCCCATAATGCAGCGCTTCAGCTGCCTTGCAACACTTACCGCGTTAATCAAGTCTACCTTATGATGCTGCAAGTTATTGCGAAGCTAGCTCACACGATGCTGAAGAGAAAAGTTGATTCTGAAAATAGAGCCTTTAAAACCGATGGGAGGCTGAGTATATGTTTACTGAACCCGTGTGTCTCATTTGTGGAGCTAATGTGGCTGTAATTACAGAATTTAATCTAAGACGGCACTATGAGACAAAACATCAGGGTAACCTGAATGCAATGCAGAAGATACAGAAAGCAGAATAATTAAATAAGAATCTGACACTTCAGCGGACGTTTTACCGTGCACAATCACAAAGTGATTTCAAGTGAAGCTGCTTTTATGGGAGACACAAATGCACCAGTGCACCTTGCCCCACTTTCCCTGTTGCCAAGTAATGTTAAACCAAGTCGTCACTACGGTGTTCCCAAATCGCACTTTGCTGATAAACTGCGCGCACTGAGTTTGCACGGCGCTTTGGTGACTTTGAAGAACAAAAAAAGTCCGTCTACATGCGACTCGAACCTTGTGCATGTTTGGTAGCACATATCTGTGTGAGAAGCTCTTCTCAGTGATAAAGACTAACAAAACAGCACACAGGAGTCGCCTCACTGATGAGCACCTGCAATCCATCCTGAGAATCTCCACAATACAGAACTTCACACCAAACAGAAACGAACCTGTGGCCAAAAAAAGATGCCAGGCGTCCAGCTCTAAAATGACATATGAGCAAAGACAACTGAATGATTTGATTTGTTATTGCTGAAAGGAACACATTTTATTTATATTTCCAGGTTTTGTTATGCAGCATGTTCATATTTGAATTTGTATAATTTTGACAGGATATATTTTTATGGAGAGCAAAATATTATAAGTTGTTTAAGGTTTGAGTTGATTTATTCACAAATAATATTCCTGTCTGTTTTTACCATTCCTACCAAAGATATTTCTGTCGACTAAATAAAAATTCCTTCTATTTAAAATTTAAATAGAACTTGAACAAATATGATAGTTCATAATATCCACGCAGACTTGCACGTAAGAGCGGGTGTCATCCGTTTTAACAAGCAGCGTATTGCACTGATACGAAATAGCTGTGTGTGTATATATGTAGATATGTATGTATATATGTATATATATATATGTTTATATATGTGTGTGTGTATGTATATATATATATGTATTTGTGTGTGTATATGTGTGTGTATGTATGTATGTATGTGTGTATGCATATGTATGTGTATATATGTAGATATATATATATATGTATTGTGAACGGCACCCGGGCACAGACAGGCGGACATGTTGTTATCACACCACCACACGTTTATTTACAAAATATTTACAATTATTATGGTCACCAAGACCCCAGTCCATTGGTCACAAAGACCTAGTCACGTGCACAAAACCCCAAATACTCAATGTCCTGGCCACAATGCCTTTCTTCGGGCCGCCTCCACTCTCCACTGCCGTCCTCCTTCCACCCGACTCCAGCCCTGAATGACGGAGGCGGCCCTTTATGGAGGACCCGGATGAGCCCCAGGTGCTCCCGGCAATCTTCTGGCCACGCCCCAGCGTGGCGGAAGTGTCGGCTGTCCTCCCGGCTGCTCCCCGGGCACCGTCCAAAGTCTTCCCCCCAGCACTTCCTGGTGTGGCAGGAGTGCTGGGAAACAAATCCCAAGGCATTGGGCCTCCTGGCGGTGGCCACGGGCCCCTACAGGGAAGAGCTTCCAAGCCCTTGACCCGTGGCTCCCAAAGCAACCCGGAAGGCGAACCCCACGTGGTCCAGGCGGGCTCTGACCCTCTTCCGGTCCCTCCTGGCGTCCCGGCGGGTCATAGCCCCTGGCATCCCTGACAGTGCCCCACAGCCAGCGAAGACCACTCGTGGGTAAGAGCGACCCGTCCAGCGAGGGCAGCAGAGCCCCGAAACGGGTCCCACTCGAGGATAGCGGGGTCGGCCCGCACTCCTAGCAGGGACAGGGCGGAGACACAATCTGCGCACCAACCCATGGTGCATCCCTGTGCCTCGCACAGGTTGTGCTCCCCCCTTTTACCGGCACCCCGGGGCCTCCTCGGTAGGCACCCCCTCCGGGACCTCCGCCCCTTTGTTCTGAGCCACTCGTTCCCCGTTGGCTCCTCCAGCTCTGGCGCACCTGCGCACCGACAGAGATCCTTCTGCAGGCGGCCCGACATCAGAGGGCTGTTCCGCCGAAGGGTTCCTTCAACTTCGCCGGGGTCCGTCCCTACAAAGAGAACACAGGGGCAGAACCGCTGCCAAAGCACCCAGCTCGTGCCGCATGCGGGCAGCGTTCCCCCTCCAACGGCACCCGGCACTTGCCTGATCGGCACCCTCTCCGCGGCTTCCGTGTCCCTCTCGCGATGGAGTCGTCGGCACCGCCCGCTCTCTCTCCGCCCGGCCTCAGGGATTCCCTCTGCTCTCCCAGAGGGCAGCCAGCCACAGCGTGCACCCAGCAGCAGCGTCTCACCTTATCGGAGGAATCGGCACCCAGCCTCTTAATCCTCCCTTTATTCCGATATCCCTTCAACACAGCCCCTTTCCGTCTGCGTCCTCATATCGGAGGAATCGGCACCCAGCCTCTTATTCCTCCCTTCACTCTGGGCGCCATGGCGGTTTGAGACTCCTTATGGAATAAAAGCGCCTCTGTCCGTCTGCGTCCCTATAGTCGAGCAAGACCGCAGCCAACTTCGGGCGGGCGCTAGGACCAGGGCACTTAGCAGCCCGTGTCCCTTCAGCGTCCTCTCGGACTCCCCCCTCGCCGCGCATGCAGTCCGCGGCGCCGCACCTCCTGTCGGAGGGCTGCTTACTCGGAACTGCTCATTGTCTTCACAGCCTTTTTCAGCAGACCCTCCCATATGCTTTACGGAGTCGGCTGTACTCACCGTCTCCGCTGTACCTCTCCGGCTGGAGATTCCAGCGTCGCGCCGTCCCGTTGTCGATAGAAACGTTCTCAGCGCCGGCGCCTTCTCTCCAGTACCAGCACCTCAGCCGGAGGCACATAGCACCTGTAACACCGCTGCCCGGCGGGCTGAAGGGGCGCCTCCAGCTCCGCCAAAGCAGCCGGCAAAGACAGGAAGTTAACCGACGCGGAGCCTACCTGACTGTCGGCCTCCGACGCCGGCCACTTCCTGTGGGCCTTCTCCTCCGGCCCAATCGGGTCTCCCCCCTGCCCGTGATGGACATTCCCTGGTCCGCCTCTCTACAGTCATCGGCGGGCACGCAAGACACACCGTCCAATGCGTGCCTGTCAGGGGAGGACTTCGGTCCGCGGCCATCTTGGCTCCCTTTCTGCGGCGGCGTGCTTGCCGGCAGCCTTGCTGTTGCCAGCGCCTCTCGAGCTGCAGCGTCTCCTCGCCGCAGCCCTCGCGGCTGCGCTGTGCTGCGGGCCCGCAAACCAGCATCGCCCGCCACTGGCGCGGATCCTGGAGGTCCCTGCCTGGAAAACAAAACACGCCCGGCCCCAAGGGCGGCTGCCGATAGGCAGGGAACTCACCTCCCAGGTCCCGTCAAACCGAGGAAACGTCCTCGGCGTGGCCTCTCCGGACGCCATGCCGTCCCGGGCGCCTCCAGCAACGGCGCGCTCGTTGGAGACCGCTGCACTCTTCCAATACGCGCCGCCCGCCCGCTTCAGGGAATAACGGCCCTCCTGCGGACCCCTGGCGGTCCGTGGGGTTCCTTACCCAGCGGGGCTGTGTGCACGCAGCCCAGCGATGCGTGGGTGGGGTCCCCTGCTGCACGGGCCGTCCACAACAAAATTTTTATGAACAGGTCTCCGCCTTGAAACAGGCGGAGCATCCTGCCGACTTCGCCAGATGTGAGCGGCACCGGGCACAGACAGGCGGACATGTTGTTATCACACCACCACACGTTTATTTACAAAATATTTACAATTATTATGGTCACCAAGACCCCAGTCCATTGGTCACAAAGACCTAGTCACGTGCACAAAACCCCAAATACTCAATGTCCTGGCCACAATGCCTTTCTTCGGGCCGCCTCCACTCTCCACTGCCGTCCTCCTTCCACCCGACTCCAGCCCTGAATGGCGGAGGCGGCCCTTTATGGAGGACCGGATGAGCCCCAGGTGTTCCCGGCAATCTTCTGGCCACGCCCCAGCGTGGCGGAAGTGTCGGCTGTCCTCCCGGCTGCTCCCGGGCACCGTCCAAAGTCTTCCCCAGCACTTCCTGGTGTGGCAGGAGTGCTGGGAAACAAATCCCAAGGCATTGGGGCGCCTCCTGGCGGTGGCCACGGGCCCCTACAGGGAAGAGCTTCCAAGCCCTTGACCCGTGGCTCCCAAAGCAACCCGGAAGGCGAACCCCGTGGTCAGGCGGGCTCTGACCCTCTTCCGGTCCCTCCTGGCGTCCCGGCCGGGTCATAGCCCCTGGCATCCCTGACAGTATGTATATATGTGTATATGTATAGATATGTATATATATATATATATATGTTTATGTGTGTGTGTGTAAATATATATGACAACAACACTCATCACTCACAACAGTGACAAAACAATTACATTGACAATCATGTTACGTTATTTTCAAAATGTTTCCTTTTCTTTTTCATTGCTTCTTTAACACACTACTTCTCCACTGCGAAGCGCGGGTATTTTGCTAGTATTCTATATTCCCATCCCAGACTGAGATTACAAGCTGTCCCGGCTGAGTTGTCTCCACTCTTGCTATCCTTCTATTATGGTGTTCCAAATGGGCAAGAAATTATCCTCCATCTCAATCAAGAAGCCCATCTGGCCTCTTTGGCACTACACTATAATATAACTTACAAAATCAACTAAATAAAGAGTTACAAGAATCAAAGAGAAAGCCAAAAGGCAAAACCCAAACTGCCTACTTATAAAAATATTAGGAATGCTATGTGCCAGATTCACAAGGCCACCACCTCCTGTACCACCACATTGTATCTGTAAAGCATAAACAGAAATGTCAAAAGAATCTCCCAGCAGTCACTGTGATAAGGCGAGAATATATCAGTTCACATCAGTAATACAACATGAAAGTATCAGTAGGGCGAACATTTAGTTTAGTAAGTGAAATTACACACCGCTAGGCGATCATGGGGTCTTGTGGATGAGTGTGAGCTTGACATGTTTTGTTTTTCATTTCAATGAATCTTCTTTTTCTGACTCTCCGTTGTGTTTGCAGGAACAGCAACAGCTTCTGGAGGAAGGATTTGAGAAAAAAGCAGGACTGTTGAATGAAGAGATTAATAGACTGAAGCAGGAGGTTGCAAATGAAAGCAAACCATCATTGTTTGGACAAATTTTGGATACCGTTGGATCAGCTGCTACATTGTTCATGCCAGGAATTGGAGGAAAGCTGCTTGGAGTTGGCACATCACTGCTTTCTAAATTGTTCTGAATAGCACCACGAGATGGTGAACTAAGACACGTGCACTTGATCAACATTAAAAGGGAGCTGATTGCGGAAGGGCTCAGTGTTCAAGGATATGGCCAGCCTGTTTATTTCAAACTCAAAGCAATCAGATAAAAGTTTAATACTATATTCTATCAACGTGGATTGGAGAGACCAATGAGGGTTTGAGGATGTAGCAAATTATAAAAGTCGCATTTGTACTTGTTAGGATGAAATTAAGCCGCTTTTCTTACAGCTGACAACATGAAGGTCCGAGTGAAAAATAAGGGGAGTAACTGAACTGCCTACTTTGTTAAATTATAAATAATACATTGCTAATATGTGAGTTGTATACAGTATATATAAATAGGTTTATACTTCAAGTTAAGAAATATCATTTGAGATGATGATGTCAAACCTCTCAAAGTGATAAAATAGGCTTTCACTGGATTATTTATTGTATGTGTTCTGTATGTAACACATACAGTATGTGTTCTATGTTTGTAAGCTTCTGGCATCTTTTCATGTTAAATGTTTTTCTTCTATCGTCGTACTATTTTTAATTCAAAAATATTTCCAATGCTTTCAAAAAAAGGGTGACTTATTATGATGACATTAAAAATTTAAACAGTGATTACTTTATCGTAATCTATAGCCAACGTCTTCCTTATTTTATAAGCCACAATGTACTTCTGGTACAAATGTTATATTCCATAATATATTTTGAACTATATTTGGAAAGCACCATAGGAATGCTGTTGGCCATATAGTTGGTGCTTAGATAAAGGTTACTTAATTGTTCATGAATAGCCTTTTAGAAAGACTGACCCAGTAGTAAGTCACTGCATGTCTTCTAGCAGAATAAAGCATGATATGAATAATTATAAATCAGGGTTAAGGGCCAATTAGCCTTTTCTCATTTATTTATCTTACAGTGTGTGTTTACTTCAAGCTAAAGGGGTAAAAAAAAATTTGTGTGATAAACTATTGCAAAAAAATCCATTAAAATATTATATGCAAAGTATGTCTGGTATTCAGTGTAGTAAATTTTGTTACTTACTGTAATTGCAGTTTCAAAATCTCACCACTTTGCCTCCAGTCTCCATTTCTTTCTGTTCTGGTTTTGAACTGTAGTCTGTCTACATATCTTCTATTATATTCTTGTTCTTGTTATATTTTTGGAACTTTATCTTGCATTTCAGAATTGGTTTGAAATCTATGTTGGTTTTCATCTAGGGGCCCTAGCTTCTTCAGGCTCTTTTAAAAGACTTAGGGCACTGGCACATAAGTTTATGTTCGGGTTTGTCTTTTGTCTCACTATGTGAATCCCGTCTCCGTCTGAGCACAGCTATACCATAAGATGGCCAGGCTGGATAGGGAGGACCTTTGTGAGGTATTGGGCTGTTGTTGCAATTTCTAGGAGTGCCTTGGAAACTGACTCACTATTGAAAAGGAGCGCGAAAAGCCAGGAAGAGAGGAATAACACCCCAAGCTTTATGGCGGTGGAGAAAGAAGTGGCCTATCTAAGGCCAGGAAAAGGAATGTTTCTTGTGGAGCACCAAAAGGCCGATGCAGTTTGATGAAGAATCCTGATACACTGAGGGAAGTGGACTAGACAGTGGATGGGATCACGAGCAGAGTGAGAAATATTTTATTCTGGAATTGGCATAACTGAAGAATTGAAATATTTTGAGATATGATTATCTAAATTGAGTGGATGTTATGGGATATTTTTATTGTATTTTTTTTTACTGTATATATTGGGAGAGTGCGGGTGGTTTTGGAATTGGCTTATGCCCTGGGAGTTATTGGGATTGCATATAAATCATTAATTACATTTCTTTTCTCTGTACCTTTTTTTATCTGGGTCATTTGTAAAGCACATTTTTTATTAGTGTATGTAATTTTAAGCGCCGTGAGAAAGGGGGTCTGAAGACAGTTTGGGGTTGACATACAATCCGTAGTTAATTTTTCACTATAAACGTAGTGAAGCATAGCAGTTACAATCGCTACAGACTAACCGAGAATGCTGCAACCTCGCATATGTTTCCCTTGATGAAGAGAGATACAACTCCATCCAACCAAGGAAAAAGCTCACTTAGCTTGTTTTCGTTTAGCCTTAAATTTGTCTACTGACAAACAAGAACAACTAAAGGAAGACATTTTGAAAACAGATGCTGATAGGAAAGACCTTAACTCTTAGTTGATCTTATCTCTGCACCACTGTAAACTAGAAGTTGAGCAGATATATTGTTTGGTCATTTTACTGATGATGTAAAGCAGGTGATACTGTAGATGTGTTTTATCCTCTTCAGAATCTCATTCTTTGTTTTATATCTTCCTGTTGTTTGGGGATCTTTTTATTGTCATTCCAACATACATATGCAGAAACGAAATTTGGTACTCCGGTCCCTGTAATTTAAAAACCTATTTCAGTAGCCTCATGTACTAAACTATTGCTACTACCTTTTTTACTTGCTATTAACTACAGGGAGTACTGCAGAAATATTTATTTTAGCCATAGCTATCTTACTGTATTTATGTATTAACATTATTTCATTTTATTTATCATTTATCTATGATACCTTTTATCACAAAGTCCTTGGGGTTAACAGAATACTATACTGTGTATATAGTCAGATTTAGTGATGTTGTATTCATTAGTCTCATAGCATCCAAGACAAAGCTGTTCTTCAAACTGGTAGTTCTAGCCTATAAGTTGCACAACTTCCTGCTCGATGAGAGAGAGGCAAATAGTTTGTGTGCAGGATGAGTGACATCTTCCATAATGGAGGAGGCTTTACTTTTGCGCCTGCTGGTGTAAATGTCCTCCATACTGGATAGGCTGCTTTTGCTGATCCTCTGTGCTGCCTTAAGCACCCTTTGCAGTGCTCTCCTGTCTGTGACTAAGCAGATGCTGCATCACATTGTGATACGGGAAGTATGGATGCTCTCTACCACACACTTGTAAAAGGAGATCAGAATAGAGGGTGTGATGGACGGCCAGGAAGCTCAACCCAGCTGACACACCCAGGACACTAGATGCCAACTTTCTTGCAACTTAGAGGTTCCCCCGGATTCATGCATGTAACCATGGTAGGAGTTTGGCCTCACAGCCCTCCTGGGTACCATGGGTGCATCCGTGTGATGTTGCAGGGAGACGCAGGGGTTTTTGTTTCCCATATAGCCCGGAAGTACTCCCAAGTCACAGGGACACAAGAACAGAAGTACTTCTGGGTTGAAGAAAATACAAGTCTCCATCTGACCCGGAAGTGCTGACGAATCACATGGATGAAAGGACAGAAGCACTTCCGGGTCAAGGATTATATAAAGGACTGGTGAAGACCCAGCAAAAGAGCTGGAGTTGGGAGGGAGTGTGACTGAGTTGCCGGGAGGAGAGAAGGAGAGAATTATTGTGTTGATTGATTGATTTAGTGCTTGAGAGGCACTATATTGAAGAAAATAATTAAAATTCTGCTTAGTGCTTTGAAACTTGTGTCCTGAACATCTGTCTGTTGGATTTCACGGGGCAACAGCACCCTTTAATGTCCACAATTGGCGTAATTGGTAGGATTCTGGCCGTTGGTTTAGGTCAGAAACCTTTTAAAATTTACAAGGATGTAAACCCAACAGGCAGCGCTGTGACACGAGTGATAGCCAACAAACCTTCACAAGATAATCCGTCCATCGGGGAAGGAGTAGGACGAAACAGATTGCGGTGTCAGACCCGGAAGTATCGGCATTGGTGGAGAAACAAAGAGAGGCAATTGTCTTCGGGGGAAAAGCCCACTGGATCATAACATCGGGAATGAGGTACGTGCGGAGAAAACCTTATGAATTGGTTTGATTTAGTTGATTTTGTTGCATGCACGTACCTCTCAGACGAAGATGATCCAGAGAGTGGGCAAGAGGAAGACAAGCCAGCCCAACAGAATTATAGGCAGGAGAAGGTCCACGTCCTACCGTATTCTACTTTGCTATAAGATGACGGACTCTGACTTTCCAAAGGGGAAAAGGGAGGCGAGTGAGGCACCGCTCACCCTATACACAGGTAAGGTGGTCCAAGATGTGACTGAACTTTCCGCCAACAAATTAGAGCAGGCGGATTGCAGTCAGTCATTGACCCCATTCCAGAACTCCAATTCCAAGCTGCCCTTGCGAGACCCAACGGAGCATGTGCCAGAGACGGGCATGCTCACTGTCTCACAGCCGGGATGTGGGGCTGAAGATGGCCTGAGCCCAACTCCGGCCAATTCATGTAATAATATGGTTGTACGGGAGCTATAAAAACTATTCCAGCCCATACAAATTTTTCTACAGGTCCTGTCTTCAATAAAAAACACAGTTGAGGAGCTGAGAGCGACGGCCGAGACGCCTTTGAAACGGGTGGAGGAATACCAGCGGCGGTTTTGTCAATAGCTTCCCCAGATGGTGAATTCAGTGGTACAGGTGGGTCAAACCGGTACCGTTCAACAAATAGGGACGCAGAGTGAAATGGCCCCATGATTAATCGGTAGCGGATGTCAAGTAACCTCGAGCCCTACAGTCGAGAGGGTACTGATGACCAATCGCCCAGTGGAAGGTTTGGGGGGAGGTGGAACAGCGGTGTAGTGCTGATTTCTGAATCTCCTCGGCTCTTAAGACATTGGTGATCGGTACATGTAAATCAAAAGGGGAGCAGACAGTAAAGGGCCTCTCTCTTATACATAGAGAGACCCAGACTGTGATAAAGCAGCCCCAGATTAAAAAGGAGATCCTGGAAAAGAAATGGGGGTCTCCTGATATAATAGAGCATGGAGCTGCAAGCTTATGTGCAGCTGACGGTCCATCCTCAGCTGGTAGAGGGGCGGAGCAAGCGTTTCCAACTTGTTTTCATTCTCACAGGGTGAGACTATCGGGGGGAAGGCGGCTGTTCTATGAATGCTGCCGGCCGGGCCATGTGTGGAGAAATTGTCCACAGAGAACCGGGGAGTAAGTTAAACATCGTCATATGTACGGTGTCTCCCCACGGTTCTCCTGTGATTGCTTTACAGGGCAGAGCTACAATCTGGCCACAGCAAAGAGCACCTCCTGGAGAAGGACAACCCTCGTGGGACTGGACGCTTTGCCCCACTGTGCTCAGCTTAGGGTGGGGAACTGTCATGGATGGCAAGCAGCTCAACCCAGCCAACACACCCAGGACATTAGATGGCGACTTCCCTGCAGCTTAGAGGCGTCCTGGATTCACGCCTCTTGCAACTTAGAGGTTCCCCCGGATTCATGCATGTAACCATGGTAGAAGGAGTTCGGCCTCACAGCCCTGCTGGGTACCGTGGGTGGCGCCATGTGATGCTGCAAGGAGATGCAGGGATTTTTGTTTCCCATATAGCCTGAAAGTACTCCTAAGTCATGGAGACAGAAGAACAGAATTACTTCTGGGCTGAAGAAAATACAAGTCTCCATCTGACCCGGAAGTGCTGATGAATCACATGGACAGAAGGACAGAAGCACTTCTGGGTCAAGGACAATATAAAGGACTGGTGGAGACGCAGCAAAAGAGCTGGAGATGGGAGGGAGTGTGAAGAAGCTGCTGGGAGGAGAGAAGGAGAGAATTATTGCGTTTATTGATTGTGTTTGGTGGATGTAGTGCTTGAGAGGCACTATATTGAAGAAAATTATTAAAATTTTGCTTAGTGCTTTTCAACTTGTGTCCTGAGCATCTGTCTGTTGGGTTTCACGGGGCAACAGCACCCTCTAACGTCAACAAGGGGCACCAACCAACCTGCTTTAGCCTCCCCAAGAAGCAGAAGCATTATTGGACTTTCTTTTCCAGACGGGCTGTATTGTAGCTGCAAGAGAGGTCATTTGTAATATGCAGATGCAAGTATTCGAAGCAGGTGACAATTTCAATCTCTTCCTTGATGTAAAGGTGGAGAGAAGGGAGAGTGCCAGGCCGCCAAAAGTCTCCTGCCTTAGTTTTCTTGACATTAATGCTAAGGTTGTTGTCCTTACACCAAGCCTCCAGTATGGCCACTTCCATCCTGTATGCTGACTCATCATTATGTGTGAAAAGTCCTGCCACCATTGTGTCATCTGCAAATTTTACTATGCGATTTTTTTGATAGTGAGATATGCAGTCATGGGTCATCAGACTATACAGTAGGGGGCTCAAAACGCACCCCTGGGGGGTGCTGGTGTTGACAATGATGGTAGAAGATGTCGCAGATTCTGACTGACTGGCTCCTGTTTGTTAGAAAATCCCAAATCTAGTTGCAAAGTATTGAGTTTACTCCAAATAGGGATTCCTTGACTCAAACCAACAAAAAAGTAAGCACATGTGTTCAAAAATAATTTAACCTTAATCTTAAGTAATATACTGTATATACAGTGAATTCTTCCAGTTGGTCAAGATGCCCAGTTTCATTTCACCCCTTCTGCAGTTTCATATTATGTTTTATAAGTATTGGCTTAGTTTTCCAAGTGTTTGCTAATGTTGTTTCCTGTGATATTTGTATAGATGTGCTTGTTGTTTATGCTTTATTTATTTAACAAGATGGACATGTGAATTATTTTTGTGTAAAAGAACATGAACTGTGGGTAAGGATCAAGAGAATAAAGATTGGGAGTACAAGCAGTAGAAATGAGGATTCTTAGGATGGCTGGACTGACACACCATGATAGGGTGAACATAGAGATTCAAGGGAGTCTCAGAGCCGCTGCTTCTCTGGATTGAAAGGAGCTAGTTGAGGTGATTTGGATATGCAGTTCTAGGGGTGCTCCAAGCATGTCCCACTGGGCGGAGTACCTGCGGAAAACCCAGGACACTCCACAGGGATTATATTTCCTGACTCCCTTGTGAATGCTATGGAAGTCCTTTAGAAGAGCTGGGATCTTTAGGTGGGAACTGAGAAGTCTGGGCTAACCTGCTTGGCTGGCTGCCCCCATGACCCTTACCAGGAATAAAATTACACTTACAGATCACAGCTGTACATAAATGATTAACTATCATATAATACACACACGGTCAGTGTCTGCCTGGGGCTTCTACATTATCAGCCTGCTGGCCTTTTGTTCCCCCATTGAGGGCCACTGGGGAAAGCCCCAGGACCAAACTAGTGGAATTATGTCATTCTGTTTACGTGGCAGCGTCTGCAGATTCTCCAGCAGGACATGGACGTTGTTAAGTATAGGGTGGCCAGATCTGCCAGTCATCCTCACCAGAGAGCTTGTATGGAAAGTAACACCTGTTTCAAAATGCTGCTATTCTTGCTATGGCAGCACTAAATGTTTATCTGATATGAATGTAAGTCTTTTATCAACCCTGTCAGCCTTTTTGTTCAAAACACAGTAGATTTGGCTATGATCACCAAAGTAAGAGTTAGAATGGCATGTACAGTAGTTTCAAGAAAATTGCATAGACTTGGAAATGCAGCAGCAAGTGGCTGGGTCCACCTTCTCTAACATGTCACCGGGCAGTGCAGACTGTCCAGTGCTGCTTAGTGTGGATTACAGTAATTAGAGTAATAAAAACACATTAAAACTGTGCTTGGTTCACAATAGTATTTAACAGAACAGAACACCGAACATCACACTGTACACTTTAAATGAAATGAAAATGTCACAGGTTCCTTAGCCGACACTGGACTGAGTGTCATCAGTGGTATGCTCCCGTTTTCACTGCTTCTAAAATGGAATACAGTACAGTGTTGTACAGTGTAATTTCCAGGATGACCTGGGTTGTCCGTTTTACCCCAAATTCCTCTTCTCCAATGACTTCTGTCAAGTGTATTAGCATCTGTAAGCTGTGTTTTCTTAATATCTTGTTACATTCCAATGTTTTTTAGCCTTCCTCTAAGCCACTTACCATTCTCCAATCTTTCAAGACTTGACTTCACCCAGTTGTTGTCATCCTTTCGCATCACAAAAACCTAAGATTCTTCCTCGCATGATGACACTTATAGGTTCAACATTCACTCAGCTGCATAGATCTTATTTCTTCAAATTACCTTTCAGTGACAAATCACACATCCATCTTATCATGCCCCTCTCAGTTCTCTCTAACTTCTTCTGGTATTCAGATTTTAATGTTTACTAATGTACAGCATAATGACACATGTAAGTGAATTAAATTCTCCCTTTCACTCTATGTGGAGTCTGCTTGGATGTTATTAATGGTAGTGCTTCTCTAAATGTTTGCCAAATGCACCTAGTCTGGTGGTCACTGCCAAATCTGCCCCATCAGTAGGGCCTAGCAAATCACCAAGATAACAAAACTTGTGAACCCGGTCTAATTTAGAATCACCTTCAGTCAAAGAATCTGCTGTGTCACTGAATGTCTGAGGGGTTCCACCACCACATCTTCTGCACACGATGGAGATTCTAATCCTACTTGGCTTCCCCTTTCTGATGCTTCATTTGCTGTGAGCCAATTTCTTACATTTTGTGCCCTTGATAAAGTTTGAATGTATGCCTCACCACAGATCAGGGCCGTCTTAACACATATACACGAGGTGTGGCAGAAAAGTAATGAGACTGATTTTTTATTTACCAAAGTTATTTTTTTCAAACATCAATGTTATCCCCTTCAAAGTAGTTCCCTTGGGCAGCTACACACCGATGGAGACGTTGTTCCCACTGTTGGTAGCAGCGCTGGAAGTCTTCAACCGGTATGGTCTTCAGCATGTCCGTTACACTCTTTTGAATGTTTTCTAAAGTCCCGAAATGACGTCCTTTGAGGACATTTTTCAGTTTAGGAAAAAGTCACACGGACTGAGGTCAGGTGAATAAGGGGGCTGGGGAACCACAGGAATGCTTTTTGAGGTCAAAAATTCTGTTATGGAGAGGGCAGTGTGGCATGTGGCATTGTCATTCATTTGTCTGCAATGTCTGGTCTCACGCGAATGACCCATTTTCTGAGCCTTTCAAGGACGCCTTTATAAAAATTCTCCAAGCTTAACACAAAATTTAATGGCACAACGTTGCTCCAAATTCCGCTGTGCCATTTTGCGTGACACAAAACCAAAAACACAACTTCGCTAATAGCAGTCACAAAAATCACGTAGTTAACGGAAGGAGTTGAAACTCGCACTGAGCTATGGGAGGGTACTGATACACGTGCTCTATCAAGGACAACAGCACAGCGTTGCCAGATCGCTTGCAGTGTTGCCAGTCTCATTACTTTTCTGCCACACCTCGTATATGTATATATATGTATATATGTACATATGTATGTATATATGTATATATATATATATATATATATATATATAATGTGTGTGTAGAGAGAGAGAGGGAGGGAGGGACAGGGTGTTAATTCACAATTCTGAACAGTTTCAACTTTTATTCTATTTTATTTTATTGTATGGGGATGAAAACAAGCTATAATGAGGATTGTTTTCTTCCCCATACACTAGTAAAGATAATCTACAAGTCTTTGGCTGAAGGAAGCAAAGAAAAACATTGAGACATGAGGAGAACATTTAAAGTCTACTCAGGATTAAGCCAGGATTCATAGCCAGTATCCTTGAGACGTGGGCACTGCCACCCAAACCATAAGCAAAGCACTCATAACAAAGTAAAAGTGACATAAAAATGTGTACTTGATGGTCAAATAGCAAGGCACATTTTTTGATTACATCAATGATTTATTCTGAGAATGCAACATCATTAACATTGTCCTCAGAAATCTTTTGCTGATAAAATGCCAGGTAAAAACATAAAAGGAAAATACATTATTTTAGAAAGAAAGAGAAGCTGTAACATTAATCAACTGGAAGAGAATCCATACAAGTAAATGTCAGTTAAAGGAAGTGACTTAAAAGTAGAATAACTGCATTAAAATGATTACCAAAAGAATGTAAATCCCTATTTTTTCCCTCCAGCAAATATAAAGATGTATTATTTAATTGTAATTGTTAAATAATGTTACCATGCAAATTTGTTGTGACGTAAAATGTAATTTTAGAGTTTATTTAAAAGTGAAGTCATGAAAAAATACAGGATTTTTACTTTTTCTTTGTATTGATTTTGTCAGTTATAATTTTGAACATTGACTTGGTTCCAGGTATTTTTTAATATATTTATAAGTATTTTAGCAATTTTGCCACAGTTAACTGTTTCCTGTAAATTAAAACCTGTATTGTGCATCTTGTTTTAATTTTTTAATGTTGGCACAAATCTTCCACTGCTTTCTTCTCTTCAGTAACCTTTTATGCTTTACTGCAAAAAAAAAAAAAAAGTAAATTTAAGGGTTAATTTAATGACATTTTTTAGGAAGTGTACAACAGAATAACTGCTTCTCTGAAGTAAAGTAGATGTGATTTTTTCTGCTTTAACACTCATTCAAAGAATCAACATAAAATAGAAAGGCTTAACAATATACACCACAAGTCAAAGCTTAAAATATTATGGAGAGTCATATGGCAACTTCTTGCAAGAATTCACCCATTGTAACCAGATGGGGGTGCTGTTGAGAAAAACCATATACCCAGAATAACCTCCGGATGAGACCATCTTGCAAATAAGAGGGAGTTATTTAAAAAAAATATATATATACAGCTGTCCCATAAGCCCCAATTGTCTTATATGCTCCTTTTTCACATCTTGCCTTCTTCTACCAATAGCATTCTCCTTTTCCTTATCCGTTCTGCCAGGTGAGCCCTTGTTTCAATTCCACTCCCAACTCCTTTCTTCACTTGGGAGAAGTTGCCGAAGTTTGTTAAAAGATTGGCTGAGAGGTGTTTCTGGTGACAGCACATCTGGTAAAGCCCATAAAAGAACTGAGAGCACCTCCCTGGAGCTCTGTCCTCTGGGCCCTGTTTTCCCTTCCTAAAGGACTGCTTGTCAAAACCACGACTTCCAGACAACCCTTCGTTGGTCTCTGTTTTTGCCTGTCATCTGCACAACACTAGTGTATTTTAACCCCAAAAACCAATGCTTTTGAAAATGCTCTCTAGATCTTATATTTCTGAAAATGCCGGCTCAGCATAGTAGTGTGACTGATTGAAAAAGACAAATTTTGCAAATTGCACTAATCGTATGCTGATTGGTTTGTACTTACTACATAGCCCTTCCCTGAATGGATCCTGCTCGTTATATTTTCACAGTTGCTTTACTTTCTTTATACCCATGTATTCTTCTCAATAACAATTCCTCATCAACAATCTTCGTTTACGTGGTTTGTTTCGTTGGACATTTTCGGCTAATCTGAACAAGCCAAAAGGCCGCAATCACTTGTTTCACTGATACCTTCATGACAGCCACAAAAAAAGACCTTGAAGGCTGCACTTGCCCACCTCTGTAGTATAGAGTAGGCTGACTGGTTGTAAATTGGCCAAATGTGAGTAACTGGCCTGATGCCCCATCTATGGATGGCCCCTGCATTGTCCCAGTTTCACATGGATCCATGTTTCTCAATCCTTTTGGTATTGCAACCCATTCTTTATCATTTAATCTTCTTCTTGGTCCCCCCATCTAATTGAGCACAATCGTCAGAGCAGGAGGTGTGGGTGTCTTCCTTGCGACTGTCAGAGTGGAAGGAGGATTGAGCGTGAACACAACCCACCCAACTGTGACCCACTACAACCCAGTACTAATATAAGCAATGGCAAATCACGACCCAGTGGTTGAGAAACATTCGCCTGGATAGACTCTGTTCCTATACAGGAATAAGCAGGTTCAGAAAATTAATACATTATTTTGAATATGAGTAACATTTAGAAAACTTTTTACATGGACTATGGTTTTATGTTGATTAAAAGTGTATTAATATTTTGTTAAGAGTTATATTGTTACCAAAATGATGGTGATTTACTTGTTGTAGCTGTGGTGGTAGAATATGGGAGAATAATTGGTGAATCTTTGGAGTGCTGGACAGTCAGGTAATAGTGGAAATGCGGGAGGTGACTGGAATAACATGGACAGCAACAATTGATATTGTGGAGTGGTTTCAAATATAAACCTCTTGTCACATCTGTGAGATTTACAGAGAATGTTCCTTAAGACTTGAGATGACAAGTGTAGATGCCCAGGTTGGAACTGAATTCCTTACCCGGCCAGAATGCCATAACAGAAGGATGGAATAAATTGGAGCAATACCTGGCAGGGACTCCTTATGATTCCCATGATGATTGGGATGCCCAGAGGCTACTGGAACCAGCAAGAGAGAACAAAAGAGAGTAGTTCATCCATCCCCCTGTAATACTAGGTGGCACTGTCCCTCATATTTCCCAGTCTGGACACCCACAGGGCTGCATGGGATTTGGAGTTGGGAAGTGCAGCCCTGTAGGGATTCCTGGGGGACAATAAAGGATGCTGTCAGGGATGTACCTCCCTGGCCTCCTTATAACCCCAGATGTACTTCCAATTGGCCATGTTATGTCACTGGAATTGCTTCCTGTTCCACCTTAAAAGGAGCCGGAAGTCATAGCTCAAGGAGTCAGTTGGGAGGCAGTGGGCAGAACTCATTGGAGGAGAGAAGGAGAACAAGAAAGAGAGAAGGAAAGCAAGCATTTAAAGTATGTGTATTGGCTGCATTGATTATCATTTTGATCTCTGTGGATTAACGAATCATTTATTTGAACCCAGACTTGTGTTGGGTTGTCTGTGTTTGGAGTTGGGGGCTCATTGGCGTCTTTGTCTCGCTCCTGGTGCTTCCTGTTTTGTTATATAGTTGCGAAACATGGATGCTATCCAGTGACCTGAGACGAAGGTGTCATCTATGTATCAGCCTGGCTGCTGATTTTAAGCAAGCCACCCAGGATAATACCCTATTTGATGATGATGTTTCCTTTGCTGCTAATCTTCAATAAGCTTTCTGACTTTAAGGCAAGGGTGCATTTTGATTGAGAATTATATATCCATCATTTGTATTTTCTAATATATTTTCTTCTGCTGCTATTATTCTGCTCTTAATAAATACTTCTTTGCTATCATATTTCTTTCATATTTGATTGAGTGAAGTAATAAAGCAAACACAGGGCACCTGGAATGGGGAGATTGCCATTTTATTTTCACAGGGTTAGCAGGTTGAGGGAGACGTTCCAAATAGACAGGAACATGGTTTGAAGTACTGTAATGTATTGTTGGTGGGTAAGTGGCATTATCCAAGGTGTTGGCCTTCATGTGTCTAGTGCATTCTTGTTGACCAAACTGGCCTTCAGGTCTAGATTATATCTGGGGACAACCAGATGTTGTTCACTCCAAAGCTAGTGAGTCCATACTGTATGTGGAGTACTAAGGAGTGATAGTTTGTGCTGGCATATCTTATAATCAATGCTTAAGTGAATTGGATCTGTGTTTGTGTGTTAAGCTAAGGGTTCAAGAGTAGAGCAGTCAAAAAATGAACTTGGTAAGTGCCACTTACCTCACAATAATACAAGAGGAATAAGGAAAGACGTTCCCTTTGGCAGTTAGATAGACTTAATACATATTTAAATGTGTACTTTACATCATGGAAGTGGCTTGTTCATTCATTCACCACATTTTTACTTGGTTTTAAAAATGTTTTCATGAAATGATTGCATGTTCTGGCTAGGTCAGCAACATGTCTTTTATTATAGGGATAAGCATGTAGATGGAAGAAGACCTGTTATTTAGAATGCCCTACAATGTACTGCATAACTACTGTATAAACAAGGGAAATCATGTTAATAGTCAACAAATACATTTTCCATCTTGTGTATAATATAAACTTCATTTTTTATCTTACCATTGGGGCATAAAATCCTGTGCAGTCCAAGACTGGATAAACTCCACTTGGTCACTGGTTAGATATCCTTCCCTTGTCCTCATGTCATCATTCAGGTCATTGTTGGCACTGCCACAGAAGCCAGCCAGGTGACTGAAGAGACTGCTCTGTATGGTCAGTGACAGATCCCCAGCAGCACCGATTTTCAGGCTCACTTTCCCAGTCTGCTTAATCACTACAGCACCATTGTTCAGTGATACAGAAATGTTATCAGTAACTTTGTAAGGGAGAACAGCACGCTTGCCATTCACCTGAAAAGAGAAAGGAGAAAATAGTTAGACAGTACAGTGTTAGGCCCGGAAATGTGATTATACTGCTATCAAATTTTAGTAGTGGCCTTATCTCTGAATAGATTTATTCACTTGTATAGTACATTATGTTTAGAGACAAAGAATAAAAGTGTAAAGCAATTTTAAAAATTGTCGAAAAAAAAAAACACATTATCTCTCTCTTTATAGATGTTAACAAAGGTCCTCTAAAGACCATTCAAGTCTGCAACAAAAAAGATGGCAAGCATTATATTCTGTTACCTACCCAGACATCATTGGTACTGGTCACCGTGATGAAGTTTTGTCCGAAGAAAGAATGAACAACATTAAGAGAGTTTGTCTTGCAGTTGTTAATGCCAGCTGCTACTCTGAACCAGTCTTCAAGCTGTGCCTTGTCATCTGCGAGCAATGCCAAGTCGAAGACACCACTTATTTCGATTTGGGTGTTCATTCCATCAAATGTTGAGATGACGCCATCTTTCAGGCTACAGGAGACCTCTCTTGGATGGCAGCCCAAGGCACCGTTCCTCACATCGCACATGCTGTCAGCGGAGCAGCTGGTTGCCTGACACACAACTCCTTGGCCTGCTTTGCATGAGCATGTCTTAGTGCATTGATCTGTAAACACCGTCTCACCATTCTGTGGAAGGTACAGAATCAAATAGGGGAACAATGTGAGAATTAATGAATGCAAAAAATGTGGGGCTTAAAAGAAGTGGGACCAAAATTTGTTCCCTGGGAGAAAAAACTGCATGTTAAATCTAAAGGAATGTTAAACAATAAGAGGCAGTCTCTGTTTAATGATAACATAAAGGCAAGTTCACAAGCTGAGCTGGAGAAAGGCCATTACCCAGTGAGGACTGAAAGCAGTACAGGACAGGGTCAGGTTATAAGATGGCTTAATGGATGGTCCATACAAATAATATATGCACTTCTAGGTGTGTGAATGATCTGTAATCAGTAGGGGGCAGAGGTGAGACCCCATATGCTGGGAATCTGAGGATGGCAGTGGTACAACAGGCAAATTGAACAGGAATTTTCCAATGTTATAAGTGAGTGTTTTGCTGCTTCTTAATAGAGAGGGCAGTAATGGATTCAAGATTTGCAGGGACATCTGGAACTGCTATATGGAGTCTCAGGTGGTTAACTCATGGAGTTCCAAAGGCTAATCCTGACTCCAAAAGTAATTATCACCGAGATTCCTAAAAGTCATAGATGAACAATCCCAGTGCACTTGGCATTTAAACTCAGCATGAATGTCAAGTAGGTCAAAGTTGCTGCCTGTTGATTTTATGCATTATATTTTAGCACATCCTATTTTATATGATATTTAATTTTGTTCTTTTTTTATTTTAATTACCATATATATTCATTTTTACAATAAAAATAAAGTCATCTGCCTGTTACAGAAGGCATTGTGCACAAGGCAAGAACAACATCTAAACCAGATGCCAGTCCATCGCAGGGTGAACACACTCACACACAGGTCAGTTTAGCATCACTAATCGACCTAGCAGCCTGCATGACTATGGGAGAAAACCGGAGCATCCAGGGGACACGGGGAGAACATGCATACCTCACACATGGAGGACCTGGGATGTGAAATCTGGTGTCCTTACTGCAAGACAACAGTGTTACCATAAATGAATTTTGTTGTTGTTATTATTATTATTATTATTATTAATAATGAACTTAAAAATGTATTATTTAGATACTTTAGGTATTACCTAAAATGCATCTATTAGTCACATATGGTTATTTAATAAGACTTTAAAATACCTTCATTTGATCTTAATATTCTTACAAAGTGTTAATATAGTGGTTACCTCTGAGCAGTGTGGTATATTAGGGGCCTTTGAAACTCTGGTAAAATTTATTTTGGAATACGAGAGATTCATTTTGTCATATTAAGCATTAATTAAAGATTCACAAACCTTATACTAAATTTTGCAATATTACAAGACATATTGTCACCAGTGGCTCAGGGGAAAAAAATAAGGGATGATACTCAGGATGTTGGGTTGGTGGGATATCAGCATTGGAAGGGTGGAATATAAACACCATCTAAATGATTAAATAATTTTCTTTTTGCCCACAGAGAGATACATGCATGCCATAATGAAAGGTAATATGAAAATGAATTTGTGCAATTCTTCCAAATTACTGTGAGCAAATAAAAGGAAAAAAGCGGAACTCCACATATTGGCATGTATGTCAGCTGATACCACCAATTTAAAATCGTACTCCATTTTAAATTTCTACTATACGCTCTCAACATATTTACTTTACTGAAGATGCAAAAATGCCAGTTACTCAAATTAAAATCTGCCTACAACTTTGGTGTATGATGCATTTAAATTGATGAACCTCAGCTTTTTTGTCTTTAACAATTTGCAGTTAATTCTATGAACAAATATATAACATTTTCTCCTTTGTCTGGCTGTTCATAAGCACTGTCATGGTTGTTACCATCAGCCATGTCAATAGCTAATGGTGCTGATAGGAGAGGCACTCACTTACTGATGCCGCTGACTTCCAGCAAGCGGTTCAATGTGTCTCCACTAACTTTGATTTTAAAGTGGACCTTTTTCTTCTGTCTGGTTGCCCTGTTGTAACCAGGTTAACATTATCACAGAATGCGAGACACCTTGCATAACTTAGTGCATCCTGGGTAATGAAGTTGAATGAGGACTACACTTCCAGAGTACAGTCCATAGAGACAGAGGCAGATCAGGACAGCCGTAGGTCATGAGAAGTATAAAAGAAAAAGTGACAGTACTAAAAAGAATAAAACATAGATGTGCTAGTACTGCATACTGGTAAGAAAAACTCCCAGTACAAAAATGTGGAAGTGTCAGGTATGGAGTAAAGGTGAGTACTGATTCACATCAAGCATTAGTCACCAAATTGAAGTTGCTTTAGTAAGCCATATTGCACACTATTTTGATGCTTTATAAGTGTTATTAAGACCAAAAGAGGCCTTTGCTATTGTCTTATTAAACAATAGTATGTGTCTGATAAATGCATTATAGACATTATCTAAATTAAAATGTTACCAAGAAAGAAAAAACACAATGCAGGGTAATTACACAAAGAGTGATAAAAGTACATTAAAAGAAAACAAAATAACTTGCAGAATCTCTCCCTATCAGCCATGCGGAGTGGCTGGTCTTCTTCCCACCATCATACCACAGCCAAGTGCTTTTGACCGCCTGTACCTTTCTCTCTCAACACCCTGGCCTCTTTTCTTCCTGCCATTCAAGCCCTGGCCTCTCATGCCAACCTCGATGTAAAGTTTAATTTCTAAATGACTTGAAGGAGCTTTTACACCCCAGCCAGGAACCATTTAAAGAATGATTAAGAATGTCCCCTATTGGCCATAATAGAACACATCAATGTGCAATTAAGAAATGAACAGTAAGTTAAGGTTGAAGACGAACACCGCTATGATTGAGACTGCACATGATTCTCTGTAGTCTAGCCACCCATCCAACAATGTTCTTATTCCTAATTCTCTTACCGTACCTTTAAATATCTGCCATCCATCACACAGCCACAGGAGTCAATAGACACGCATTTGTCTCCATCAGCTAAAAAGCCGACGTCACACTCGCAGCCTTCCAAACAGTTCTTGCAGGTCAGAGGGGTGGACAGTGCCATGCAGCTAGCTTGGCATGTATCAGCACAAAGATCATAGTGGCTGTTAGCGGGACATGTCATGGCTGTTGAGATAAAATAAGAATATTAAGAGTGAACAGAACACCTTTTGAAATGCTACATAGAACCCATTACTTGTATTATTGGCATCAACATCTAGACTTCAACTAAAAAGCCTTCTAGAATAGCTACCTTAGCATTACTCCATTTGGCTACAGGTAGTGTGGCATGTGCTGACACAAAGCATTGCTGATAGTGAATACTGTATCAGTGCTGACTGAGTGTGTAAGAACATATTTACTTTTATTACTGGTTCAATTAGTCTTCTCCAAAAACATTAGAACATAACATTCTGAAGCTTGCTTAATTCAATTCAGGGTCTCAGGGTGGTATAAAGCCTATTATTGGGACTGTGAATGGGACGACAGACTATCGCAGGGCCTGCTTATCTAAATATCCATGCTCACACACAATCAATTTAACGGTAAAGTGCTAACCACACATAAAATATCCCAACAAGAAAATTTAAATAGTGACCAATTTGATAACTTTGCCTAGTATTATCCTTTAACACTAAGCCATTCATTCCAGAATCCTCAACAAACGCTTGACAGAATATTGGACATTTACAATTTTTCTACTTTGGTATGCTTTTAGATACTCACGGCAGAAGGTGTTACTTCTCCAAGACTTTAGTATTACTCCAGCGTCCTGGCAGGCATGTACATAGGCTTGAATTCCTGCACATACCATTTCCATCTTGCCTCCAGCAGCATTGCTGTCATAGATGCAGTTTTTCAGGAAGCCATCAGGTGGCAGCACGGAGTGGCAGGCAGCCAGGGGTCCAGTGGTGGAGCTAATGAGGCCACATTTGTCTTCCTTCTTCAACTCTTCCACTGTTTTGTCACTAGGTACTGAACAGCCTCCATTCAGACAAGCATCGCCGCAGGTCTCGCTGCTTCCACCTATTTTCCAGGCGACTCCAAAATCATTGACATTACTTGCAGCTTGACCATTAGGTAGAGAGAGGTCATCATCAGCGTTACCGTTATAATTGCCACATAGTCCACCCACTTGACCACTGTATGTGGATGGCACGGTTATTGCAGCAGCATTCACCAGGTCATAGCTAACTTTTAGGCCGAAGTCAGTCTGCACAACTATTGACCTTCCAACTTGAGAAGCAGTTATTTTTCCTCCCTGCACTGTAATAGGAAGGTTTGTCAGGATTCCATTCATCTGTGAATAGAGAGTATAAAATGAATACCGGAAATGATTTTCAAAAGTGGCAGATTAATTCAAAAATCCACATACACACTGAAAACAATTCAGGGTCGAGAGTTTATCCCAGCAGTAGAATATATTCATGTGAGGGTGAAGACTCAAATTCAACATTATATAATGATGCTATGAGAAACACCTGGACTACCACACCACGAGCAACTGTGAATTAAGTACCACAACATTTCGTAATCACTTTAACCCTGTGAGAATAATGCCATTCATTAAGGAGAAATTGAAGCTGTTGGACACTTAACTCCATACCAGAATGAGGACTGTCAGTGCAGTGGATTACTCCTGTGTCTGCATCTCTTAATATTGCAGTGCACACTTGGTGATGCGAAGTCCTAATGCTGCCTGACTTACTGCAGCACCACTGCTGCCCATCTGGACCAGCTTAGTCAATCTCTGTGTGTCAATTGAACATTTGCTGGTGACCACACATTGGTTTTTGACTTGACCGTTCCCAATGAATTAAACATATTGAAAACTGCTTATAAGTATTCAGATTCCTTTGCCGTGGGTCAGAATCTCTGAAATCTCAATTAAGGGGAGTGGTGCAGTAGTCCAGGTCACAAAAGTCCAGGAACATAATGCCGTCCTCCTCAAACACAACCATTGCCTTCCCCTTGGATTCAGAAAGTATTCCCACTCCTTCACTTTCTGCACACTTCATCATTTTGTAGATTTAATTTTAAACTAATAACATGTGTTTGATACTGGCATGATGTCCAGAGTTGGTCTTGATTTATTCTGCATGGTGCAGGGATAGACACCTCTTTATTGTATATTGGAATTGCTTACCTGAACCTTCCAGGACTGGTTCTTCACAATGGTGATTGAGTACCCATAGACCTCCACTGTTACCGAGCGGGTTTCAGAGACTTTTCCAAGACCCAGGCGTGCATTGTTCGACTGCACAGAGAATTTCTCAAGTTGAGAACCTGTGGCAGTAACAGCTGACAGCGTGTAATCACATGTTCCCTGGAAGTCATACCGGCGTTTATCAAATGTCTGGTAATGGGGGTCTCCAGCAGATATGCAAGTAGCACTGCCTGTAGGAAAGCAGCCTTGGACACCATTGACCACTGAACATTTTTCCTGTGGACCACATTTGACATCTGTGCAGGTAACCATGCCACCCTGGCATTTACAACGCTGACTGCATGCATCACCAGGATAAAATTCTTCTTTGTTGGCATAGTACCGTTGCTGGTAGCTACAGCCACATTCTCCTATTGGCACACATTGGTCATTGCTCAGAAGGAATCCATCTTTACACTGGCACCCTTCTTTGCAAGCAGCATTGCAACCAGCAGGTGAAGACATAGAGTAGCAGGTTGCTGGGCAGCCTGGTGCACAATTTTGGTACTCACTGTTCTGTGGACAAGCAAGAGCTAAAAAAGGGGCAGAGAAAAATGTATTAGGGATTTTAAAAACCACACCAATTGAGACATAAACAATGGGTCACTAATGAATTTAGTGAAATGCCCATTCTGTTGTACTTCATCAAAAGCTACCACAAATGACAAGAAACAATGAATCTTGAACACTTACGACAGAACGTGTTTGTCCTCCAGTTGCCAATTTTACCCCCGGCTGCCTGGCAGGCTACTACATAGGCAGTGATAGCATCACAGGCTGCCTTCTGCAATCCTTGGTAAAGGAGGATGTCATAGACACAGCTGGCATGGAAATGGGCATAGTCAACTTTGTTCATGCAATCCTTCAAAGAGCCAGCACTGTCCTTAATGATATCACAGTTGGCCACATAAGGAGGATTGACTGGTGGAATAACTGGTTTAGGGCATGTCGTGCATTCTGGAACACAGCCTGGAACATCCTGTACTTTGTGACTGTCTCCAAAAGCTGTAGGATTGGGTGCTGCCTGGCCACCTGCTAACTGCAAGTCATCATCTTTGTTTCCGTTGTAGTTCCCGCACAGTCCACACATTGCATTGGTGTAGGTGCTCGGTACGGTGACAGCGACAACTTGATTCCAGTCAAAAGTCACTTTGAGGCCAAAGTTGGTTTCTAATACGGCTGAAATACCACTTCTGTATACGATCACTTTGTTGGTTTCCTGAGAGAAGGGCAGGGATGTGACAATTCCATTGACCTAAAAAAGAACAACCAATTAGATAAGGAGTTTTCATTTTATATTGTTACAAAATTATATAAGAGTGACATTCTTGTCACATGAAGACTAGTTAAGACAGCTTGTTGAGTCTTTAGTACAGATACCTATCCATCCAGTATCGAACCTCCTTAATTCAGTTTAGAGTCTTTACAGTACATAACAGTGAATATTGAATTGAAATTCCATTTACACTTGAGAAGGTAATGTGATGTTGCCCTATTGTAATATTTAAAATTATGATTTACATTTTATAGTAGTGTTTTGGTAAAGAAGTAGGAAACCTTTGTCAATGATTTTAACAAGGGTAGCAATTCCCATAATCTTATCTATCTATCTATCTATCTATCTATCTATCTATCTATCTATCTATCTATCTATCTATCTATCTATCTATCTATCTATCTATCCATTATCCAACCCACTATATCCTAACTACAGGGTCACGGGGGTCTGCTGGAGCCAATCCTAACCAACACAGGGCACAAGGCAGGAAACAAACCCCGGGCAGGGTGCCAGCCCACTGCAGTCTATCTATCTATCTATCTATCTATCTATCTATATATCTATCTATCTATCTATCTATCTATCTATCTATCTATCTATCTATCCAACCCACTATATCCTAACTACAGGGTCACGGGGGTCTGCTGGAGCCAATCCTAACCAACACAGGGCACAAGGCAGGAAACAAACCCCGGGCAGGGTGCCAGCCCACTGCAGTCTATCTATCTATCTATCTATCTATCTATCTATCTATCTATCTATCTATCTATCTATTGTCATGCACAAGGTTTGCATTTTGGGCTCATGTCAGGTAAGCACTACCATTCTGGGACATGAGGGGTCATGGTTTCTGACAGTAACATCTTCCCTTTCTCCTACAGCCCTTACAACCACCCCTGTTGTGCCCCTGCTATAAAACAGAGATGTTCTTAGCATGGCATGTCTCATTCTGAAGAGAGCCTATTGATGACTGGAACTCCTACCTGAACTGGACACACCTGAGAGAATTTTGAAATCCTCTTGTTTATTTCTTTAGTTAATCTGCTTTTCATTGTGCTTTGTCTGATGAGCCATCAAGCTCCTATTTCAGTCTGAAGACACTGTAAATATTAAAAGGGTAACATGGTTGGTGCCCCAACACTTCCTCTATGTTAAGGGGAGCTTGCAGTTGTTACATATTGCCGTTTCTCTTCCTTCTTCTGTATTTGATTAGACGATTGACAATCTCACAAACTCTGTTGTCACTTTAATCATCCACCCTCCTGAACCCACCTCTTCCTGCCTCAGCCTTATAAGACTGACAACATCACCATTTTGAGCCAGTCTGCTTGATGACTCCTATCTGAAAAGGTGTTCTTATGGTTTGTTTTTTGTCTTTTGCTTTCATCCAATTATACAAGTTTCACCATGTTGCATCAAACCTTTTTCCAATTATTATATATATTAGGGCCGAGCAATTAATTAAGTAATTAACGGCAACAGTTTTTGTTATTATTATTATTATTTTACAGACACCTTTTATTGGCTAACTAAAAAGATTACAATTTGCATGAAGAAGGGGCCTGAGTTACCTCGAAAGCTTGCATATTCTAATCCTTTTAGTTAGCCAATAAAAGGTGTCATTTTACTTGGCTTTTCTCTACATTCATAATGGCTAACATGGTACAACACCCTAGTACTACATTATTATTATTTTGAAAGCCTCAGTCTTGCTAGCAATCGATAGAGATCAGTGATCTTCTTGTTACATTGCTTCTCGATATGCTTTTGCAAGAGGGAAAATTAGCTTTGTCTATTTGACCTTGATTCCCTGTGTGTGTATAAGGAGCGAAGAGCAAACAGCTTCGAAAATGGCATATGGAGAGATACCAAAGTGAAAGCTCAAAGCAAAATAATCCGTGGATGACTTTTTTTGTATTATCGCTGGATCGGACTCTGATTTGTTGAACTACGATTTTGATGCAATTGATCGAAAATGAAAGTGAGGTACCGGCATCAGCTGATCAGTCCCCAGCTGTTTGTGGTGCTGAACACGTTTGTGTAGCTGATGCTCCTATGGCAACATTTGCAAGGGAGGACAGACACTTAAGATGACAGGAGGTACAAATGATACTGCAAATGCCACCCCTGCCCACCTGTCTCACAAAGACAGCCAGGCAGCCAGCCCACTGTGAATTCCTGCTGGCTGTCGAGCCGTTGCTGCTTCAAACAGGCGCCAACAGCAGGCAGCAACAGGCAGCAATAGACGTTTTGTGTTGATTTATGTGTGAAACCATTGCTTTGTGCACTTTTCAGAAAACTGAGTTTTTTGGAAAAAATATTAGCCCTCAAGGAGTTGCTACTAAACATACAACTATTTATGCTGCTCTCTGATAAAAGAAAATGTTTCTGCTGGTATCTGTTCAAATAAAAAAGAAACCAGATTTACAAATGTTAACTTGCTGTTGCTCGGAAGGTGCCTGTTATAATGTTACGATCGTGGCTCTGGACTCTGAGGGTAACTTGTTTTTCTATAACAAACTAGATAAAAAGTTAATGCCCTGGCAGTGGCAAATAGCTTTGGTTTTGTATTTGATTTGATTACATTAATGTTTAAGTTGAGATTTACAAGAAATATTTTAACCGCTACCATGTAAAGGGAATACTGCTGTTAAAAAGCACGTTATTTGTTTAAAGTGTTTGCAAACCAAATACACGCAATACATTACTTTTGAGTTAATTATTGAATTTTGTACATAACAATGTGATTATTATGATTAATCACGATTAAAAATTTCAATCACTGCCCAGCACTAATACTTTAGATGTTAAAAGGTTATGGTATTCTACTTGATTTGTAAGCATTTCTTTGATGACATATTGGTTTATAACTTTGAACTTATATACTTATAAAACAAATAAGTGTAATAATTACTTATACAACAAATGACATTTTTTTTATTTCAGGTTTTTTGGTTATATTTTCCAACAGTACTAACAAAATCTTATACAAGATCTGAAACGTACCGTGATCTTTCCGTTGATTTCTTGACTGATAGTAAATGTGGTGTCATACACCTTCACAGACACCACCTTGGTAAATGCAACAAGACGACTGCCTCTGTTGTTGTTCTGCACAGTTACATCAAAGGTTTTCAGGCTGGGGTCTTTGGAGCACACCCCTGCCAACCGATAAACACATGTGCCCTGGAAGTCAAAGGTTTTGCCATCAAAGGTGCGATAGTGAGGATCTCCCATTGCTGTACAGGTCTGGTAGCTGACTGGGTAGCAGTCTTGAACTCCCTGGACTACAGTGCACTGCTCTTTGTCCTTACAGCCTTTCTGTTGGCATGTGACTTTGCGCGTACTTCCATCACAAGAGCAGCTCTGCTGGCATTTATCATCAGCCCAAAATGTCTCCCCAGGTTGATAGTAGCGTCCATTATAGTTGCAGCCACAGTTGTTTACTGGTACACACTCTCCAGCACTCAGAACAAATCCATCGTTACACTGGCAGGTCTCAGTGCATGGCTTCTGGCAGTTATCAGGGGCCTTTCGGTCTGTACATGTGGCGGGGCAAGCATTGCCACAGTACTCATAGTGGCTGTTTGCTGGACAGTCAAGAGCTGCAAATAAAAAATAATGGCATTGTGTTGAAACCTGAGTGCACATAAATGACCTCAGAATTTGCTAAAGATTACATTGTATAAAACTGAGATAACTGTGCTGTCGTCGGCATGCAAGAGAGGTGAGATCTGATGTCAGAAATGTGGTTAAATGAATAATATGTTCACATATTCAAGTTAAAAAGCAAGGAACTGCTGCAAGTTAAAATCGCTGACTTCCACATGCCATTAAACCCATAATAATAAAGTGACATATTTTATAAAAAAATATTATAACCTACTTACGGCAGTTAGTAATCTTTCTCCACTCATTGGAAACTGTAGCTCCAACTTTCTGACAAGATGCAACATATGTCCCCAGGGACTGGCACAAAATGGGTTGTCGCCCTTGATTAATGCATACATCATACAAGCAGTTATCAAAGAAGATATCTGGAGACACTTTGCTATGACACTGCTGGAATGGACCATCTTTTTGGCTGACAACTCCACAGAAATTCTTGCCTCCATACAATGCTTGATTTTCATCTGAACAGGTGGGACAGTAGCCCTTGCAGAAGTGCCAGCAAAATGGATCGCGATCTGGAACGCTCCAGGATTTGGCCCAGTCGATGATATTTGTTGTAACGCCACCCCCTTGTATTGTGTAGTCATCATTTGTTTTCTCATTGTAGTTGCCACACAGACCCACCACACTGTTATAATAACTGCTGGTTACAGTAATTAAAACCATTGTTTTCCAATCAGAAGAGATCACAAGTCCAAAGTCAGTCTCCAGGACTGCTCTAATTCCTGACTGAGAGATGATAATTTTTCCAGAGTCTATGTTAACAGGAACATTAGTTATTATTCCATCAACCTAAAAGAGAAAGAATGCTAATAGTGATAATGTAGTTCAAGAATTTAGACAAATCTAATATTTCTAAAGAATGAAATTGAATGAGCAGGACAGCATAGAAAAAATGTATTTTTTTAGACTTGATGTCTGAGTAGCATCTGCTATAGTGGTGGCTATGGAGCTTGAAAGGTAACTGAAGGACATACACTTGAATGGCTACTTGAATTGATGTTTACTTAAACATAGGTTTTCCATTCTTATAAAGAGCACTTTTAATCTATTGCTAAAATAAAATGTGCAATACGACATGCTTACATTTCTTATTTCAAAGGTGACATTGACATGATTCATTCAATGGATTACTGTGTATGATAACTAGGGCGTGAGTCTAGAGAGGATTCTTTAATTGGTTTACTTTTAGTATTCCTTCATTGTTGATGCTTACCCTGACTTTTCCTCTTTCATCTCTGACAATTGCAATTGTGTGGCCGTACACAGTGACTGTGACTGTCTTGACAAACGAACCATCGAAGTTTCCACGCAGTTCATTCTTATTGACCACACTGAATGGTGTGAGGGTGGGGTCAGTATTAGTTGTCTGAGCTAAAATATAGCTGCATGTTCCCTGGAAGTCATAATTAACTTGGTCGAAAGTCTGGTAGTGGGGGTCACCTGCTGCCCAGCAGGAAGCTTTCGATGTTGGTACACAAGTGGCTGACTTCCCAGAAGCAACACAGTTTTCTTTCTCACGGCACTTTACTGCAAAACAAGGATCTAAAAATAAAAATAAAATTTCAGATTATTAGGAGAGATGCATATTTAGTTTTCAACAAGTGTTATATATTATGTATTATGGCACCATACATAGGCATTAATGTTGAGTGCGACATTACTGTAGGTCGATCGACCCACCTCCTCACATCTTAATGTTGGGGGGCAGTGATTCCCCAGAGTGATGCTAGAGAAAAGTAAAACTGAGTGAAAAGGTTCACATCAGATGTATTTGTCTAGAGTTAGCTACAGTCTACTTACAAAGACAGATCTGTACTCAATCTGTTAACTTAACTGGGAGTCTACAATGATGGCAACAGCAAAATCATAGTCTTGGCAAAGCAGCCCCAGAAGTTACAAATATGAGGGAAGCTCAAAAAGTTTCCACACTTTTTTTTACCTCTATTTATTAAGAATTTCAAAAAGAAATTACATTACTTTTCTACATAGTTACCTTTGCTTGCGATGCAATTTTCCCAACGTCGTACCAGCTTTTTAATGCCCAATTACAACTCCTCCTGCTTTCACCATTTCCAACGAAAATATAAAAGTGCGGAAACTTTTTGAATGTCCCTCGTACATAAATTTAAATTAGGGCCTGGAAATAAACTGGCTAGCTCAATATAATCACAAAATCTATACGCTTAGAACATATATTCTATTCACTATGTCCACATCAATGTATTCATAGAATGCAATATCACTATTTGCTCTAGACATTGTGGCAGAGGTTGCCTCAGACAAGAAGCCTACTTGACATGAAGAGTGTTAACAACTCATTTTCTGACAGCAGTGAACAGCAGAGGAAATTATTTGTTAAGTTATAATGCAAACTTTAATGTTAGTCTACAATGCCTAAGTAGCCTACAATGATTTCCAACAATTATTCAAAATCTTTCATCCATTGCTCTCCTTAAATTCATCAGAGTTGGTCCTCTGCTGCTGGATCTTTCAATAACAATGATGAATCTCTAAACTGAAACAGTGTCATCAATCAATCAAAGGCTGTTGAAAGCAGCCAAATTTAATTTATTAATTATGTTGTATATATATCTATACTAATAAAAGGCAAAGCCCTCAGTCACTCACTCACTCACTCACTCACTCATCACTAATTCTCCAACTTCCCGTGTGGGTGGAAGGCTGAAATTTGGCAGGTTCATTCCTTACAGCTTCCTTACAAAAGTTGGGCAGGTTTTTATATCGAAATTCTACGCGTAATGGTCATAACTGGAAGCAGTTTTTCTCCATTTACTGTAATGGAGATGAGCTTCAACGCCGTGGGCGGAGTTTCGTGTGACATCATCACGCCTCCCCGTAATCACGCAGTACATAGAAAACCAGGAAGACCTCAAAAAAGCGCTGAAGAAAACATGCATTATATAATTGAGAAGGCAGCGAAACAATAAGAAGCGAGCGAGTGACATATACAACCATATTCATGAGTTCTGCTACTTCGGAAACAAAGCACGATGTAAACCTACACTTTAAATTAAGTTCATAGACAGGCTGCCGCTGGCGTTTGTAATTTAGTGCCTGCCCATATAAGGCCGTCCGTCAGCGGCAATCCAATAGCAAACTGCCACGGGTAAATATTCACGGGTGAAGGACTGTGCTTATGGAGAGGAAGATGAGATGGTCAGGGTGGTGTTTGACACAAACTCAGTGAAACTGCGAGAGAAAGTTTTAAGTGCCAGGACTAAGGTAACATTAAATACAGCCATGGACATAGCAGGAGATGGCACCAGCACAGCTGGGAACCTTCGATGCATGTACACCGATGGCTCACGTGAACTGGCGCAGTGCACAGATAAAAGGCAACAGTTCCAAAAGCTGAACAAAACCGAATTACACAATTGAAAAGGCAGCAAAAATATGAAGCGTCTCATACATACAAGCATATTCATAAATCCAACTACTGCGGAAACAAAGCACACGTTGGAAAAAGTCAATGTCCCGCTAAAGGAAGACAGTGTAAAAAAAACCCGTGCATGCAGTGTGTCAGGTCTCAGATAAAGAAGAAGACGAGCTGTTTATTGATGCAGTAAGAAACGAATCGATGAATGAAACCTGTCATCTTTACAGCGATTGACAAACACGGAATGTAACTTGAACACAACACATCCTACAAATACGAACCTGATTGAAAGAAATAATGATAATCAAATCCTTGATGACAGCAACACTCAGTAACACTCACAAAACAAATACTGTATATTGACAGTCATGTTACGTTATTTTTAAAATGTTCCCTTTTCTTTTCTAGCTTTTTAACACACTACTTCTCGCTGATACGCGGGTATATATATATGTATATATATATAACCCGATCTACATACTCGAATAATGGATACTTTATTCGCCATCAATGATTGTTTTGGTAAAGCCATACTCAGTGTATTCATTAGATGAGCGGTAAAAAGTAAGGGCAAGGGAGGATGACTTATTGAGGCATGCAGGCTGTAGTCTTGCGTCAACTCTATCTGAATTGCGCGATCACATTTGAAAAAATATATCTTTTCAAGTTCTATTTAGTCCATATGTGTCAAACTCAAGGGTCGGGCCACATCCGCCCGGCGTAATTATATCCGCCCGAGATCATTTTATATACTGTATTATTGTTATTAAAGCCGGGTATATGAAGCGCTGGTAACACAATAAACTACAGATCCCATAATGCAGCGCTTCAGCTGCCTTGCCGAACAGTTACGCGTTAATCAAGTCTACCTTAAGATGCTGCAAGTTATTGCAAGCTAGCTCACACGATGCTGAAGAGAAAAGTTGATTCTGAAAATAGAGCCTTTAAAACCGATGGGAGGCTGAGTATATGTTTACTGAACCCGTGTGTCTCATTTGTGGAGCTAATGTGGCTGTAATTACAGAATTTAATCTAAGACGGCACTATAAAACAAAACATCAGGGTAACCTGAAAGACCTGAATGCAATGCAGAAGATACAGAAAGCAGAAGAATTAAATAAGAATCTGACACTTCAGCGGACGTTTTACCGTGCACAATCACAAAGTGATTTCAATTGAGCTGCTTTTATGGGAGACACAAATGCACAGTGCACCTTGCCCCACTTTCCCTGTTGCCAAGTAATGTTAAACCAAGTCGTCACTACGGTGTTCCCAAATCGCACTTTGCTGATAAACTGAGCGCGCGCACTGAGTTTGCACGGCGCTTTGGTGACTTTGAAGAACAAAAAGTCCGTCTACATGCGGCTCGAACCTTGTGCATGTTTGGTAGCACATATCTGTGTGAGAAGCTCTTCTCAGTGATAAAGACTAACAAAACAGCACACAGGAGTCGCCTCACTGATGAGCACCTGCAATCCATCCTGAGAATCTCCACAACACAGAACCTCACACCAAACAGAAACGAACCTGTGCCAAAAAGATGCCAGGCGTCCAGCTCTAAAATGACATATGAGCAAAGACAACTGAATGATTTGATTTGTTATTGCTGAAAGGAACACATTTTATTTATATTTCTAGGTTTTGTTATGCAGCATGTTCATATTTGAATTTGTATAATTTTGACAGGATATATTTTTATGGAGAGCAAAATCTTTTGGGATATTTAAAATCTAAGTTTATTTTTTATAAAATATAAAATTACATAAGAGTAAAGAAATTTGAATGTTTGTTCTTTTAATGTTTACTTTATTTCTAACTTGTATAATTTAGACAGGATATATTTTTATGGAGAGCAAAATATTATAAGTTGTTTAAGGTTTGAGTTGATTGATTCAGGAATAATATTCCTGTCTGTTTTACCATTCCTACCAAAGATATTTCTGTCGACTAAATAAAAATTCCTTCTATTTAAAATTTAAATAGAACTTGAACAAATACGATAGTTCATAATATCCACGCAGACTTGCACGTAAGAGCGGAGTCATCCGTTTTAACAAGCAGCATATTGCACTGATCTGAAATAGCTGTATGTGTATATATGTAGATATGTATGTATATGTATATATATGTTTATATATGTGTGTGTATGTATATATATATGTATTTGTGTGTATATATGTGTGTGTATGTATGTGTGTATGTATATGTATGTGTATATGTATAGATATGTATATATATATGTTTGTGTGTGTGTATAAATATATATATATATTTATATTTATATATATATATATATATGACAACAACACTCATCACTCACAACAGTGACAAAACAATAACATTGACAATCATATTACGTTATTTTCAAAATGTTTCCTTTTCTTTTTCATTGCTTCTTTAACACACTACTTCTCCGCTGCGAAGCGCGGGTATTTTGCTAGTATATATATATATATATACAGTATATTGTCACACACGTGCGAGTAGGAGGCAGCTAAAGGGTCTGAGTAAGTGTAATGAAATATCTGACCAGGGGGCGACGGAGTGCGCTGACTGTCTTTCTCAGTTCCCTACAGACCTTTCCCGGGAAATCCTGCAAGGTTCCGGCGCCTCAGAAGACGTCACTTCCAAAGCCGGACCCTTTGATGACTTCACTTCTGAAGCCGGCCCCTTTAATGACATCACTTCCGAAGCCAACCCCTTTGATGACGTCAGTTCTGGTTCCGGCCCATTTGCTGACATCAGTTCCTCTCCAGACCTTTAAAGCCTGTATCTTGGGCTTCTATAGCCAGTTCTGTTGTGGACTCTGTTCTATGCACATCATGCTTCAAAGAACAAACTTTTGCAGATGGGAAAAATAATATACAGGTGGCTGCCCCAAATCTTTATGATGTCTTTGGCGTATTATTATCACAATATATATACTGGAGGTAGCAGAGTAAAAGATGCTAAGATTTGCACTGGGTGTGACGAGGATGTACAGGATTAGAAATGAGTACATTAGAGGGTCAGCTCAAGTTGGAGGGTTGGGAGACAAAGTCAGAGAGGTGAGATTGCGTTGGTTTGGACATGTGCAGAGGAGAGATGCTGAGTATATTGGGAAAAGGATGTCAAGGATAGAGATGCCAGGCAAGAGGAGAAGAGGAAGGCCTAATAGAAGGGTTATGGATGTGGTGAGAGAAGACATGCAGGTGATTGGTGTAACAGAACAAGATGCAGAGGACAGAAAGATATAGAAGAAGATGATTCGCTTTGGCAACCCCTAACGGGAGCAGCCGAAATAAGAAGATGTTGTATATATAAATATATATATATATATATATACTAGCTGTTTAAGGGTCCCCTAGGAACTGTTGAAATCGTCAGACAAAAATTGAAATGTAGAGATGTCAGGTAATTGAAAGGAACTACTTTGAAAGCATCTCGACATGCTCGTCTCATTTGTGTATTAGCAGCAGGAGGAAAAGTAAGAGGGGTACCTTTAGCAGCTAAGCAACTTTGTCTTTCTTCGGAGGTTTCGTTTTGTGGACATGCTGGCCCCACTTGAGTTATTAGCAGCTAAGCGAGTTTTCTGTTTCCTTGGACGTGGAGCCTTTACCCTAACTCCACCTCTCACTTATAGATGTTTATATATATATATATATATATATATATATATATATATATATATATATATATATATATATATATACTGGCAGACAATCACAATAATCACATTGTTATGCGCAAAATTCAACAATTAACTCAAAAGTAGTGTATTGCGTGTATTTGGTTTGCAAGCACTTTAAACAAATAAGGTGCTTTTTAACAGCAGTATTCCCTTTACATAGTAGCGGTTAAAATATTTCTTGTAAATCTCAACTTAAACATTAATGTAATCAAATCAAATACAAAACCAAAGCTATTTGCCACTGCTAGGGCATTATTGTTTAATCTAGTTTGTTACAGAAAAACAAGTGACCCTCAGAGTCCAGAGCCCACGATCATAACATTATAACAGGCACCTTCTGAGCAACAGCAAGTTAACATTTCTAAATCAGTTTTCTTTTTTATCTAAACAGATACCAGCAGAAACATTTTCTTTTACAAGGGAGCAGCATAAACAGTTATATGTTCAGTAGCAACTCTTTGAGGGCTAATATTTTTTCCAAAAATGTTTTCTGAAAAGCACACAAAGCAATGGTTTCACACATAAATCAACATAAAACGTCCGTTGCTGCCTGTAGTGCCTGCTGTCGGCGCCTGTTTGAAGCAGCAGCAGCTCGACAGCCAGCAGGAATTCACAGTGGGCTGGCTACCTGGCAGTCTTTGTGAGACAGGTGGGTAGGGGTGGCAGTTGCAGTGAGACACAATATGGTTTGTACCTCCTGTCATTGTAAGTGTGTGTCCTCCCAGGTGAACATTGACATAGGTGCATCAGCTACACGAATCTGTTCAGTGCCACGATCAGCTGGGGACCGATCAGCTGATGACCGATCAGCTGATGCTGTACCTCACTTTCGTTTTCGATCTACATCTTCAGATCACTTGCAACAAAATTGGAGTCCGATTCAGCGATAATACGAAAAAAGTTTTGCTTTAAGCCTTCACTTTGGTATCTGTCCACAGGCCATTTTAGAAAGTGTTTGCTCTTCGCTACTCAAACATGCACAGGGAATCGAGGTCAAATCAACAAAGCTAACTTTCCTTCTAGCAAAAGCATATTGAAAAACTCTGTAACAAGAAGATCACTGATCTCTATCGATCGCTAGTGAGACTGAGACTTTCAAAATAATAATAATAATAACAAAAACTGCATTAATGCACGATAAAATAATTGTTGGCGTTAATTAATTAATGCATTAACGCAATGATAATGCATTAACTTGCCCAGCCCTAATATATACTGTATATATATCCATCCATCAATTATCCAACCCGCTATATCCTAACTACAGGGTCACGGGGGTCTGCTGGAGCCAATCCCAGCCAACACAGGGTGCAAGGTAGGAAACAAACCCCGGGCAGGGCGCCAGCCCACCGCAGTATATATATATAGTCTCCTAAAATTTATGGCAACATAAAATTTGAATTTTTGGTCCAAGAGTTAAACTGGTTGAGTTAAAGGTTTTCAAAGGCTGAAAAACACTGTATTTTAACTTCATATATCCTGCTATCCTACAGCAAACCACAGTATGAAAATAGAACACTGAAAATGTCACAAGTGTGTTCATACAGACAAAGCTTTTTTAAAATTATAATTATTATATTTTAGCTCCATTACCAATGGTAATAGGTCTTTATAATGCCTCACTGAGAATGTGACTGCTTTGGCCTAGTCAGAAGTTTCTTTCTTTTTAGAAAATCTTGTGTGAATTGTGATGGTGCATGTAAGCTCCACACTCCCAGGTGCTGTAGAGAGCCTCTTGAACCCGCTACAGCTGATAACAGGTCCAGGTATGAGTCAGTGGATGAGGACACTCACACAGAGCAAGAGGTAGGTGCATAAAAGTGCAAAAGTGTTTTTATTAAAAACCGTCAAAACAAACGGTGTTCAGTTCAGTGCAGTGCAAAAAGTTAAAGAAATAAATAATCCAATAAAATGAAGTGAAGGTGGAAGTTAAAAACAGTTCCAATAAATATTCATTAAAACAAGGTTAAAAACACAGGCAACAAACAAGAAACTGTCCTTTATAATTCTGAGCCCTGATGTCTTTTTTTTTAAACTGACGTCTCTCCATCATTTTTTTCCCCCTCCCCTTGGTGGTATAAGTAGAATTTGATGGGCTTTAGTGCAAAAAATAAATTAGGTTCCTGTGTGAAATTAAATTAAATCCAATTATAAACTGCCCCCCATATAAGAGACATGACAGGTAAATAGTCGTAGTTCAGCTTTATGGGGGCCTGGGAATGGTAACAACACTAACCTTTTCATTTAAACTGGTAAGCATGATAATAAATTATGCAATAACTCTGCAGTCACTTCTCATAGTTAACCTAGCAGTAGTTTAGCTTTCAAACGAGACCCAAAGTGCTTGATGGAAATCCGATCACACACAACGCCACTGTGATGCCAACATCACTTTTACATGTTATCTCTCACCTGTCCACTGTGAAAGTTTTCAAGGCGATAAAGGGAAATCCAAATCAAATATCGCATTAGCCTAAACTCCTTCCAGCTACTACTTTTGATAAAATGTAAATAACGAGCTGGTTAAGTTTGCTGATGATATCAAAATGTACACATTATTTTAATATATGAGTAAAGGCAGCACTTGATAGAGGACCACAGTTGTGATTACAGTTACCTGTGGAGTAGCAAGCCATGACACCGTCCCTGACTTCACAGACTTGATTAGCCGTGCAGGACAATGGCGCGCAGGTAAGAACACCCTTGGTACACGTGCACTGCTGACTGCAGGAGTTCTGGGTCACAGCTTCACCAGACTGGAGAAGAAAGAGGACGTTTTGACAAGCTTAGACAGCAATAGATTTTTTTAGGGTAGCAAAAAAATAAATCCAAATACACTATATTATATAGTGCCTTTCATATCTATCTATCTATCTATCTATCTATCTATCTATCTATCTATCTATCTATCTATCTATCTATCTATCTTTCTATATTATATAGTGCCTTTCCTATCTATCTATCTATCTATCTATCTATCTATCTATCTATCTATCTACACAGTTTCAAAATGAGCGCAAACATGATGTATAATATAGGAATTCAGAGAAACAGGAAATCTGCTTTTATTAAATTTAGCATATATAATATTGTAATCCTGCTGACACATTGTGTTATTTCAAATGAGCTTAAAATGTTGTTCTGCCAATTTACATAAATGTTATTCTGCTCTGATGCTTGAGTGTCCAACAGTATTTATGGATTCCACTTGCCCATATTCTGTTCTTCAATCATTACAGTATATGTGAGCGAAACCTTTCCTCATGTCTATCATTGACTGCACCAAGATCAGCAGTGAGGAAGTCCATGTGTGAGTTTAGAAAATGAACCTGTTGCACTTCATGTTTTTTAATGCTTAAAGCTTGCTTTCAACCAACAGGATGTAGTTTGGTGCTCTGTAGTTGCCAAGAAAATTCTAAGTACCTTTGAATGTGATTTCCTCCAGCCTCTCTGGCAGATTTTTGAACTGCTTATTATTAATGTTTGATTTCTGCACCAACAGAAAAGCCTTTTATTATTTTTGGCATCAGTTATTCAAGGAAATGTGTTTCACAAATATGACAGTACTTCACCTTCTTTGTTCATTATGTTCATAAAATGTTTCATTAGTATACGTTTTATACGAAGAGGAGGCAAACATATCTTTGCTGGGTAGACAGATGGTTTTTGTGCCACACTTTTCTGCTCTGAAACCTAACAGGTACAGAGTGGCCAGTTGTTTTTAAGGTAATGAGATTCTTTAGCATGGCTGTCCCATTTTCAAAGAAAGCACCAGCACTTGGGATATCTTAGTGCATTCCTTTTATATATCCACAGATGTTCCTGTTATTGGTCTTGTACTGTATATCTACGGCCATGCATGCACAAGGAGGGTGCAAGTTGGGGGTCCTGAGACTGATGTTAAGGAGGGAACGGGATATGTGGCTGCACAGACACCAACTTCTCCCTCTATTACAGTCCGTAAGTCGAGGAGGTGACACACCCTGATGTCATTTCTGGCACGGCAGAGAAACCCAGCTATCTTCTGGCAGTTTGACATATAAACTATACTGAGATCTGAAGACGGCCGTCTTCAATGCCAAGTTCACAACTGCTGGTGCCATTACAGCTTCAGTGCCAACTTTCGGAAAAACAGTTTGTAGGTGGAAGGGCTCGACATTTTATGTTCTCTTTATTTTCTCTCCATGCGTTATTGTAATTTCCACAATTAAACAGGGTGCAGCAGACCCCATGTTCTCCTTATTTGCAGATCACAACAAACTTATGAGAGAAAAATTAGAAAAATAGGTGATTACAGTAAAATGGTAAGTGATCAGCAAACCATAATCTATAAGGAAGCAAAATCTTCATTGTCCAGTATTATTGTTATATGTTACTAGCAATCAGAGTCGGATTTTGTAGTTAAAATTCAATAGCTTTACAAGTATTAATCATGATGTTTTTCCTATTGACAAAAAATAGCACCACAGATAATGATAAAGTGATATTTTAGCAAGGAAAAGTATTTTTCATTGGTTTTATGGTATATTGTGTGTATGTGTTTTTGCTTCAGCTAAGCAATTAATTTCAGAATTACAAAGAATGTAAAAAATTAAGGACTGTACTGTTGCTCCTGTCTGCAGGCATCTTGTCTGTGCAAGCTTAAAACAAACTACTACATCAGCACAATGCATGCTGAGAGATGAACAAATGGGAAGAATTATGGGAATTGTTAAAACTGGAAATGAGACACCAGCTGTTATTGTAGTTTCTGTATTTCATTGTGAGAGAATGTTCATGAGTGTATCTCTACACCGGCCAGATTTGTCATATCGATAGGCAGCTGCATGCCTCGCAGGCTGACTTATTTTTCTACTCAACTTTCAGTTGGATTCCCCTCACGGTACTTTTTAACACTGTAAGTACCACACTGGATGGACTGGCATTCCAATGGGGGTGTGGGATGAAGAAGTCTTAATGGATGGAGCACAGGAATAGAGACACAACCAGGCTGGGCTGGTCCTTGGTTTACATCCCAATAAGGATGATTCAATAATAAATGGACAGGGAATGAGTCCCCTTGCATATGATGTGGCAGTGCTCTTCTGGCTGGTGCCCAGTCAGGACACCCGCAAGGTAGCCTGGGTATTGTAGTACAGAAGGGTAACCCTGTTCTTGCCCGCTGCGCACTGTGAAAAATGTACAGTACTTTCCTATTTTGTCGAGCTATGGCTTGGAAGTGCTCTCACATCTGACACAGAAGGAGTTGCTGAGTCAGAGTTGGGAGAATAGAGGGTGAAACTCACATGGAGGTGTGGAAGGAGACGGAGAGGAGAAGAAGGAGCTTTATTAACAACAAAGTATATTGATCTTAAAAAACATGTGAATGTGTCTCTGGGTAATCAAATATGGTTTCTTTAATTTTATCCCTAAACTGTGCTTCGTGTGCAAAGCCTCCTTGTAGTCACAACACATAAAGATCGTTAAAGGTAATACTAATAGTCACCGCAGGCCAAAAATGAGCAAAAAAAGGGGGAAAAACAAGTCTGACCTGTAGTGCAATCTACAGTCACTGCTTCACGATCAAATTTTTGTCTCTTTGAATGACTAAGTAAGCAAACACGGTAAATGATACAGCATGATGCAGTCCGTTACAAATGTGTCTATTAAGAAATATTCCCTTTTAAATGTTGTCTTCTTCTACTTTGTTCAGCTGTCAAATACAAGCCTTCCACTTATATCAGGTTGGTAAATTTCAGTCTTTACCTTGTAGTATCTGCCATTCACAAGGCATCCACAGCTGTCCAGGGTGACACAGGACTCCCCGTCAAAAACAAAGCCGTCATTGCACTGGCATCCCTCACGGCAGACTGAACACTGGACAGAGGCAGAGAGCGATGCGCACGTGGTGCTGCAGGTATCCGTACAGAGCTCATAGTGACTGTTTGCTGGACATGTAGCAGCTGCATAGAAGAAACATTGGAAAGTTGATTAAAGTATTTCCACTAAATGACCTGAAGAGAAACGAACAGCAAAGAGCAACATAGTTCAGAGTCAAAAACATGTGTATATCCATTCTCTGAAGTTATGACAGCCAGCAGTAAGACAAGGTATCTATTTTTAGCTACCATCTTACTCTGAATTTTGTAAAGTGAAATGTTAAAATACACAATGGCAACAGCCATGTCTCATATTTATTATGAAGCAAACTGGATTACAACTGCTTTATTTTATTCCATTAAATCATTATCTGTAATTTTTCTTTGTTTTCAGATGCATCTACTTTTTTCCATTAAAGCAGTGGTTCTCAAGAATCAAAAATATGAAAAAAACATTTGTTGAAACCAAAACAAATTACCTTAAACTACATTCTGATACTAGAACAATAAATATAGAGTCGATAAAAGTTAAGTAGGTATAATAAAATATGCATCTACATTTCAAAAAAATGTTGGGGGGGGGGGCGATTAATACTGTTATGAAAACTCGGGTCGTAAATACTTAAAGGTTGAGAAACACTGCATTAAAAACGCTGCCATTGAACCTTACTCTTATTCGATGTTAATTAATGTTGATTTATTTTGTTTTCTTATTGTGTCTTTTATTTTTCTATTCTTTATTATGTAAAGCACTTTGAGCTACTGTTTGTATGAAAATGTGCTATATAAATAAATGTTGTTGTTGTTGTTGTTGTAAAGAGTCATCTGGAACTTGGGGTCTATCAAAGGCAGAAACTAACCCTGGACAAGTGAACAGGCCACCAGTTCTTCACTCTCAGGCCAGACCATTGTAAAGTCATCCACTGACCTAATATGCCTTTTGTGATAGATGGCAGGTAGGGCCTGACACCTCGACTGGGATGGTGCATGATTCCTTTCCAGGCCAGGAGGCCACCATACTGAATGGCCATAAAGAATGGTGGGGTATTCCCTGCCTTAGCCAGAAGATTGGAAGAGGGTGCACTGGCATCTCAGCAGGAATGGACTGAAGATCCTTACTCAGCTGGGAGGCCAGTGAAATGAAGGGACAGAGAGGTGTTGATCAATTCAGACCAGTGACTCCCCTGACATGCTAAATGGCAGCATCTCTAGGCTATGTTACAAGTATATACACCCATAGGGCTTGCTGGGAGCTGTAGTCCCATTGAGACGCCCTGTTGTGTTCTGTGGGTGCTGCAATGCAAAAAACGCAATTTAAGCAAGTGAAAGTATTTATATGTTAACTTTTAACCTTGATTTCAATTTTGTAAAAATTATTGACTGATTAAAAAATTGTATCTACGATTATTTTGCTTACTTTAAGAAATCTTGTCAAGAAAATTTCGCTTACCCCATTGGCAGATTTTTTTGCTACATAAAAGCAAAACAACTCCCATTTAAGGTTTTGTTTGTCTAATTTTTGCATATTCATTTTTGTAGTGCACTTCATGATCCCTACTTTTTGGGGCTACTTTAGGAAATGCCCTCACACTGGAAGTTTGAAGAAGAAGCTACTCTGCTTCACCCAGGGGAGGTGGAGTTGGGTGTGGATGATGGACAAAAGAGAGAATTGTGTTTGGCAAAACTTCTAGAAACCTGTTGAAGGTGTTGGGTGAAAAAAATTATTATTTGAATCCAGAACTTATTTTCTGGTGCCTAGGGCTCTGTTGTGCCCCCTACTGGTCACACCATCTTTGGGAAACATAAAGAATGTGTAAACTCCACATGGATCACTACTTGGGTCTTCCATGCTGCCATGTAGCAACATACCTTCCTGCTATGCCACCCTCAGCTTAAAAGGATCATGTCAAAAAAGTTTTAAGAAAATAAATCTGTACTTACGGCAAAATGTGTCTGTTCTCCATGCACTTATTGTCACTGCTGCATTCTGGCAGGCTTGTACATATGTCTGGATGTTGTCACACAGAACAGAATTGCTTGCACCATCTGTAATCATATCTTTAACGCAGTTGTTGAAGTATTCTTGTGGAGATACTGTGGAGTGACAAGAAGCGAAGGGGCCAGTCTTTAGTGTCAGGATACCGCAGGCTGTGTCCTTGCTGGCATCTGGCTTCTTTGAGTCATTACTACCAGGACATTTGGAGCCACAGCTGGTCTGGCAATTGGCTGCAGCAGAAGTGGCTTTCCACCCAGCAGTAAAGCTGCTTTCATCTGGTGCCTGTTGTCCACTGGGCAGCTTGAAGTCATCGCTTTGATCCTCATTGTAGTTGCCACAAAGACCACCAAGTGCACTGAAGTAAGTGGATGGGATGTTGAAAACAGCACTGGATGCACTGTCAAAGCTCACCTTGAGACCCATCTTGGTCTCTACAATTATATTAAAGCCACTCTGATAGACTTTCACTTTCCCGTCTTCAAGGGTAAGAGGAAGATTTACTTTAATGCCACCAAGCTGTGGAGATGTTAGATAATCAAATTGTTAATATATACTGAATGAATAATAACAATGTATAAACTGAAGTATATACAGCATACTACAATTTGAACAATTTTCATTTCATACGAGTAAAAAAGAGTAGGAATGAGTTGAGTTTAATTGGATTCATTGCTTGTCAAATGCCTTTTAGAAAAACTGAATAAAATGCAGAGGAGAATAAAATAGCTATTTGCTGGACATGTGCTTCTTACAATTATGTCTAGGCCACTAGAGATAGGTACTGCAGACCAGATTGATTTGATGAAATATTTTACAAAGTAGGAAAAATCATAATCCATGGTGATAATGGGGAGTCTATCCTAGTGACATTGGACACAAGACATGAATAAATTCTGGATGGGATGGCTGAACATACACACATGCACCTACGCCATATACCTAACCCTAACCCACACTATTTGATGAATTTAGCACTAGCTGTAGCTCATCTACTTATTTAATTACGTTGCCACTACAAGCCCTATCAAATTCATTTTATATGGTTTTGTTGTAGTGGCCTTTTGAAACAACTAAAATTAAATATATTTTAATAAACTCTTAATCACATGACACCTGTCTGGTACTACCAGTTAGTCTAACCTAAATGTCTTTGAGGCCATAGGAGAAAAGCTGGGGTGTCCACACACAGGGTGACCATACATAGTCCACAAGTACATCAACTGGGTAAGGAATTCAAGCGAAGATGTGTGAAGCACCAGCATTAATGACTCCACTACCATGCCGCCCTAACTCCACTCCATCCCCGTGACACAGAAGTGGAATAAACGGGTCTAAGAATGTAATGTTATGGCATATTAATAAGCAATATACATAAAAATGAAAACTACAAAGCACTCTTACCAATATCTGCCATCTCACTTTTGAGAGCAGAGTCAGCGTATAGTCATAAACTTGAAGCTCAATAGCTTTGATGGCTGTTGTGCTGCCACTGGCTTCTCTGTGCATCACAATGCTGAATTTTGTGAGCTTACTGTTTGCTTGACTGACTTCTGTAATTCTATAGCTGCAGTCTCCTTGCAAGTTGAAGGAACGACCGTCATAGGACCGGAAACGGCTATTCCCGGAAATCCAGCAGGTGGCCGTACCTGTTGGGTGGCAGCCCTGTACACCATCTTGGATTTCACACTTTTCTCGGGGCCCACAGTCAAAGCCCTCATCACAGTTCACATTTCCACCAACGTTGCAAACACACCTTTGGAAGCACAGACCTTGTGGGAAGAAGACTTCGTTGACCTTGTAATACTGCTCATTGTAAACACAGCCACAATTAGTCAGTGGTACACAGTCACCTCCGCTGAGTACAAACCCATCATTGCAGGCACATCCTTCTTTACAGAGAATGCCTTCGCAGCTTGGTGGTGAGGTTAGGCCATAACATGTCAGGGGACATCCAGAGGCACACACCTCGTAGTGGCTGTTTGCCTTGCAGTTTAGAGCTACAAAGAAAATTTTTAAAAAGGTTATTTTAATGAAATTTTAATGAAGAACTGTTTAAATATATTGTTAAGGCAATATTAGATACTTACGACACAATTTGTCAGTCCTCCATGCAGATATCTTGGCACCAGCATCTTGGCAGAGAGCTGTGTAGGCAGTGAGAGCCTGACAGAGAGGAGCAGCCTGGCCTTTGTACAAACACACATCATAGACACAGTTGTCAAAGTAAAGCTTAGGATCCACCTTGGCATGGCAGTCCTTGAAAGGCCCGGCTTTGTCTATAATGATGCCACAATAATCATTTGATTCATACTGGCGCTTCATGTTAACATCACAAGTGGGACATGTGCCCTGACATGTGTGAATGCATCCAGGAATCTCCTCCACCAGCCAGCTCTTCCCAAATTCATCAGGGGTTTTCGCTTGCGTCTTGTCTGGTTTCATTAGATCGTCATCTTTGTTACCATTAAGATTTCCACAAAGCCCAGCAACAGCACCGGAGTACGAGCTGGGCAGCGTGAGAGCAATGTAACCTTCCCAATTAAAGGTCAATCTTAGACCAAAGTTGGTCTGCAACACAGCAAACTGACCACTCCTAAAAATGGAGACCCTGTTTCGTTCAATGTAGAATGGAAGAGTTACATAAAGATTGTTCACCTGAAAAAAATGAAAGGAAAACAGTAAATGAGACATATGACACATTTACACCAAGTTGTTGTTAAATGATTCCCATTTAAGATTTTCACTATAGACCATTGAGGCTCTTCAGTAAAACAGCAAGATTTTTGTAGATACCTGCCATAAACTGATACTATTCCATAGACATCAACTGACAAAGTGAAATGGTAATGGAAAGCTAAAACATATTAGGAGATACGAGGGGAAATGGATTAGTGAGACCAATTCTGCGATACTGTGTGTATTAGAATTTATATTTTTATTGAATATTTATTTGTCTGATGATTTTAAAAGTATATATCTATTATGGGGGCAGCACAGTGGCGAAGTGGTAGCGCTGCTGCCTCGCAGTAAAGAGACCTGGGTTAGCTTCCCGGGTCCTCCCTGGGTGGAGTTTGCATGTTCTCCCCGTGTCTGCGTGGGTTACCTCCGGGTGCGCTGCTTTCCTCCCACAGTTCAAAGACATGCAGATTAGGTGCATTGGTGATCCTAAATTGTCCCTAGTGTGTGCTGTGTGTGTGTGCCCTGCGGTGGGCTGGTGCCCAGTGATGGCTGGGATTGGCTCCAACAGACCCCCGTGACCCTGTGTTAGGATATAGCAGGTTGGGAAATGACTGACTGACTGACATCTATTATGATTTTTTCAAATTCAAAAAAAGTAATTCTGGCATTTATTGTTTTGTGTGAAATGTCCTGAAAACATCCTGTTGTTATACCATTTAGTGATGAAATAGTCAAAATGACAGAAAGGTACCATAGCAGACAGAAGCACTTCTCAAACATACTGTATGAAGCCAAATACCTGCAGTGGCCAATGTATGTTTGTGTGTGCGCCTCTCTCTTCTGTCACCACACTCATTACAATCTACATATTAATCATAAACCTTCTACTACTGAGCTCCTGAATTCACAACAGCAATTTGACCTTTTTCTTTTCTCTTGCTTTAAAGTCTTATGCTAAGTTGCTTTTGCTCTGTCCCTGTCTTTTCATAATTATTTTACGTATTTTTCTAATACATAAGCATAAATTGGACACTGCAACCCCAAGCATTTAAAGTGCATGGACTGGAGGAAATTGGGGCGGACATTTAGGGAAAGATCCTGTCAGTGGAGTCTTTCAGCAGTGAATTTTGGTGCTTTTCACAACAAAACGTTTTAGCAAGTTGTCCCCAGATGCGTATTCTCATTTGAGAACCATGGGTGGTTCCCAGAGAGACTAGCAGAATACGGGGAAATCAATGTCAATGCTCTTTGTTGAAAAATTGAACATACAAGTATAATAATTACAAACACTTCATAAAAAAGCATAAGACTCACCATGACTTTTTCAGGGTTGTCTTTGCTCATTATAATCTGATTGTCAAGGATGTTGATAAGAGTGAGTTTAGTGTAGGCCACTGCCTTGTTCTTGCCTCGGTGTTCATTTTGGATTTGTACTTCAAAGGGGATGAGCGTGGGATCTGTGGAAATCAGTTTGGAAAATTGGTAGACACAAGTACCCTGGAAATCATAGGTCTTGCCATCAAAGGTGATGTAGTGAGGATCGCCAGATGCCACACATTTGGAGTAAGTAGTAGGGAAGCAGCCTCTCACTCCATTCCGGAGATCACACTGTTCTGAGCTCTTGCACTTAAAAGGGACACACTTAACCTTGGCAGTGCTTGGATCACAGGTGCACTGTTGGTCACACTTATCGGTCAAGAAGGATTCTCCTGATGAAAGATAACGTCCATTGTAGGTACAGCCGCAGTTATCTTTGGGCTCACATTTGCCACCACTCAGCACGTACCCTTGGTTACACTGGCACGTTTCCACACAGGGAAGTTTGCAGTTGGCAGGGGCGTCAAGTTCACTACATGATGCTGGGCAGGCATTTCCACAAAGTTCATAGTGACTGTATTCAGGGCATGGTAGGGCTGTGAGAGGAATAAAAGAAAGACAAACATGCATGAACTTCTTTTGACTTACTATATTAAATGAATGTCTGCAAAATTCCCGTTATCTAGAAATAATTAATAATTCAATATTTTTTTTTTTTATTCATTAATACGTAATAATGCAAATGTGATTTTTATTACCAGAGAGTCATATAAACACCCTTTTGATTTTTAGCAACATTATTTACAGTTCTGTTTACAACATCTAGTCTTAAAATGAATTTTAAAGAATATTTTAGCAAATTTTATGTGCATAATTTTAAAATTAAAATGTTTTGAAATCTATGTTGTTTTCGAAGTAACAGCTGAAAACAGCTACTTCAGGTCTCCATGTCAGATTAAATCATCGTTTGGCAGATCAGCTGTAAACTCCTTAAATGAATATTCCAACCACAAATTATGTTTCTTTATCTGTTATTTACTCCATCTAGCTTGTAGCAATTACTGGAAAAAAAGAATTAAAGGAATACTCAACCCCAAAATATATATTTTTTAATTTGTTGCTTACTCCATGTAGTTTGTAGCGATGGTTGAGAAAAAAATTTAATCTCATGCTTCCATGCGGAATGAAATAAAAGTTTATGATATAAGAGAAGTTAAGTTTTAATCGCACCCCCCTGACCTTTTTTTGAAAGGAGCCCACTAATACCAATTTGTTCTTTTTTAATTAATGATATATCATTATTTTAATTTCCTATTTTGTCTTTTATTTTTCTTCATGATGTAAAGCACTTTGAGCTACTTTTTTGTATGAAAATGTGCTATATAAATAAATGTTGTGTTGTTGTTGTGTGGCAAGTGGCTGGGGCTACGACCCAGCCGGGACACCTGGAAGGACCAGAAGGTGGCATGTACGCCCTTCAGGCCACGAGAGAAACCGCCCTGGAATAGAGGAGGACCCCAGGAGAGGAACAAGGAGGCTTATGCCTATTGGAACCTGTGGCCACCGCCAGGACGTGCCCTGAGTCTCAGAGGGCCCGGGATTGATTTACTTCCGCCACACCCGGGAAGATGGAGGAGAATCCCTCCAGGGACGACCGGAGTGCTTCCGAGTGCTTTTCCGCCACACCAGGAAGTGACGTCAGAGGGAGCACCTGGAGCACATCCGGGTGAAAATAAAAGGGCCCGCCTTCCTACAGTCGGGGAGCTAGAGTCGGGAGTGGGAGCAGGACGAGGCTCCCGTGGAGAGAGGAAAGGCGGTCTAAGGGACAGAGTGACAAGGGACAGAGTGAGAAAGGCCCAGTATTAAGGTGATTGGGGCAAGAAGGCCCAGTGGACTGTGCGGGACTGAGTTGTGTGTATTAAAGATGGAGGACAAAATAAAATACCTTTTTATAAAAATGCGGTGTCTGTCTGATGGTGTCCAGGCATGTCTCACAATAGATGCATATTTTATTATTCCTACTTAACTTTTATCGACATTTATCTTAATCTATATTTATTTTTCTAGTATTAGAATGTAGTTTAAGTTAATTTGTTTTGGTTTCAATAGATGTATTTTTCATATTTTTGATTCTTGGTTTCTTTTTTTCAAATCTTCACGGCCCCCTTTGAGTCTTGAGAACCACTGGCTTTGATGATATCACACATTCCAAGAGCATTCTGGGTAGATTGCCATATTAAGCGATTATGTAAAAAAAATGGCATTGTGGCACAACCTTAAAATTGCGACATATTTAGATTTTCTTCTAAATAAAAGGATAGAACTGAATTATTAAGGTAAACAAAAATAAAATAATTTATTATAATTTATAAAATAATAAAAATAACAAAATAGATGCATACTTTGCCTAAAAAGCTTCAGGAAATACCATTAAGATTTTATGAAAAATACCAAATCATATCACAATCCAGTGTGAATGCTCTTTCTATTAATGTACTACTCTGATTTTTTACAGAAGTATTTAATTACCAGTATTGTAGTATCAACTGCATGCATTTGCATGTTGGTGACACGAGTAACGTGAGATTTTTTCATGGATGTTTTTGATGTTGTTTGCTGTTGTCCAATGTTAGTCATCATAGATGCCTCTCTTTTAGACGGTTTGGTATCTCATTCAACAAGAAAACATGAGAATAAAATTTTTTATTGGCCATCTCTATATACTATATGGGTAAGTAACATATAAAAATATAACATTTTTGTGTGGAGCATTCCTTTAAAAGATGCTTAATTTTCTCATAAAAGGCTCTTTGTGGTGAATTACTAATAGAGATTTTTAAAAAGTGGTCAGATTTTTTCCTTGTGTGGTTAGTTAATGTGAGAAAAATGGAGGCACGATTACTTACGACAATTTGCTGGTGTTCTCCAGTCTAACACCTTGGCCCCAGCTCTCTGACAAGCCTCAGCATAGCTCTTCATAGCTTGGCAAAGGAAGAGGAGATAGCCATTGTTAATGCACACATCATAAATGCAGTTGTTGACATACATCTTGGGGTCGATTGAGGCATGGCAGTTGGCAAAGGGTCCATCTGGTTTGGCCATGAGACCGCAGAAGCCTTCACTACGATATTTCTGCTGCAGGCTCTCCTCACAACTAGGACAGCCACCTGTGCAGTCATGGTGGCAAAACAGGTCATCATCTTCTACTTTCCAGCTACTTCCAAACACCAAGACACTTGAAGCTGTGCTTCCATCTGGGTTCATTAGGTCATCATCCTTGTTGTCATTGTAGTTTCCACAAAGCCCACTGACACTATTGAAATAAGTGCTGGGGATAGTGAGGGCAAAAGACATTTCCCAGTCAAACGACACCTGAATTCCAACAGCTGTATCTACAAAAGCTGAGATCCCACTGCGATAAACACGGAGCTGGCCATTCTGCAATGTGACTGGCAGATTTGAAGTCACACCGTTTACCTAGAAATAATCATAAAAAAATTAAAAACACATCAAAATTCTATGTGTTAGTAATTGAGTGTGCCTTTGCTTACTGCTCATATCCCTAATTCTATTTGGTGGGTTTGAGAATGTTATTTTTTGTTTGTTTTTTCTTACTTCTTGTCTATAAAAGAAAGACCTACAAGTTCTTCACAATACTAAGGGAATTAATGTAATCTATAAAAGATGTGACAAAAACTGTATATAATTATTTGTGGCAAAGTCATAAAGGACCTGAAGTAATAAAACACTCTCCCGGTGTAGTGACAGTGCGATTTATATACCGTGCATCCAGAAAGTATTCACAGCGCATCACTTTTTCCACATTTTGCTATGTTACAGCCTTATTCCAAAACGGATTGAATTAATTTTTTTCCTCAGAATTCTACACACAACACCCTATAATGACAACGTGAAAAAAGTTTACTTGAGGTTTTTGCAAATTTATTAAAAATAAAAAAACTGAGAAATCCCATGTACATAAGTATTCACAGCCTTTGCTCAATTCTTTGTCGATGCACCTTTGGCAGCAATTACAGCCTCAAGTCTTTTTGAATATGATGCCACAAGCTTGGCACACCTATCCTTGGCCAGTTTCCCCCATTCCTCTTTGCAGCACCTCTCAAGCTCCATCAGGTTGGATGGGAAGCATCGGTGCACAGCCATTTTAAGATCTCTCCAGAGATGTTCAATCGGATTCAAGTCTGGGCTCTGGCTGGGCCACTCAAGGACATTCACAGAGTTGTCCTGAAGCCACTCTTTTGATATCTTGGCTGTGTGCTTGGGGTCGTTGTCCTGCTGAAAGATCAACCGTCGCCCCCGTCTGAGGTCAAGAGCACTCTGGAGCAGGTTTACATCCGCGATGTCTCTGTACATTGCTGCAGTCATCTTTCCCTTTATTTGACTAGTCTCCCAGTTCCTGCCACTGAAAAACATCCCCACAGCATGATGCTGCCACCACCATGCTTCACTGTAGGGATGGTATTGGCCTGGTGATGAGCGGTGCCTGGTTTCCTCCTAACATGATGCCTGGCATTCACACCAAAGAGTTCAGTCTTTGTTTCATCAGACCTGAGAATTTTGTTTCTTGTTATCTGGGAGTCCTTCAGGTGCCTTTTGACAAACTCCAGGCGGGCTGCCATGTGCCTTTTACTAAGGAGTGGCTTCCGTCTGGCCACTCTACCATACAGGCCTGATTGGTGGATTGCTGCAGAGATGGCTGTCCTTCTGGAAGGTTCTCCTCTCTCCACAGAGGACCTCTGGAACTCTGACAGAGTGACCATCGGGTTCTTGGTCACCTCCCTGACTAAGGCCCTTCTCCCCCAATCGCTCAGTTTAGATGGCCGGCCAGCTCTAGGAAGAGTCCTGGTGGTTTCGATCTTCTTCCACTTACAGATGATGGAGGCCACTGTGCTCATTGGGACCTTCAAAGCAGCAGAAATTTTTCTGTAACCTTCCCCAGATTTGTGCCTCGAGACAATCCTGTCTCGGAGGTCTATAGACAATTACTTTGACTTCATGCTTGGTTTGTGCTCTGACGTGAACTGTCAACTGTGGGACCTTAATAGACAGGTGTGTGCCTTTCCAAATCAGGTCCAATCAACTTAATTTACCACAGGTGGACTCCAATTAAACATCTCAAAGAATTCTGAGTTTCATGGCAAAGGCTGTGAATACTTATGTACATGTGCTTTCTCAATTTTTTCATTTATAATAAATTTGCAAAAACCTCAAGTAAACTTTTTTCACATTGTCATTATGGGGTGTTGTGTGTAGAATTCTGAGGAAAAAAATGAATTTAATCCATTTTGGAATAAGGCTGTAACATAACAAAATGTGGAAAAAGTGACGCGCTGTGAATACTTTCCGGATGCACTGTATGTGTTATACACACTGCTTGAAAGGGATTTACATAAGTGTTGGTAACCTGTGTGTAACACTGATATATTAACATGAAAAGCAGTGGCTTCCGGTGTCACAACAGACTTTCTGTGGTTCCCTCTTAGACTTTCAAGTTCCACAATCTAAAACCTGCACAATTTAAGTGCTGCAATTAAAGAGTAGGAACGGACTTTGCCGGTACACATCTAAGAGTTCCAGTACTCGACATTAATAAATTGACAAGTGCCGGCACACTGTACCAGTCACTTCAAGCACTGGTTATATTAGGATAATCCAATTCTGTAGTTATTTTTAGATTTCATCTTGAAATTAAATTTTTTTTTAATTCCCATCTTGCTTTTCTTTGTTTATGCAACACCTGGTGTGACAGATGACTGGGGACCTTGCCCCACCGGGATGCCTGGAGAAGCAAAGGACCAGGAGAGGGGCAATTCCTTCCCTTGAACGCAAGAGAGCAGCCCCCCTGGATTGAATGGCGGCCACGGAGCTTGGAAACTCAACCCGGTGGGGTCCCATAGCCACCACTAGGTGGCGCCTGGATGGTTCCGGAGCCGTGGACTACAGCACTCCCACCACACCAGGAAGTGCTAGTGGAATAGGAACCAGGTACACCCGGAGTGCTTCCAGGTGCCCATGCTGCACTTCCGCCACACCAAGAAGTTCTGCAGGAAGGTCATCAGGGAGCATCAGGAGCACATCCAGGTGAACTATAAATGGGACCGCCTCACTCCATACGAAGAGCTGGAGGCAGAGGACAAAGCTTGCAAAGAAAGGAGTGAAGGCGGCAAAAGGAAAGAGAAGAAAAGTAAAAATAAAGTAATGAACTGAGTTTATTGTGCCTATTTGGGATTACTGTGCTGTGCGGTGTATACAGAAGGAGAAATATAATCGTGTATGCTTATGGACATTGTGAGTCAATGTCTGTCTGTCTGTGTCGAGGCTGATTCTCCACATGGGTTAGTTGATCACGTGATCACAAACATTGCACAAATGAAATCACAGGAAGTGATACTATGAACATGTTGCAATTTATCTTCTTTATCCTTTGATAGATACCAATCCCTTTCATTATACTTAGTGATAGTAAGATTTCAAACAAGTAGGCCCTAGGAGTATGATTTATGCTCTGGCTATGAACTCCTTTTGATTTCTGCTTTTATTTCTGATTTCATCTGCCCACTTGGTTTTCTACTTTTATCTTTCATAGTATTCTGAACCTTACTTTTTCTGACCATGGCTTATTGCTACTTTAATCATCTCCTGTTGTACTTGTGCTCTCAATAACCCTAAGGCACCTTTAAGTGTCCATAAGACCACAGAATAGTCCTTACACTGGGACTGTCCAGGCAGAGAATCAGACCACATGAGACTTCATGTCTAAAGAGTTTCAACCTTAGACCACACACCGCAAAAAGATCTAAAAGTAATGACTAAATGATTTAAAAGATGTAAAGAACCATTATATAATGTTTGTTAATTATATAATTATATTAGATAATTAGTGTTACCAATATCTGGATTTTTTATTTAATTACATTTACAACTGTTTGAATGTACATGAACAAATAATCTGTTAAATGTTTGTTAGGTGGATTGGTGATTCTAAATTGGCCCTAGTGTGTGCTTGGTGTGTGGGTGTGTTTGTGTGTGTCCTGCGGTGGGTCGGCACCCTGCCCAGGATTGGTTCCTGCCTTGTGCCCCGTGTTGGCTGGGATTGGCTCCAGCAGAACCCCGTGACCCTGTGTTTGGATTCAGCAGGTTGGAAAATGGATGGATGGATGTTTGTTAATGACTTACTAATGAAAGTTATTATAAATTGTCACCAACCGAGTGGTTGAACACAATGATAATCATCTTACCCGGATTGTGCCTTTTTCCATTTTTGTAATTGTGATGGTTTGGCCGTAAATATTCACATTCACTGTTTTGACAAAAGACACTTTAGTGCTGCCGCGATTTTCATTCTTCACAGTCACAGAGAATGCCACTATAGAAGTATCTTTTTCGTTGCTTTTAGCCAGAGTGTAAGTGCAGGTGCCTTGGAAATCAAATGTTTTGCCATCAAAGGTTTTGTAATGAGGATCACCGACAGCCCAGCAGGTAGCCTTGGATAGAGGTATGCAGACTCCTTTATCACACTTTTCCTTTTCTCGACATTTAATTGAACTACAAGGATCTATGGCTGTTGGAAATAAAAAGATTTATGATATTTAGAATAGCAATACACCTCTCATTGAATCTGAATTTTGCTTTTAAAAGCAATTTATTGACTCACCAGAAGAGCAGGCTCCACTTGTTCCATAGCCATCATGATCTTTGACGCCATAGACATAAACGGCCATCAAAAAGTTGCTGCTAATGCTAAAATGACCCCCTTGAGTGCCAAGTGACACTTCACTCCACATAAAATCTGGATTTTTGTCAAACCTTTGCCAGAGGGTATTATCAGGGATTTTTTGGTTATTCAGGGAAACATAACCACTACCATCTTTCTTGACAATGATAACTACTCTATTATCAAAGGTCTCTTGAGTATCTACTGCCCAGTTTTGTGAGAATGCAGTATTTGGTATGATGTTGACTAAATAGGGGTCAAACTTTCCTCCTCCACCATAATACATAACCATCACTTTTTTAGATGTTGAGATACCCATGGACGTAGCTTTGCTAATGCACGTGTCCATGACTTCTCCAGCGTTAAGTGTCTTTGCCTGGATGGTGGCTCCAGAGGAGAATGTGACCAAAGTGTTGTCTTCAGCAGCCACCACGTGAACCAAGTCTCCTGAAGGATCTTCGTTAAGGGGAGCAACCATGAACTGTGTTGAAAATCTTGAAACTGGTATCAACTGTTCATAGACGTGGTTGCAGAATGTGTTTCGAAGTGAGCACTGATGACCTGCTAATACTGCTACGGGACTATTGGCCACAATACGAGTTCCAGTCAAGGTACACCCAGCTGCAAGCTGGAATGTTTCATACGGAGACAAAGTGATGGTTACTTTACTTCCACTATTGTATTCTACTCCTTCAATTTTGATTGCTCGCTTAGGGTAGATGTCTACTGTATTGCTCTGTTTGCCATTTATGATAGCCGCTAGTTTGTTCATGCCCAATTGGCCTGTATTTGGCGTGAACACTACATATTCAGATCCCAGATCTTCAGTAGGGAAGATCACACTGCCATCTCCAGTTTTTAATTTGCTGTTAAATGAGACCACCGATACTGGATTATCTGAAGTAATTATCACAGTTTTGGTGGATCTCCCAGCATTCACATTTTCTGCAGTTGTGGGCAGAGAAACCCGGATGGTTTGGCCTTTATTCACCTGAACCTCTTTGATGAATTTGTCGCTCTTCATTTCAACCCGGACATTGGCCACAGAAGTATAGGCAGTAATGGCAAGTTCAAAGTTGGTTTTATCCATATTGGCCAAGTAATTGCTCATGAAGACTGTAACAAATTCTGTGCCAACAGGGCATGACCAGATGGGACCTATAATGAGAAATAGTGTAGGTATTATACAGCACCAATGATATGTATTTTCAGCACAAAATTATAGTCAGTTTGGCTAAAGTTATTTTAATCAAAGAAGATGATCAACCGTAAAATGTCTAAATACAGAAAGGGTGGGTAAATTTTATAAAAGTAATTTACTTTCAGAAATAATGAAATTAATTCAACACAATATATTATACGAGTATTTTTAAGTTAATGTCTGAACAGTATTTTGCATCTGATTAACAGACTAAAGCATGATGATGATGATTAAGATGATTAACAGACTAAACATGTCTGTCCTCATTGTTCAGTGCACACATTTTGTTACAAAAATAGAGTGTGGACACAGCTCCTCAAACCCAGAATAAAAGTGCAGTCCCACAGTCAAAGTCTTCAGTAAAAGTGGTTTATTTAAATCAGGTACCTTATACTGTACAGGTCTCAATTCCCTAACAACAGCCTTTATTCCACAAGAAATTTTCTGTTTCTCCTCCAAGCAAGCTTTGTCCACCTTCCACCCGACTCTAGCTAACCTGGATGAGGCCGGATGGCTCCTTTTATATCAGGACCTGGAAGTGCTTCTGGTGTCAAATGACTACAACCTGACAGCACTTCCGGGTCAGGTGGAACCTCCTTCGAGGTGTACACTTTTCTTATAGCTCCCTCTGGTGGCACCCACACACCCCAACGGGGCTATTCTCTGAGAATATATGTCCCAAGATGACCTGCAGGAGTATGAATGGGAGCTCTGCCAGAGGTACGCTGCCACCTAGCATATTGGGGGAATAAACAACCCGCAGAGCCATTCCTTCACAGTACTTCCATTTTATCCCAGCCAAGAAAAGGTACTGAAACCACATCCAGCTGGGACAACTGTCCATCCACCAGGGGCCTCCCATTCAGGAAAGGAACATTTCCCTCTCCTGTTTGGGATGCTCGTCCATCCCATACAAGAGTAAAAGCTATAGTACCTAACTCTGCAAGATGGCTAGACTAGATTTAATTTCAGTATTTCAATCTGACCTAATACACATATAAATATAAATATATCTATTTATCTCTCTCTCTCTCTCTTTATATATATATCCATCCATTATCTAACCCGCTGAATCCGAATACAGGGTCACGGGGGTCAGCCGGAGCCAATCCCAGCCAACACAGGGCACAAGGCAGGAACCAATCCTGGGCAGGGTGCCAACCCACCGCAGGACACACACAAACACACCCACACACTAAGCACAATTTAGAATCGCCAATCCACCTAACCTGCATGTCTTTGGATTGTGGGAGGAAACCGGAGTGCCCGGAGGAAACCCACGCAGACACGGGGAGAACATGCAAACTCCACGCAGGGAGGACCCGGAAGCGAACCCGGGTCCCCTAACTGCGAGGCAGCAGCGCTACCACTGCGCCACTGTGCCACCCCTATATATATATATATATATATATATATATATATATATATATATATACTGTTCTATATTTGATTGTATTTTTGTTTTTGTTGACATAATCTCATTGCCATTACATACTGTATGCTTGTCTTTTAATGGCCAGCATTATTTTGTATATACTTGTATGGCGATACTGTGGTTCTTTGGATGGGGTATATAACTAGCATATAATAAGCATATAATGCATAAGGTGTAATGATGGCTGTGATATAAAAGATTGGTCCATGCATTCAATTGAGCCTGGACTATAAAGGAATACTGCACCTAAAAAGTCAATTTTTTATATGTTAATTTGTGAAAAAAAATAATCTCATGTTTGCATGTAGAATAGAGAGAAAATCATTTCTGATAGAACAGAGGCCTATGGAGACAGCCGGTAATCCATCTGAAGCTAAGTATGTTCAGGTCCGGCTATTATTTGGATGGCGGACCAGCTAGGAATAACTTGGGTTGTTGCTTGCAGAGGTATTGGTGAGACCAGCAGGGCGCGCACCCTGTAGTCTGTGTGTGGATCCCAATCCCCCAATGAAGTGATGGGGATATTGTACTGTAAAACTAGTGCTGTCATTTAACTGAGATGTCCTCACTCTCTGTGGTCATAAAAGATTTTTAGGCATCTTTGCAAAAGAGTAGTGCTAAATTGCCCACCATGTCATGCCTAATCTAAACCCTGTCTCTAATTGGCTTACTTTATGTCTCACCCCTTCACCAGCTAACAGCTAATGTTTGGTAAGCGTACAGGTAGAAAAATGACTGCATTAAGGTGGAGGCTGCACATTGATGGCGGTTGAAGTGACTTACCTATTGTCTATGTAAAGTGCTCTTACTATCTAGAAAACCACATTATAATCCTTACATCTATATGTCTATGTTTTGACCCGTTAAAAAAACTCTCATGTTACTCATTTCCACACGTGAAATCATACAATACAGCCCAGGCTGCTGAGTCTTCAATTACAATGCTCAAGCATGTGTCTGAGCATGTTCTAATTCTGTTCACAAGAACATTTTCTTTGTTTATTAAGAAATATTTTAGTGTAAAAAATGTGGTTTGGGATATTGTGAACAAAGGACTGGAACGTTTCACATGTGGATTATGCAACACAAGTAATGCGAGATTTTTTCATGGCTGTTATTGGTATTATTTGCTGTTGTCCAATGTTGGTTACCATAGACTTCTATACAAAAAGAAATGTTATTCTCTTCATTCTGCAAGAAAACATTAGATTAGATAAGCTAAATGAGGCAAGTAACATACAGTACAGGACAAAAGTTTGGACACACCTCCTCATTCGATGTGTTACAGAAGACGAAATGGTATTGGCTTTGTGCTTAGATCTAGTAACTACGATGCGATACAGCGGCAGTGCATGTATAACAACAAACGCGAGCGGTTTCTGTGAGGCAGAGTTACCGAAGACTAAATAGTGTCGGCGTTGTGCTTTCATCTAGTGACCAAAAGCTCAAACAGTGAGGAAGCAGAAGTTGACTTCCGCGAAACGGAATTATGATAGCGTTAAATTAACTAAATACTGATTCGAATAATAGGTTTTATTTATTCAGATGACGAAATTTCACACCACACTAAATTTGGGAATCCACATATTATTGTATTTAAACAGTTTCATTGGTTTTTGCTCACAAAAGGCTTGTCATAAAAGGTTTTGCACAGATAAATTAAATTTCAGGGACCACGATGCGTACCACCTGAAAAGGCTCCACGTACCACAGTTTGGGAACCGCTGGATTAGAAGACACAAATAACTTGAGATTTATGGATATTTTTATATCGTTTATTGTCGTTCAGTATTGGCTCCCTGTCAGCCTCCATTAACAATAATTGTAGCGCAACTTTATGATCTCTGTTTTCCATAAGAGCAAGTGATTAAGTTTTTTCTCAGCCATTGTTACAAAAATCACTGGGTAAGTAACAGATAAAAAACACCCGTTTTAGGTGTTACTTTATAATGGGAAGAGTGTGAACACAAAAAGCTGACTTATTAACTGAAGTGACATAAAGGGTCATATCAACAGGCAATATATGGTATATTTTCCAACAAAATTTTTTGTGAAGAGTACATCTTGGGTAAGAAAATATATATCTCACACATGTACAAACACACTAATAAGATTAACCAATTTAAGAAATATAATGCACTAAAAATCACAAACCACTTAACATTGCATTGTTGTGTATCTGGTATATCATGTGTAGTTAAAATAAGTGTAATTGACTTAAAACAAAACTGCAGAAATACACAAACATTAATAAACTTTTAATAATGTGGTACACTCAGCCTATGGCAGACAGATTGATGTAAAGCTAGTATTACCTTTCTTTCTATTAGTTACATTTTATCAACAATTTTTATTCATCTCTATATACTGTATATGGAATCCAATGTCAGTCTGTCCGCTTTTCATGAAAGAACTACTTAATGGATTTAGATCAGGTTTTTTCTATAATTTGTTTGAGCATTTTGGTTGATTTTGCGACTTCTGTCATCGCACTTAGTATCAAAGTTTGCTTACAGGAACGATTTATTTGTGGTAATCCGAGACAGAGGTTGCGGGCTGACGGAAGGGTGAAACATGGCACTAATGCTCCAGCCTTGGAGCATATCTTGCCTCCAGCTAAGCTAGCAAACGAGAGCTACTTAAAGGATTTAGATCGGGTTTTTTCTATAATTTTCTTGAACATTCGGGTTGATTTTGCGGCTTCTCTCATCACGGTAAGTATCATGGTTTGCTTGCGGTTACGATATATTCGTGCTCTGAGACAGAGGCTGCGAGCCGACAGGAGGGGGAAGTGTTTTGTCAGGAGTAGGGAGCCAGGCAGGGCCCTTCTCACTCACGTGCCAGCTGAATCTGTCTACCTCTGGCCACGTTTCGGAGCATACCTTGCCTCCACTTGGCTAGCGATGCCTGTTTGTTTATTGATAAGTTTGTCCTGTTTCACTACTACACGGGTAGAGCCGTGGGGGACAGCTAGTGGTTAATAAATATAAGATTTGCCAGTAAGATTAAAAGCAAGAAAGAAAAACTATATTCTTGGTTTCTTTATAGAACAATAAAAGTGGGTTCAATTCCTCTTGCCATTTTCTTTAAAGTGGTTAGAATATTGGATTATAAACCACATAGATTTTCGTTCTGATCCCTCATTGTTTGATTCATTTAATCTCTAATTGTAACAAAAAAAAAAATAAAACACACAGTTAAATATTTCTAAAGCATCCCAGTTCGATATGTATCCAAACTGTCTTCCAAAAATGCCACAAGTTAATTTGATTGGTTAGAATGTACTTGTAAAATAGAATTTCTAGTTGTAATGTCAGCAAAATGACTACAATTGAGAAATAACCAAGAGAACAGACAAAAGGGTCAGAACCAGAGGATTAAAGACATGAGAGTCAAAAAATGTGGCCAAACATACACGGCAAAAAGTTCAGAACCACAAAAAAATGCAGAAAACGTTTAGACAGAGCTCTCCCAAAAAGGGTTTTGTATCTGCAGCTCGGATAAGGAAGTAAATTCCTAGATGACCTTTAAACCCATTGTATCGTTACTAGAAAGGTTACAACCTCCACCCTAGCAATGCGTGAAGTGGACCTGGAAACAGGAACAAGACATAGCGGCAATCATAAGAAATACAAAATGGCAGACAAAATTGTCCAAACAAAAGAGATAACTTAAATTTCCAAAATTAAACATCATAATCATAATCAGGCACCTAAAAAAACTTCTATGATTTTGGAGATTTGTGAAAAAAATGTATAAGAAATAAAAACTAACCAAAATACTAATGGCGCATAATAAATATTTTTTGGTCTGAAAATCTCATCTGGTAAATGGCTTGATAAAATTCTGACTATTCTTTAATTTATGACTCAATTTTATTATACATACAGTGATAAAATGGTTAACTTTTCTGGATTAGTCACTTTGTATGTTTTGTTAGCACATTCTAGCTGTTGACTCTCTCATTATTCATCATTAGTTTCTTCAACCATGAAGTATTTTTTAACGTCAACTGGTTTTTGAAATGTATTTTTGCTTATTGTTTTTATTCTTTATGCTGCCTAGGCAATGAAGTAAAAGAAAAAGAAGAAGACATTACATTTATATTGTGCTTTTCTCACTACTCAAAGCACTTTACTTAGTCAGTGGAGATCCACTTCAACCACTACCAATGTGCAACCTCCATTGGGATGACTATGATGACTATGATGACTATGATTTCTGATTTTGCCAAATGTGAATGTTCACGCAATTTGAGAGTTCCACTTGACCTTTCCTTAAGATTCCAACTTGTTCTCAAACCACTGTCATATAAATCATTAAATAAATAAGCCAGAAAATTCACCATTGCTTATTAAAATCATTACCATTGGTCACTTCTGCAGTATGCCTATATCGATGTTCCCTCTGGGTCTGTTGGTTTTCCTCCTACATCCTCAATTTAGGCTTATTTTCTGAGAATGAGTAAGTCTGGGATTATGTATGAGTGGGCCTTGTGATGGCTAGCTTCTACTGCTTGAGCCCAGAGCTGCAGGGATAGACCCTATGTTCTTATATCAGATAAGTGGGTTAAAGAAATCATGAGAGAATAATTAATGGATACTATGTGATTTAAAATAAATGGAAACCTGTTGAAAGAACAAAATGATTAAAGCAAAGAAGCCGTGGTATTCCCTGCCTGTAGGTTAATGGAAGATGTCCAACCCCAGGCTTTACTTTCCTTTAGTAAATATAATTCTCTTGCCACTAATGTTCCAATGTACACTATTAGGTGTGACATGAAAAAATTATTTTAATTAATGTCATATGCAGATTACAGTAGTAGACCACAAGCATGTACTTGGCTTCCTGCCCATTCAAACTCATTAAGTAGGCGCATGGAAAAATACTTAAATTGCTTTGGTATTAAATGTGATTTGTCTAGAGGCACATTGAAATGTTTACTTTACCTGTAGGCTATTATAATAATTTCTAAGCTTAACATATCAGTAAATACAAAGCTTGAGCATATTATTTTCTCTATTAGAATACATATAAATATTCATTAACATGCAATGTCTCACCCAACATCACAACCACATTCCACTTTTTCTTTGAAAGTATAGATACACAAACCCTTCACAGTCAAAAAATACGGAGAACATGGAGTGCAAACTGACTATTAATGAAAGATTCTGGTCAATTTCAAATTTCTGGCTACTTACAGAATGCTTACAGACTTATACATCGATAATACATTTGCATGATAGTCTCTAAATACAACAGTCTGTGAAAACATTTGTTAATCTGATATGTTATTCACTTGAGGAGTATGCAGGTTCTAGTATTGGTCTGATGGATGGATGGAGGCAGGAAGAAGAACTGGGCTAAAATTATTGTTGTGCTTAGCCCACTATCTTATCCTATAAAGACAAAACTGTAGCACAATGACTAATTCTATCTAACACTTACAATCAGCTCTCCATCCCTTTATTCTTTAAACTTTATGTACTGTAGCAAAAACTCATAATCTTCAAGCAAGTAAATAAAACGTTTTCTGTAAAGAAGGCACTCCTTCCTAATATGTGCAAGGTATTGCATCAGTTTAAACAATTTAAAACAGCTTATCCTCTTCATTTCTCTATGTACTCCACACACTTGTGCCAGGAGAAATCCCTTAGTTTAGGCCAAGAGTTCCCAAAGTGGTCGATATCAACACCCTGGCGTCGATTTGAACTATCTAGGAGTCGATAGTTTCAATGAAAAAATTTGGGGGTCGACGACAGCAAAAAACGACCCCCTTACTACTGCTATTTGTTTGTTACTTCAAAATATCTATGATTCCAATAGGTACTTAATTAAGAAGTAAAATAATTCAAAAAACACTTTTTTGATAAAAACACATTACATTCCAAACTTGCGAACGAAAAGGTAAAATGTGTCATTAAAAGAGTCACACATAAGAATGAATGAAAATACATGTAGCACAAACATGTCTGTGCATTGTCTTATCGAATGTATCAAAGCAAGTGCGGACATGAAAAACTGTTGCTTGCGGTGGGATATTCGATATTAGCAGAATCGATCAGTCTTGTACGGTCAGGCTTTCATAAAACACTATAAATTGGTTTGTTTGATATGACGTACTTATTTGTGATTTGAACTTTGAATATAATTATTTATTGAGGAGCAGTACTACGAAAAAGAAAATCAGAGGATACAGTTTATTTATTCGAGTTTGAACAAAAATCTTCTGTTTCAAGTAAGTACATACTTTATTGTTTTTTTTTTTTATCACAGGGACTGTTGAAATTGTTTGTTAATAAAAGTGTTTATTTCTTCAGATAATAATATGACTGAACCAAAAAAGAAATGCAGACAGTACAGCTTGGACTATTTGTACTTATTCTGAATTTACATATTTATTTCATAAATGTCAAAAATGTAAAAAAAACTCTGTCATAATTTTTTGCTTTAATTTTCGTTAGTGCAGGTTTCGCTATTAAATGTTGCACAAGATAATGCCATACTCCGTAATCCTTTTATCTTTTTCAATCATTAATTACAAGTGATTAAAATGAAAAATTTGATATCTAGTGAAATATTTAATATCGAGTACTGTACAAATTTTGGTAAAGGGGTCTGTGGCCGAAAAAAGTTTGGGAACTCTTGGTTTAGGCCTTTTGCTATTCTGTTAACTCTCCATCTAATGTAGTTTAACTGGATTAATCTACTTCAGTTTCACAACCTTGGGAAAGAGAACAAAAATAAAATTTATTACATGGAATACAACCCAATAGGAACAGCCTTTTGAGAACAGTCATACTCAAAAGATATGAAGTTTAAGCACATTGAAAAAACACACTGGCTCCTTAAAAAAAAGGGTTGTGGACCAGCACGCTGCTGCTGCCATGTTTACCATCCCTGTCCCCTGAGACCCTTTACACTGTCAACTGTGCTGCTGTGGTGCAATTAGTCTCTTTACGGATGATGACATTAAATGTTACACTTTGCAAACACATAGTAATCAAGTATTATCCTGTATTTAAAACGATTTTCCTTTTTTATTTCATAGATCTTTTGATGACCAATGAATGAAATAAGTGAATGCAAGCTTTCCTTTTAGATAACACATTAAATGTTTCACTAGCTTCACCCTTCATAAGTAAATGGGAAAACTATTATTTTATATTGACTAAACTATAAAATAATTCTAGTTTTCCTTGTGTGCTAAGGTTTCTTTTAGAATTTGGCACAATTTCATTAATATTATTCTAAAATAAGACTGCCAGTCATACCAACATTTCTGCTAAAAAACTCCTATTGTTCTAATCATTCGCAGGATGTGTAACACAATGGGTTTTTATATTATTATTTAGCTCTTTGTTTTGAGTAAGGGTGGAGGGTTTTAGTGTGGTTTACAGACTAACTCTTTGTATGACATATGGGATTAAAAATAATAACACCTTTTATTTATATATTGCCTTGCACTTGTTCAAAGTGCTTCACAGACTTTCAAAAGTAAGCAACAGGGAAAAATCAGAAAGGAGATCACATACAAAACTAGCCGTCCCCTCACGGCTCCACCCACATATTAGTGAAAAAGGACAGTGAGGAGTCCCTGCCCGGCTCCCCACTCCTGACGTCACGCTTTCCCCTCCCCTCGGCCCATAGCCTCTATCTCGAATTAGCGCGAACATATCGCTCCTGCAAGTGAACTATGATTCTTAAAGTGATGAGAGAAGTCAAAAAATCAACCGGAATGTTCCAGTGAATTATAGACAAAACCCAATCTAAATCCGTTAAGTAGTTTTCACGTGGAAAGCGGACAGACATACAGATAGACAGACATTGGATTATAGAGAGAGAGATAATGTCAGCATCCATCCATCCATCCATTTTCTAACCCGCTGAATCCGAATACAGGGTCACGGGGGTCTGCTGGAGCCAATCCCAGCCAGCACAGGGCACAAGGCAGGAACCAATCCTGGGCAGGGTGCCAACCCACCGCAGGACACACACAAACACACCCACAAACCAAGCACACACTAGGGCCAATTTAGAATCGCCAATCCACCTAACCTGCATGTCTTTGGATTGTGGGAGGAAACATGTCAGCATAAAACAATAAATAAAAGATAAAGAGAGCAAACTCAAAGCTTGGATTAGAGCAGCGCTTCCCAAAATCGTTCCTGGGGACCCCCTGTGGCTGCAGGTTTTTGTTCCGACCAGCTTCTGTTTTTAATTGGACTCCTAGGCTAATTAAGTGAACTGTTATTACCCAAGTTCTGTGTTTTGGGAATAATGTAGAAATTAGAAAACTAAGCTTGGTAAAAAATATACTTATGTACCAAGCAGTTATATGGGAATAATGTATTTTTTTTAACAATATTTTCATTTTGATTTTCTTTCTACTTTTCCAGGTACTTTTCTAATTGTTTAATTAATCCATTATTTACTAATTAGTGGGTCTGACTCTAAAGTAGTTGCAGCCTTTGATTATTCAGTGTTGTTTTCCAGCGTGTCTGCTCTGCTCGTTTTTGATTGTCATTAATAAGATACAACGAAGGGGAAAAACTGCACAGAGAAAGGGCAAAATATAATGAAATCAACAAAGGAGAGTTAAGCATTTAAATCTGTAGCAAACGCAGAAATATTTCTAAATGTCTTATAAATGTAAAAATCTGCTGTGCTTTTCTGAATTTAGAATGAGAGAAAATAATACCAGCTAATAAAATGAGTTCAGTGTCACTGATTAAGAATCTGGTTGGAACAAAAACCTGCAGCCACAGTGGGCCCCCAGGACCGAGGTTGGGAAACACTGGATTAGAATATGAGAGAATAGCCCAGAATAAAATTATAAAATAAAAATACAAAATTCTACTAGAAAACTCTGAACAAATAACATCATTTGTGATACAAACACAAATCTTCTTGAGCACCTGGATGGAAAAGATAAACTGGAATAAACAGAATGTCAGGGTGAGTTTGACGCCTTCATGAACAAATGTGCTTCAAGCTGCATTTAAAAAGAATAAATTGATTTGGGTGATCTCATTAATTTATTGTATTTTTCATTCAATGTGCTTTTTATTGAATTGACTTGTTTTTCTTTTTGTTTAAAGCAATGTGTGTTTGATTGTTACATTATACTATTTTGATTGCAATGCATATTTTTCCAAATAAATTAAAGGGAAAATTACACTTATTTATACTAATTTTAATGAGTTATAAAGTTGTGGAAACATGGAATTAATGAAAGCACATAACAGATAATACTGGTTTGCAAAAAACTGTTTTTTTTTTATTCTGACAAAAATTTTAGATGTTTAGATTGAAGGTACAGAATCCGAATCTGGTAACAGGTTTACTCTGTCACATCCAGTTTTTGAGATGAAGGTTTAAAATGAAAAAAACACCAATGTAATAATTATTTAAATTAATTATTTAGAATTAAAAAAGACACATTACACATATAATTAAAGCTTACAAAAACTTGTCACTTGGTAGCCGAACCCCACTTATAATCTGCTGAAGGTGCTCCACGGTGGAATGATCACCAATAGTCTACTAACATAGATTCACTCTGCTTCCTGTTATATTCTGTCAACCTCTCTCAAAAATTTGTAAAGACAGTACATTTTGTTGTCTCAATAAAGAAGGGCCATTAATTCTTCCTGCTTACCTGTTACCTGGTTAAGAAAATGGAAGGATCCACCTGACCAACCTTGATTGCAGACCAAAATCAAGAGGGGAGAATGTGAAACGCTAGGTGGGGAGTGGTGTGGTAAAGTCCAAAAGTAAAAGTATACTCATTTGGGCAGGGGGCTTGACATGATACTTGGAGGGATAAGTTAACCCAGCCAGTGGCGTAGATAGGGGCGGGTGGAGGGGGCGGTCCACCCCGGGCAGCACATTTTTGGGGGCGGCATTATTGGTCAAAAGGCTCAGTACAATTTGTGTGTAAGCAGCAGGGTTTGGAAAAATAGCACTCATGTATGAAAAAAGCCAAATTCTCTGATTTTTAACCACAAATGCTTGAAAAATAATGTTCAGACTGTCCTTCTGCATCAGACACAGCAGTTGAAATTTATTAGGCAATGACAAAAATAAACATAAACATTACACCGATAATAATTTCTAGGAAGATAAACATCTAATTTACAATTTAAAATCTGCTTCGTTATTAATCCGAATGTGTTCTTGCTTCCTCGCAGAAAACATTCCCTACCTATCACTTGTACCCGACTTTGGTTCTGGTTTTTTGTAGCGTAATTATATTAAACTAATAATTAGAACACGTCTTATCCGTGCGTCTATACTATATTCTTGTCTAGTTGATGCTTATAAATATATATAAAAAGTTATTGCTGTTTCTTTATATATATGAATAAATCTATGCAAAATGTATCTTAATTTTTCTCTATACGTCATTTTAATTTTCTATTTAAATAGTTTAACATATTCAGATATGTTGGAGGGCGGCAAATTGAAGCCCCCCCCGAGCGGCATGAACTCGAGCTACGCCACTGAACCCAGCTAGGTTACCCCTAGGATCACGGGCACCCAAGACTCATTGATGCACATGGGGAGTGAAGGCTAGCCCAGTTAGTCCAATCCTACAAAAGAGCTACTGTAGCACAAATTGTTGAAAAATATAATGTTGGCCATGAGAAAAAGGTGTCAGAATAAACAGTGCATCCTGGCTTCTTCAAGAAGACATTAAAAAAGTAAAATTGGGTCATGAGAAAAAAACATTTAAGAACCACTGGTCTAGATGAGAGCAGGCCATTCAGCCCAACAAAGCTTGCCAGTCCTATCCACTTAATTATTTCAAAATAGCATGAAATCTGTTTGATTTTATCAGCGTGAGTCACAGACAAGTTGGACGGAGTTGCTGGGCACAATACATTAGGCAATGAGCTTCATTAGAACTACCTCTGACACGCTAAGAAGGCTACAACTGAAATTCGCTAGAAATGTTGTGTAATGGGACATAGCCTTTAGAGAGCGGAGACTTTTCACATTCCTCTTCTCAAGCCTGACTCTACCAGATGACCAGAGCTTTCAGCATTATCATTGTCCTACCAGACACTTGAGACTTGCAGCGGTTTGACTTTAAACTCAGACCTTACTACATCCTCATGGGCTGCAGCATTATCATTTTAATTCCGATCCTATGAAAGCATGCAAGTGTGATCCTGCCATATACTTTAAACATTATCAGATGATTAAAGCTTGTCCCTGTGACCCTGTGTTCGGATTCAACGGGTTGGAAGATGAATGGATGGATTAAAGCTTGTAGCAGCTATTTCAAGGTAAGAATGGCAGAAGCACTGGAGAGTGGTGATATGTTGCAAGTTGATTAGCGCATGAAAGTGAGAATTTCACTGAACTCATGACATATACGTTTTATAAACTTATAAAAAAAAAACTTAATGAATTATTTGTGACTTACAGTTCAGCAGAGAGACTGCCACACAGAGCAGTAATACCTTGGCCTCCATGGCTGTGAAATTAAAAAGAGGAAAAGTAAATTAAAATAAGTAACATTTTTTTCTGCATAAACTAAGTTCAATTTATTTTAAGATTAAAATCCATATTTAAAACTGTCTTCATTTAGAGCCTGATATTCTTTAAAACAGAATATTATTTGTTGTTGAGGAATGGTCCAGCTACCATTTTTAGGCTGAAGTAATTTGTGATCCCTTCATCCAGCCTTGTGAAATTTCAGCTATTCTTGTTTGATTATGCAGAGCCAGCATTGTGAAGCACATGCTTTATGGACTGTTACTGTTTTCATTGTGTCTAAATACATAACTTGTTTTTAACAAATTGATTTCATTAAAATATTTTTGGGCTAGGAGGTGGTGGCAGAATAGTTAGTGCCTCACAGGTTCAGGGACTGCCCTTACAAAAATAAAGAATGTTGTAATATACCAACATATCTTTCAATATAATATAATATAATATAATATAATATAATATAATATAATATAATATAATATAATATAATATAATATAATATAATATAGTTCAAATTTATATTTCAATGATATATCTGAAATATAGTGCAACATATATTTCCCTTAATATATTGTAACAAACATATTTGTGAATACACAGGGCACAAGACATGTAACATTCTCAGATTTCAGATTAACAATTCTGAAAGACCATTAATTGGCTTATCTTTTTACTGGGGAAAAAGTTAAACAAGGGCCTTCCAATGAAGTATATTACTCTTAAGACTTAAAAAATAGAGAAATTTATTTTTATATTTTGAAACACATATTGAAATATGGGCAGCACAGGGGCACAATGGTAAAGCTGCTGCCTCACAGAAAGGTGACCAGAGTTTGCATTCCAGGTCCTCCCTGCATGGAGTTGGCGTGTTCTCCCTGTGTCTGTGATGGTTTTCTCCGGATGCTTTTCTCCAAAGACATGCAGGTTGGACAGATTTGTGATGTTAAATTGGCCCTTGTGTGTGTGTGTGTGTGTGTGAGACTGACAGGCACCCTGTCCAGGTATTGTTCCTGCCTTGTGCCCTGTGCTTGCTGAGATGGGCTCCAACCCCCTGCAGCCTTGCCCGGGAAATGGAAAAGTATGTTGTGTGGAGGCTGGCCCAGACACAGACAGGCGGACACGTTCATTTCACCCACAAACACGTTTATTTACAGTAATAAATCACTAAGTTCACCACAAAACCCCCAAAGTCCTGGCCACACAATGCCTTACTTCCTTCAGGCCGCCTCCTTGCCTCCTTTCTTCCAGCTCAGTCCACTCTGCTCCCGACTCTCACCCTGAATGAAGGGAGGCGGCCCCTTTTATTATCACCCGGATGTGCTCCAGGTGGGTTCCTACAATCTTCCATGGATACACCCCTGTGTGGCGGAAGTGCTGGCTGCAATCCCGGGAGCACTCCAGGTGTCCCTGCTCCTCTTTCCCCCAGCACTTTCTGGTGTGGCGGAAGTGCTGAGGTCCAGGGCTCCAAAGGCATGGGGGGCACCCCCTGGCGGCGACCACGGGCCCCCTACAGGGTGGAGCTTCAAAGCTCTGTACCTGTGGCCCCCAAAGGAATCAGGGCGGTCGCCCCCAGATGGTCTGGGGAAGGCGCAAGCCCTCCTCCGGTCCTCCTGGGCGTCCCGGCCGGGTCGCCACCCCAGCTACCTTTAAAAGTTGCATCATACAGAAATGGCAATAATTTACATATCTTACAACATATATCAGTATAAGCACATTGCATATATTGTAAAGTACTTATCCTTGAAGTATATTGTAACATACTATAAATATATATTCATATTGGTAGCAATATATTTTTAAAGATATTTTTCATATACTTTACTTTTGAAAGGATGGGTTCATAATCTGTCTCTGTTACTGTTAGTGTGGAGTTAGGATTTTCTCCCAATGGTGTCTGTTTTTTTTTTTTTTTTCTTTCTTTTTTCTTTTCTCTCAAGCCCCTTTATGTGCTTGCTAAGTCTGTGTTTGCCCTGTATGAATGGCTGCAGGTCTCATGAGTGTGCCCGGTGACAGACAGGAGTCTCATGCAGAGGTGGTACCTGAGTTGTATTTCACTTCTCCATGACCATAACAATAAAGTTTAAGGTTAGGAAAATCAAGGATTATAGTTAGTGATAGTGTAGGATCCAATTGAGAGGGAGAACTTGTCTTGTTGAACCCAGTTTACTTCAAATAAAGTACAACCTGTTAGAAAAAGAGTGATGAGTCCATGCGTTTGCAATTTGAACTTAACAGAATCACCTACCATCCTACAGCATGAAATGTAATACAAATGGAAAGTGCCATGCATTCATTTTTCTTAAAACATTTGAGTGATGTTTGATCTATTTTTGTATTTGATATTTAAATGATAATATAAATGTATGTATTGTTAGTTCGAATGATATGGTGGTGCATTGCTAGCACTGCCACTTCACAATAAGGAGACAGGGGTTTGTCCCAGAGGTGCGCCTGGGCATGGAGTTTGCTTGTTCTCACTATGTGGGTTTCCTAATACAGTCCAAAGACATGCAGTTTTGATGAACTGGCTTTGTCAAACTGGCCAGTGTGGGTGTCCAGGTGTTGTTCCTGCTTGTTCCCAAAGATTGTTGGGATAGGCTCCAGCTGCTTCATGACCCTGCCCTGGATAAGTGGGTCATTATAATGGAGGGAATATTATTAGTTTATTCATGCAGCAGGGCAGGATGAATGGAGAGAGAGGTGTTTTGAATAAAAATATGCAGCTATCATTAATGTTCATATGCATATGCAAAATGTCTTAAATAGAAAGTCATGTACTAAATATTACAATTTAACACAAGGATCCATCCATGAACTAATTTGATCCATTTCAGATTGATAGGGAACTAGAGCATACTCCAACAGCATGAAGAACAAATCATAAATGAATCCAGGATGGGGTAGCAGACCATCAAGCACACACACACACTGACACCCACACCCATACTGGACCAGATTAAGATTACCAATTAACACAGACACTGGGAAAATGTGCAGACTCCATGAAGACAGGAACTGAAACACCATAATCAGGAGCTGTTAGACAGCAACACTAACCACGACTCCTTTGGGTCTCTCCAAAGATCCATCCATTTTTGTTTTAGTATGAAATAGGAAGAGATGTCATTTCACTAACTTTCAATGTCAGAGGCTTTTGTTTTATTCCTAGGGAAATTCAAAGCCTTCTTTCTGATTTTTAAAGCCATGCACAGTTTTGACTTTTTTTACCTAACGGAAGTCATTTTCTCGTCACACTGATACATGAAATCATAGGCAAAAATCATCCCTCAATGAAATAACATGACTGTGTGTATATTCACCATTTGAAATGGTGCTCTAAATTTTCAAATGTTTGGTCATCCAATGCTAGAGATACGTTATCAGTCACGTTCAACAGTTATGTCAGTCACCTTGGATGCTGGAGACACTGTTTAGTCTCAATATTAGTCTGTTAACTGGCTATCAGGTCACTGATTCAGCATTTCACAGGTGACATCTCCTGCCTTTTACATGGGATGTCATAGCAGCCAGAGGCAGCACACATTCATGGAGATTTGCCTGCACGGCAGTGCATTGTGGACACCCCTGGGTGAAGCTGGCTTAGGTCAGCTACAGTATATTCAGACTTTTCCCATGGACCGTAAACTCTATAAGTTTCATTTTTCCAGAATTGGTTTTGTTCTGTTCTCTCCTCAGTTGCCTACTAACCCTGAGAATGTTAAGCCTTTTAAGAAGTAATGACTTAACATATTTGTTTGATCCCAGCTTTCTGTTTGTCACAAGCCTTCCACTCGATGAAAAATAAAACTCAATCTTATAACACTTTAAATATAAACTCCTTACCTGCGTCTTCAGCCTATGGTGTTCAGGTATCCCTGGTAAGAGTTTTCTATGCTTATATATTAGCAAAACTGGGACATTGTCCAATTAGAGCAACCCACACATTTTGAATTTTGGTCTCTTTACTTTGAACTTTTCCAAAGATCACAAAAAGAATACATCTGCAAATATTTTCTGTAAGGGCTGCAGGCAATGTGTGTATATAATAGGTGGATTAAGGATCAGCTTTTATTGTGTATTGTTTGCAGAACATGCGACTGACTCACAGTAAGAGAATATAAATTAGTGTTCTTATTTGATTTGTATAAGTACTTATGACAGCATTCGATTAGAAAAGAGGAGTATAAAATGCACTTTGCAGTATTCTTCTTTAAGGACAATTATATATTTCATTTGGGATTTCTAATACAAACTACAAATGTGACTTGTTATGTACTGTAGTTCATTATTTTATAGACCAATTAACTGTTTAAAAAAATCATAATCCCTCAAATCTCAGCCTGGCCAGACACACAAAAGCTTATCTGAATAGTGTCACACACGCCTACTTAAGGAGCATATTCAAGGTTCTTACGAATTCTGTAATTCTGTACTGAGCATGAGGTGGCGCTGCCACTAATATGTCAGTCAGTCAGTCAGTCATTATCCAACCCGCTATATCCTAAGTCTTACTTTTTAACTTCAGAGCAGAGGACGTATGATTGAAAGAATGCAGCCATCACTTCCACTTACATCAAGGAATTCCTGCTCATTCAGCCCTGGACCAGAGACCACAAGGAACCAGGAGTCAGCATTCAGTTGAGAACTTGCATCTGGGAGTGCAGCATCATTACACCAGGAGTGACTGTAGTTTAACAATCTTCAGACCAACTTGATCCTGTAATTTTTAACTTTGTTCATTTTCTTTCTTAAAAGGTATGGTTCACCACGCTGGTGTCTCAGCTCTTCAACTTGTTTTGTCTGTTTACTTCACAGTACCAAGTTATTTTTGACACTGGCATGATGTTTAAAATGCACATTATGAAACTATCCAAAACATGTTTTTTCCATCTTAAAAATGTTGGAAGATTAAAATCTTTTCTAAATATGTAAGATACTAAGGAATCAATTAATTAATTTCTAGTATGATTGACTACTGCGATGCATTAAACACTAGCTGCTCAAATCATTCTTTATTCAGCTTTCAATTAATTGAAAATGCTGCTGCAAGAATTATTACACAAATCAGAAAATTCAAACATATAACTCCAGTTCTCAGGTCCTTACACTGGTTCCCAGTTAAGCTTAGGACTCATTTCAAAATCCAATTTTTAACTTATAAACCCTTAAATGACCGAGGACCTGCTTACTTATCTGAACTTATCATTACTTACAAACCAGATTACAAACTAAGATCTCAAGATGCTGGCACATTTAACACTCCAAGGATTAATAAAATAACAGTGGGAGGTCAAACTTTTAGTTACAGGGTCCCAAAGATGTAGAATGATGAGCCTGTTAATATAAGAGATGCTTCTTCAGTCTGATATTTTAGATTCAGGCTGTAGACTTTAGTCCAGCATACCATGACTAGAGCTGCTGATTAGCTGTGCATGCTTTATCTCTGTTTGTTAATCATTTGTACAGAAATAAAAGTATCACAATATTTTTAAGCCATTACTAACCCTCCTCTTTTCTGTTTCTCTTCTCTGTATCTCAGTGTGGTACTTGGTGTCACTGCCCTACTGTCCAGCTGCTGTCCTGCATATGGAAAAGACATCTCAGATAAGGAGCATTGGAGTCATCTAATAGAAGAACAATTCTCTCATTAGATTGGATGGCCAGCAAAAACTCCACTATAGAAAACCCAGAAGCAAGTAAGCAGCCAGTTGGCTGAGGTCTCCAGGACTGTGAATGTATGTTTGACTTTCTCTTTTACAATGTTAATCTCTATTGTTGTCAACTGGCCCTAGTTCTTCAATTAATTAATTAATGGGCAGATATTGTTGATTTCCATTCATGTTTAATCAGTTTCCGCAGTGCTCTCTGTGTGTTTTAGCAAAGCTGCATTTATATGTGTACCAGCTTTGTATTCAGTAATCAGTACACTAGTGTTTCAACTGAGAATTGTTCACAGTGCTTTGCGCCTGCACTTACTGAAGAGCATTATATAAAATATAAGTTTTAATGTATTGTATCGTAGTAGTTATGAAGGCAAATGACAGGACCATCTTAGTGAAGCTTGTTTTCATCTGGAAAAGTAGCCATCTGATTCTGACATGACTTCAGACATGAATTCCAGGTTGTCAATTTTTTAAGGCTTAAGCCTGTGAATACTGTGAACATCACAGTAATATATAAAAATCAAGTTGTTAAACTTTTTCTCTTTCAGTGTCTGATTGTTGGTTTGCTAATCACACAAAAACAGCTTAACTAATTTCACAAAAATTTTGAATGTGCCTTGCTGTTAGCCCAATTTACAATATAGGCTATATGCTGTATTGAGAAGAGGGGATACAATGAGAGGGTGGAGCAGCTTAAAAAACAGCAGTGACCTATGGACTACAATTCCTATCAAGCAGCATGGGACGAAGATATTGTCGTAAGCACACAGGAAGTTTTATAGCAGCCAAAGCAGAAGGTACAAAACAGCATTTTCTTCTCTATTAATTTGCCATTGTCTCACAGAATTACAGGTTTTTGTCTAATCATGTGTCTAGTCATGTTAAATTTTCAAAAAAATGATTATCCCCCAAGGCATCGGCAGGTAGTTTGGCTAGTTACCCTATAAGAGTTAAATTCTGCTATTCACAAGATTCCTGTTTAAGATGGTAACTTAATTATATTCTTCCTTCCAATTAAACTTACTTTTCAAATACTTACTTACACCAACCTACTCTTTAGCCATAATATTCAATATTATCTGCATATGTTTCAGATGTGGCAAGAAATTGTAAATAGGGAAAGGGAGAACATATAAAAAGGGCAAAAACCACCAGCAAACAAACTCAAGTTCTGAAGATGTCAGTAGGCAGCAAAACTACACACTGGGCCACCAAACTTCTCTTTTCTATTATGTAACTAACAGCAGAAAGTAAAGCAAACTAAACCTGGCGCAATAAAAAAAACATCCATCCATCCATCATCCAACCTGCTGAATCCAAACACTGGGTCACAGGGGTCTGCTGGAGCCAATCCCAGCCAACACAGGGCACAAGGCAGGAACTAATCCTGGGCAGGGTGCCAACCCACCGCAGGACACACACAAACACACCCACACACCAAGCACACACTAGGGCCAATTTAGAGTCGCCAATCCACCTAACCAGCACGTCTTTGGACTGTGGGAGGAAACCGGAGTACCCGGAGGAAACCCACGCAGACACGGGGAGAACATGCAAACTCCACGCAGGGAGGACCCGGGAAGCGAACCTGGGTCTCCTAACTGCGAGGCATCAGCGCTACCACTGCACCACCGTGCTGCCCAATAAAAAAACAACTGTAAGCTAAAGTGGGCAGAACTACAGTGTTTAATAATAAGGAAAAAAAAGCTGAAATCATGCAAATTTCTCATGAGCTTTGCAAATACTGATTTATAAACATTCATGCTTCAAAAGGCATGAAGAGTTAATTTATATTTAGTTTTACCAGAGCAGGAACAGGGTGGGTGCCTGTTAAACAAATGCTGGAACTGTGAGCTGAAAGAAAAACAGTGTTGAAAGACAAAAGGGAAAAAAAATCATTTCAGTTACTATATTTGCTTTTTCCACCATGGTAAGATACATGTTTTTAAATGCATAGCTGGGTTATGCATACTATGCACCCAAGTGAAGCAGAGGATTTTGGGCCCTCCACCACAACCCCTCTAATCACTTTACAATAAATTAATAATTTCTCACAAAAAAGGTGATAAACTGTCTTATTGATCCTTCTGCCTGTTTAATAATGTCCTTTAGCATTAGTGTTGGGGTGTATGTCATAGTATCCACTGCAGCATCAGCTCTGCTATTGATCATTGATCTGTAGAGAATTTCAAAATAGTATGATTAGTTTATTAAATGCAGCCTGATGATGAACTCTCACCACCCTGAGAGAAATGCATCTAATCAGTCAGTCAGAAAAATGGGCCCCTTGTAGCAGCACATATTAGTAGTCATAGATCATCACCTATATCAACTGTACTGTATATATATATATATATATATATAGTTCAATAAAGGACAAAATACTCGTAAAGGTTTGGGGTATTTAGTCCCGTATACTGCAGCAAAGAAGGTCAAAAAATTGCCACAAATCATTACACAAAAAAGAAATGGGTGGACGGTCATTTTAAAGAGCCAGACCGGAAATTAAAAATGTGGAATGCTGGGAAGGCGTGGTGGTGGATGGGTAGGAGACGTCATCAGTGGGGGACCAGAGGAGAGAAAGGGACACGGAAGTGTCATTCTCTTGGGTGTCTGGGTAGGATTATGGTGGCGGTACTTCGTCTTTTCTACAGAGAAAGAGAGAGAGAGGTTAGTACCCTGCCATTGTCTCCTGGCACGACTTGACGTGATGCACTTCGGGTCCTTAAGCTGCTCCCCATGCGCTCATGTGTGACAATATATATATATATATATATATATATATATATATATATATATATATATATATATATATATATATATATATATATATATATATATATATATATATATATATATTCAAGGCATTCGTAGTCTGAATCACAATCTGATTGTATGGGTGGTTACCTACCAGGTAACACTTGTGGTTGGTCAGCAAGTCGGCTAACATCCGCCAAGATGCCCTCTTCCAATTCCGAGAAGCAGATCATAGAATGGTTGATATAGTTTTACTGTCAAATAATGCAAAGAGTACACAACCCCGATCTACATACTGTCAAATAAATGAACCACATGCCGTGGCACAACGCCTGATGAGCCCAGAATTAGGGTGAAACACGTGTCGCGTACTCTTTGCATTATTTGACAGTAAAACTGTTTCACACCATATATATATATATATATATATATATATATATATATACACACATATATGTATATATATATGTATCTACTGTATATATATATGTATATAATATTGTCACACACGTGTGAATAGGAGGCAGCTAAAGGGCCTGAGTAATAATAATACCATGCCAGGGGGTGGCGGAGTTTGCTGACTGTCTTTCTCAGTTCCTTGCAGACCTTTACTACCATACCCTCATTTCTGTTTTGGACTCGGATCTGTGAACATCTCAGTTCTAATTTAAGCCTATTTTGCAGCCTTGGAACAATATACGGGTGGCTGCCCCAAACCTTTGTGATGTCTTTGACTCATTTGTGTGACAATATATATTCAGTATATATAGAGAGAGACACTCATGGGGTCCTATGCTATTTCTTAACCACTCAGCTCTGCTGATGAATGGTGTCTTTTGATGCCACCTGTGTGTGGCGTCAAATCTTAGTCCAGACTCTTTTCTGGTGGAAGGAGTTTCAAACCTCCATTCAAACTTCTCACTTCTTTAAGTGTTTAAAAAGTGTTTGAAGACTCACTTGTGTTTTGTTGTGAGCTCTTTAATTGTGGTGGTAAATTTTGTACCCTTGTCCTGTAACACTTGTTCTTAAACAGTTCCCCAGACTGATGTTTATTCAATTACATTGACTTGTTTTATAATTCACTTTGGATAGAAGCCTCTCCTAAGCAAATACTCATAAATTTAAAATTGTAAATTTAAATTTCAAATGTACATACTAGCCAGGTAGTCATGATTGACATTTTGTCTCCTTCAATGAATTTTCCTCAGAGCCAGTTTAATTTTGTTTTGATTCCTTATGTCTTAAGGTTTATTATTCTTTCATTATGCTGTCATGGTATGTAAAAAATAAATAGTATTCATTTATTTAGTACTTACCATTTTACCCTATGTTTGTTTTTTGGTGTTGTGATGTTTTGAGGTTGCGTTGTCAAGATGCGTTCATGGATTGCAATGAACATTTTTGAGCCAAAAAGCCTCTATGCCCAGTCACTATTCATAGAGTGAATGTACAAGTGGCACACTGCTACAAGGATTCGGGGTCCGCATTAATGACAGACTGGACTGGTCTCACAGCACAGGGAAACTATGTAAAAGAGGGCAGAGCAGACACTTTTCTTGGAAGACTGTTTCTTTAATGTGGCTAATGACATCCTTCACATCTTCTACAACTTTGTCATACCCAGTGCCATTGTCTACATTGTGATGTGCTGGGCCAATAACCTTACTCAAGTGGCCCAAAAAATCAATTAGCTAATTAAAAAGGCAGGTTCAGTTATGGGATGCACTCTTAGCCCTGTGGATGTAGTAGTGGGGGACAGAATGAAGACAAGACTGAATGTCATTATGAACAATGCTGCGTGTTCTCTCTCTGACGCACTAGCAGTGAGGACTTTTAGCCAACAAATTATTCTGGTGTTTATGGCAACGTCAATGCACTTTTAAAATGCCTCTATCTATCTATCTATCTATCTATCTATCTATCTATCTATCTATCTATCTATCTATCTATCTATCTATCTATCTATCTATCTACCTACCTACCTACCTACCTACCTGGTAGGGTGAGATAATGCTTCATATATATTTAATGAATCTGTGTTTTGACTTGATGTAGTAGATAACTTTACTAAACATACCTTTGCAAATAACAACAGCAATGAGGAAAAAAAACCAAAATGGTGACCACACATGATGACACTGTAATGACATTGCTGTCTAAACAATAAAGGTAATAAAAAAAAATAAATGCAAAACCCAGGATCATAAAAGAGATTCACTCCCTCCTTTGAAATGTAGGTCGAGTCAAAGGAAATAATAAAAGTAGATATACAAAGGCAAAGACAGGAAAAACAAGAGCTAAACTAGTAATCAAATATACATGCAAGAATTCAGGATCTAGGAAAACAAGTAAAAGAGCACTTAATGAAATGTGAATCCAAGTCAAAGTATCAACTGGTGACACCACACCTCCGTTTATGTAGGTGTCATTGTCTCAATGTTTGTAGTTTGTGTTATCTGCGGCAGTCAGGAAACAAGAGCAGAGCAAATTTCAAAGCAAGACACAGGTTGTTGTACCGTGTTAGCCATTATGAATGTAGAGAAAACTCAATTTACATCTTGTCTGAAGAAGGGGCCTGAGTTGCCTCGAAAGCTTGCATATTGTAATCTTTTTAGTTAGCCAATAAAAGGTGTCATTTTGCTTGGCTTTTCTCTACAAAGCAAGACACAGTAAAGTTGGTAAAAACTGACACCCCTTTCCAGGTGTACATAGCAAAATATTTCTCTGTTCAAGATTTTCTAAAAGCTCATGTGCATGGTTTGGTTTGTTTTATTTATAAAGAAATTTATTTAATTCTTTTCATTTTTGAAGTCTCTGTTTTTTATAATTTATTCACTATGCTATAATGTCCCATTTACTTCATATTCAGGGTAGAAATATGTATATTTATTTCATTGCAAAAATGTCATTTTAAATAACATTTCCATTTATAAATGAACTCGAAATAAAGAGATATGTATAACAGAACAGAAACACCCTCATTATTCTTTTCATTATTATCTATATTTATAAGTATGATGAATATTTATTATTATCTATATTATATTAGCACGTTTCTACTGCACCTAAAACTTGTCAATGAGAATACCATCTAAACATTGTTTTCCCCAACACTTTATACGAACGCAGTGTCATCAGGCAAAAAGTCCGACCTCACTGAGTGCAAAACTTGAACCCAAAGAGGTGTGTAGTGCAATAAATGGAAAATCTACTTGCTTAGCAGCTGTGGGCTTGTGACCTAGTGATGAACTGGCATTGCATCCTTTTATGTCTCTGACAATGCTGGTAGATCTCTGCAATGTTTTATTTAGTTTGAGCATATTAATACAATAGATGGACGGGTAGATAAATACAAAACAAGAAATTAAAGAAGGACAAGTAGAGAACCAGAAAAAAATATAAAAAAGCAGAATAGATGAGATGTTACACCACACCTAACAGTACAGGTTGTGGAGCGAGTCTGTTAGCTGCGGTGGATTGTCCACTAACCAACTGTGCAGATACAGTACAGAAGCACAAAGAGACCATCTCCAATTCACTTCCAGACTATCTTCTCTCCCTGGCTCAGTTTTACCAGACTCTTCTCTCGATTCTAAGCTCAAACGCCTTCTGATCACGGGCAGCTGTATAGTCCTCTCCGGAGTAACTTCTGAGGCTACAGCAACACCAGCTCACAACTTTCTCGGTGAAATTAAAACCGGGATGAAGCATAGCTCTTTAAAATTAAATTGCAGCTCAAGTTAAGAACAGGAGCTCTTTCTCTGTCACTCTTGGCAATGATCTCACCAGGCCTACTTCAACTGCAAGGAATCTTGGTGTCATTTCTGATTCCTCCCTTTCTTATTTCACCCACACGAACCACATTAAGAATCCTTCTTACTTCCACCTTCGTAATATGCCTTGCGCTCGCTCACTCCTCTGTTTTTCTAATGCTGAGAAACTTGTCCATGCTTTTATCACATCCCACATCGACTATTCTAACTCCCTATTGGCAGGTGCTCCTTCGAACTTTCTATCACAGCTCCAGTTGACTTAAAACTTTGCTGCAAGAGTCCTAACGTAGACTCACAACTGTGAGCACATAACACCCATCCTGTTGCGCCTTCACTGGCACCCTGTGTCTTACAAGAATATACAATTCTATTAATAACCTAAAAACCTTTAAATGGCTTATATCAATCCCCATCTCCATCACTATGTTCCTATGCACTCACTAAGGTCCAGTGATTTTGACAGTCTCGCTTCACCCCACACTATCATGCGCTCTATGTGTGACAGACCCTTCAGCTCTTTGGTGCCCAGACTTTGGAATGACCTTCCTAAATTAATAAGATCAGCTGACTCAGATCACTCTTTTTAAAAACATCTAAAATCTCATTTGTCCAAGAAGGCTTTTTAATTTACCCTCACATTCTGACACTTCTGTCAGTTTATCCTCTCTGTCCGGATGTTCAGGATAATTTGTGTGTTACAACACAGATTATGTTATTTGTTCAGGGTTTTCTTCTAGTATTGTATTAAGTATTTTACTTTGGATTATTGTCTTTTATTCTGTGTAACGCTTCGTATTTCCTGTTTTTATCTGTTCTTAGTGTATCCAATGTTTATATGTACCATGAACATACATTGTATTAATACAGAACCTTTCATATGCTTAAAACACTGTCAGTAACATTCCCGGAATTCCTCTGGCCTTCTTCCCTGGAGTTCACATTTACGTCCCCAGGTCTCCTTGTACTCTTGAAACTGAGAACATCATTAAAATGACAGACACCCTAGTTGTCCCTTATGGTTCCTGTCCTTGTATAACATTACAAAATGCCTTGGTTAAATGCTTTGTGACAGATTTTCTAATATGAATATGAAATACAGAATATATAAAATAACATACGTAGATTCTCAAAATTATTTAATCCAATTAAAGTTCAGAGCTGAACAGACTCTATCCTGGCAGGGTAGGACATAGGGCAGAAAACATCCCTTAACTATGTGGCAGGCTGTTTCCTTTTAGGGGCAATATAGCTCCCTAAATGGAATAAGTTCTTTCAAATTGTGGCATTTTAAGTAACCAGAAACTATATAGATATAATGTAAAAGGCTATATCCCTACCATAGTGATACGGCGGTAAAAATCACATAAGAGAAAATAACTTAGCTTTCTTTAATGACAATTTACGCGGTATAACAGACGAAAGGAAGCCATGATAACACTTTGTGTAATAGTTTGTCATTTTCGTCACTGCGCTGAAAGGATTTATAGGACGGATGATGTAATCTTCCATCCGTCCATCAGCTTCGAAGTGTTTGGCTGCTGTCCAAGCCTTTTATACTGGTTCCTTCACGTACAGACCCCCACAGAGGCAAATAGTCCATTTCCAAACAAGGAAAGAAGATCCCGTGCTCACTTCCAACAGAGGACAAAATAGCATACACCTGTCTTTAGGCTGACTACACATTCCTCAAGCTGTCTCCGTCCATCTTGTCCTGTGCTTGGCTAAACACTTCTAAATGCTGAGAGACCCTTTTGGCCTGGCCTGTACATGTGACTGGATTTATAAAATAATTTCTTGTACAGAGCACAGTGACATTAAACTTACATTCTTGTCACACAGGCCATTGCAGGAAGCACTCAAACACATAACCATATTTGCCAGCCACACAGGACCAATTTGCAACTGCCGTTTAAGCTAACATGCATGTCTTTGGAGATGTGACAGGAGAACTGAAATACCTGGAGGGAAAGCCACGCAAACATGGGGAGAACATGCAAACCTACATGACTGAGTTGATGGATACAGCCATGCTTAACTGTTACACCACCTTGCCAACCACTATATATACACACAGACATGCAGTATGATACAGTATGTGCAATATCCCAGGAATAGCATCCAAAACATTTTGCCTAAAAAGAATTTCTCAAATAGTTTGTTTTCTGCACCTGAGGATGATTAAGTCTTGAATGAATGTGAAACCTACTTGATACAGTCACATGAAAGAGCAAATGAAGCAGGGGGCTGGGAGGAGTGTCCATAAACATCTAGCTTGGTATTTTGAACTCATCTAGCTTGGTATTTTGATATACAATGGAAGTTAACTGGCCGTGGAGAGTAAACAGTGTGCCTAGTTAAGCTCCTGAATGTAATTGCAATGCCGGATCTTGTGTGAGACACACCTCCCTGTTGTTCGCATACAGCCGGTCCTCACTACTTACTGTTTTACTGTTTGGTGGTCTGCTCAGCTGTTTGGACTGTCCAATAATATTAATGTTCATTTGTATATTACAATGTTGTTATTTGCTAATTAAAATTACATTTTATGTAATAAAAAATGAAGGTAATACAAAATAAAGTCTGAATTTTGAATGAGGTCTTTTATATTTTAAAATTAAAAACATTTAATTGATTTCTTTATTTTTCTATTGTGCTAGCATCTTCATTAGGAAAAAAAAGGAATTTTCAATAAACTGCCAGGCAAGAATTTGTCAATAAAGTAACGTTACTTGTAGATGTATCTCCATTCTTGACTTCAGGTCTTTTGGACTACTACGGCTTGTCACAAACGTGCACATGGAAGACAGCTAAAGGGCTTTGGTGACAGTAGTTACCCATTGAACCAGGGGCTGGTGCTGTGTTCTAATGTCTTTTCTTCTCCTCCCTCTGTAGAACTGAAGATTGACAGCCACTCTATTGCTGACATAACTTCCATCTCCTGCCCATCTGGACTTGCCTCTTCCTGCTGCATGACCATATAACCCAGGAACCAGCCATCTTGTTTCCAGTTCTGTCTTGAACTCACATCTGAGAAGACTTTGCTGCAATTATTGCATGTTTTCTTGTGCTATAAAACCTTTAAATATACAGGGTCACCTAGGTGGTGCCCCAACTCTTTATCTTTGTTTGCCCCCTTTTAACAGCCATGATTCAAAATCCTTACTCGGTCAGAATTCCCTTTTTTGCGCATCATTCATCATCACAGCAGTTATGTCTATTGATGGAGACGCTCACTGAATGGCTGTAACTGCTCCATTCCTCTTCTTGTTCTCAGTACCATGCTGTAGTGGTTTTGTGCTACTACCATTTTCATGAAGGAACCTCTTGACATAGGATGGGGACCTCAAAGCAGGTGTGTGAAGTCTCTTCACCAGTGATAAACTACAGCATTGGGTCCACTGCATAACATGAATGCTCTAAGAGAAGAGGTCGGGTATCCAGCAGATGTAAGTCTATCCAACATTGTTTTTTTCCCAAATGAGCAAGACCTTCAAGAGGTGTCCTTTCTGCAAAATCATTTGCATCCCACAGTTGCTTTTAAACTGATTAACACTTACCTTTAAGAATTGAAGCCATTTTTACAAATTTACAAAGCTTCAGTGTTTTAAATTTACCACCTGTACATGGTTCTGTGCTGGTCTAAAGTGAAAGACACTATATACAAATAAACTGACCTATAGTGAATAACCTTATGGAAAAATTATATTAACTTTCTGATTGTAAACGGAAAATTCATTCATTTTCTTAGCCCACTTATGCAGGGCAGGGTTGTGGAGCAGCTTGAGCCTATTCCAGCAGCCATTGGACACAAGGCAGAAGCAGCACTTAAATATGGTGCACACACACACACAGGCCAATTTAGCATTGCAGATCCATGTAACTTAGATATCTTTGAACTGTAGGTAGAACCTGGAGCACTCAGAGGGAGCCCATGCTGACACAGGTAGAACCCAAGAGGCCTCCTTATTGTGAGACAGCAACCCTACCATTGTGCCACCATGCCCCTGAAAGGAAAATAAATTGAGGAATTGTGATTGAAGATTGAAGTGCATATTTATAAAGAAAAATGCATCACTCAGACTACATAATGAGGTTTCCTTTCAGCTTTGCGTTGTCAATATTTGCCATGAGGGTTGTTTTATGCCAGTGGGAAAATATGTCTTCGCCTTCGAGTTAAATATACTTGTACACTTTGCCATAGTGTATCATGTGCTACATTTTGGAAAAAAAAAAAAAAAACAGGAGGCCACATAAGGTGAAAGTCCACATGGTGACACTTTGGGACAAATAAAAAACAGCATTTATCACTCAGGGCGGGTAAATAACAGCCATGTCAGTAAGCATGAACAGCCCAGTCTCTGCATGTTAAACAGAAAAGCTGGAGGGTTAGAACTGAGACGAGAGCGGAGAATCTAGAATGAGAGTGTCATCAGGAGTAGTGGTGATAAATGTGACAGAAAAAAATCAGAAAACAACATAATGCATAATAATGTATTTATTGATCATTTATTATGCTATACTTTATCCAAAAAAGTTCACAAACCTCATACTCATAGTATAATTGCTTTAATATTTTTTCATTTGGAAAAGTGCACACAGGTAGGGACTGAATCCAGCAGTTCAGTTCCTAAGCCACTAGACTTTTGTAAACAGCTAATTCCTTAGATCATTGGATATTTGGAGAACCATCGCTCAGCTCAATGAAATTGAATTTATTATTATTACACTTTGCCATACAAGTTAAAAATGGTAGTAGCTAGTCAAACTGGGGTAGAGCCATCAAACATACAGAGGCAATATCCTACAAGGTATAATGGCACAGAGAAGCAGACACAGTTAAAGAAGCAAATGCTGTCAAAATAAGGAACATTTCCAAACATTTCTAAACATTCATCATACTTATCATTGCTTTGCACACGGAACTCAAACCAGGCTGCAATCTGAAAAAAACTAGGCCTCAGTGCTGCCACAGAAGGGTTGATCAGGTACTTTCGGGTGTTTTACCTAGCATTATGGTAACAACTACTCCACGACATTCTGGTGCCTTCAATACACTAAATGGCGATGAAAGCAAGCACAAATAATTCAGCAATTTTAAATACATTCTATTTGAAAGAAAAACAACAAGATTTGAAATCCATATGTTCTAATTTCTAAGATAACGATCAAAAGTTTTATCAAAAAACAATAGGAAAAATGAAAAAAACTTAAATTTATAACCAAATCATAACAGCTGCAAGGCTTGTATGAGGTCAAACAATAAATTCAGCCTGGTCTCAAAATCAAGAAGTGGACTTCACAGCCTATTTATACCAAAGGAGCCAAGACTGAATTGTAAAAGCTAAGGAAGAGAAGAATCATATTAAACCCCAGGCAATATTACCAAATCAATGTTCTTTGATATTTAAAGATATATTGAAATTATCCAAAAACAAGCAAGATGGAAGGTACACCTCAAAGGAAAAATAAAGCCAGGTCTTTATACAGAATCTTGATCTTAAACAAAGCCCAAATTCATTATTGCAAAAAAATATCAAAAAAGAACCACTTACCAAGAGGTAAAAACAAACATAATGAGGGGAGCCAAACAAGAGAAGTGGAAAATAATTCTAAAGCATTACCATGATGGCTTTTTCAGATTTTTATGGCCTGGGGATGGTCCAAAGCCACAGTGTTAGAAGGCTTGTTCCCTTGGACTAATTATAATTAAAATATTGTTTGTTTGCTACTGGGAACTTCAGAGCAGCTCTTTATTAAGTTTTTTTACACCGACATGAAATCGGAATTAAGCTAGCACGTCAAGTTTTTGAAATACACATCATTGATGTTTTTACATTTTTGAATATCAATATAATATATCAACATAATATCAGGAGTTTGGACTATGTCCTACAAAAATTGTTTTGAAGTGTTTGTTCTGAAAAAAAAACCAGAAGACGATACCAGAGACATGTTAAAGCATATTTATGTCAATTTACCTCAATATAAAAGTGAGATCAGCGTGCCCAAAAATGTTGGAGGCACTCACTTTTGCACTTGTACTTCACATCCGTCTCTTTACAAGAACCAACAGTAGTCACCCCTGATATCAGTTTTCCATCACCTTTATATCTTGATATCTCGAAGAAATCTTTCCCCATGCTCATCTCTGATATCGCTTAGATTGGTGGAAAAAAGACGAGATGAGAATGTAAAAAATGTGTCTTCAGTGACATTCTGGCTCCCATAAGCTAATATACTTTCAGCATATTCTCCACAAGCTCAGCATAATTCTCTGCTCTGTGACTGTCAAGAAAATTCTGGACAACCTGCACGAATGAGGGGGCTGATTCAGTTGGCTTCAGTTTCCTTTTGAACTCTTTGTTAAGCATCAGTTCACGCATTTCAGGGCCAACTAAAACACCTTCCTTAATTTTGGCTTCACTTTTCTTGAGACCAAACTTAGTTCTTAAATGCTGAAACACATCACCTTTACTGTCCAGTCACCCTAGTTGTCCAAGACTTGGAACATCATAACAAAAAAATGGGATGTGCTGGACAAAAATGGTTTACAGATTTGGAGTCAGCAAGTGAAATTTGTTAAAGTACAGATGAAAGAATCCCAGTAGCAAAATGCTTGTTGACCAGTGTTATAGAGGACAAGACACATAATAATTAAAAAAAAATATATATATATATATACTGTGTATATATATATATATATATATATATATATATATATATATATATATATATATATATATATATATATATATATATACACGAGGGGGGACCCAAAAATAACCAGAATTTTGTTGTTGTTAGGTTGGTACTTGTAGTACGTGGTTGGCCGATGTAACTAGGGCTAGGGCGATCTAGTTACACTCCTTACAATTCAGTCTGCCAAGTGCCATCAGTCTGTAAGGTTGTGCTTCTGTTCAGCAAATTTTGTAAAAGTACTTTTGTGCAAGCGTCATTTTTTTACGATGGCCGATTATCGTGAGCAACGCGCTGCTGTGAAAATTTGTTTTCTTCTTGAAAAAAGTGTTGCAGAAACTATTGTTATTGAAACGGTATGACAACCCTGAACCACCCACCCTACTCACCGGATTTAGCTCCGTCTGATTTGTTTTTGTTCCCTATGAAAAAAGACTTGAAAGGAAGGCATTTTGCTGACGTCAAAGAGGTAAAACAAGAAACGACCAGAGCATTAATGGGCATTACTTCAGACAATTTAAAAAATGTTTCGAACAATGGAACAAACGGTTAGATAAGTGTATTTCCGCCAATGGAGAGTACTTTGAAGGAGACTAATTGTAGTTTGTACAGAAAATTAAATTAAACACATTTTAAAAATATTTCCGGTTATTTTGGGGTCCCCTCGTATATATATATATATATATATATATATATATATATATATACCTGTATATATATATATATATATATATATATATATATATATATATATAGTGACAAGCGGCCATTGCTATAACCCATCTGGGACACCAGGTGGATGGAAGGACTGGGGGAAGACGGCATCTGCAAGGGACTACCATAGGGACATTAGGGGGCAGCCCTCCTAGGTGGCTGTGGCACCATGGATTCCTGCAGGGCACGCTGAGAGTTGGAGTTTGGCACAGCCCTGTTAGGTTCCGTGGGGGCCACCAGGGGCAGCTGCAGAGCCCTACTTTGGACTTTCACCACACCTGGGAGTGATTCCAGGCCTGATTAATGAGCCACTTGGAACACCTCCAGGACCGGCTTAAATGGAGCTGCCTTACTCTGTTCAGGAAGCCAAAATTGGGTGGAAGAGTACAAGCTTTCTGGAGGAGGTGTGGATGTGAGAGAAAGGAAGAGAATGAGAGAAGAAGAGTGTATTTTGGAGAAAAGCGCTTCCCCACAGAAATAAAAAATGTGTGCCTGTCTGTGTCAGGTTAGGGCGACTGTACTTGCCCATTTTCCACTATATATATATATAATAATATATTCAACATAAGAAAATATAAAAATAATAAAATATCCAAAAAGAAATAAAAAAATAAATAAAGCAGAAAAAAATCAACAGCAAATTATACAAAAATATATTTAAAGTACAAAAAAAAATCTGGATATAAAAAACACATATGAGCTAGGGATGAGACCCTATATACGAGACATAAGAACACTGACATACACAAATACATTTCACAAATGAGTGGAGACTGTTCAGTCCATTAAGTTCGTTTGTTTAGCTAATAGCTAAGTTGTCCCAATATTTCATCTTGATACTTCTTGAAAGATGTCAAGGTTTGTCTTTCAACAATGCCTTGATAGTTTGTTTGCTCCTGGTTTCAGTTCTAAACGTCCTTTCCCTTAAGTTCCATTAGTGTTCTTGAGTACGTGATTCACCTGAAAGAATTCTGCTGATTTACTTTATCAATGCTTTTAAGGATTTTAAAGACTTGGATTAGGTCCAAGACTACAGTAAACAGGTTTCATTCTCCGAGTCTCTCAGAGTACGAGTCCATTAAGCCCTGGGATGCACCTGGCTGCTCTCTTGTGCACAGCTTCTAGTGCTGCTATGTCTTTTTTGTATCATTTTGCATAGAATTACACACACCACTCCCAATAACGTTTCACTAGTGCATCATATTGTCCAAGCATATCGTCCATCGATTTATATTCAGCAGTTTTAATGATATGCCCTAATATTTTATTTGTGCAATATCTAATGTACATTGCTTAGATGACAAAAATGCAGTGTCAACATGTCATCTTATATTCATTATTTATGTTCCTTTTGCTCACGTATATTGCCCATGGCAACACATTGCGGGATAGTTCACAAACAGTACACAACCCTTTCCCATGCAACAGTGAGTCATGACCCTGAGCAAACCAAAAAGAGGCAACCTTGAAGAAACTATGTTCTAGTTCATCTATTTTCTTAAACTCTTTTTACCTACCCATGTCCTAACATCAATCCATCTACAGTTCATCATCAGGATAATGTCCAGACCTAGAAAAAAAGGCTGTTGGAGAAAATTACAGTATCCATATTCACAAACATCTGGCTTACATCAGAAAGCTTTTTCATCCAACTCTTATTTGGAGACAACTTCTGAGCTTTTATTGCTTTAGCAAGGATTGAATAAACTGAAAGGTTGTGTCAGGAAGACCAAAGTTTTCTTTAAGGGTTTAAGTCTCTGCACTTTTCTCTTGGCTTTTTGCCTTTTCTTAATAAATGCATGAGTGGTGAGAGTGCTCTGCATATATTTGCTCCTGGAAACCTGGCTCAATCCCAAATATTTCCAACTGTGTATACTCTACATAATGCAATTCAGATATTGTCACACTGGAAAGACAAACACACGACAGTAAATTTTCAAGATTTCAATCAATCAACTTTTTAAAAAGGCAGTAGTTACACCTGTATATTTGCTTGTGCATGATTATGGGGATTTTTGGCATCATTTTAAGATGTATTTGAAGTTTAAACCCAGAAAATGTGGGTGATGGAATCAATTAAAGAAATATTTTGTTACAAAAGGAATAAAGTTCTGGAAAGATACTTTCAGTTAATTCATTATACTTGATTTGCAGATGTCCTCCATTACCCTTGTCACACACGTGCGTATGGGAGGCAGCTAAAAGGCCTGAATGATGGTAATTCCAGCACAGACCTGGGGGTGGTGGAGTGTACTGACCCTTTCTCTCGTTCCACTGCAGACCGATTATTGAAAATTCCACCTGGGTCCAATGACGTCACGTCTGGTTTGCGGGCCCAATGATGTCACTTCTGGTCCGGGGCTGATGACCCCACTTTCGGTTCTGGCCCGATGACCTCACTTCTTCTGCTCTCCCTTAAAACCGCCATCTTTGCCTCCTTAAGTCAGTTCTGTTTTGGACTTGTTGTCTGTACACAATGTACTCCCAATTTAACTCTTTTGCATAACCAGGAAAAATTATGCCCCAAACCTTTTTGAGACTCTGTTGTTTCATCTTTCACACCCTGTAATAGGCCAAATGGGCAAAATAAAGGGTTGATTATTGGAATAGATGGAAGAATATAAAAGTAAAGTGGCCATATCAAGATATTTAGAATTTGACTTCACCTGCTGTAGCAAATCATATGGAGAGTTTGTTCAATGACACAGCAGACTGCTCTATTTGCCAGAGATAGACAGACTTACCATCTAGTTAAATTTATTTTAAAGTATTTAGTATTTAGTTAATATATGCATCCAGAACTACTATGCATCAAATCTGTTCTGTGTATAGTGCAAATTGATAACATATGTTGACCTACTTTTATTCTATGTTAATTAGTGTTCCCTAATTTTAATTATTTATTTTCTCTTTCTTCATCATGTAAAGCACTTTGAGCTACATTGTTTGTATGAAAATGTGCTATCTAAATATATATGGTTGTTGTTGTTGACCTGAGGTTCTGCCTGCCTACTGAGATTTGAGAAGAGGCAGCAGGAATCTCATTTACCATGAGCTGATAGTACTGAGCAGTCAAATTAGGTTCTGCTTCATAACTGTTACTGATGTGATAAGACTCCATCTGTCTTGAAGAAAACTGTGTAAATGGAAATAGAGGAAGGGTAGATTGAAATTGTAACCAAGATGGTGTAAGGCCCTTAAAGTGCTAGGCAGCAGGTTTAATCTCCAGTTCTTATTTATTGTCAACCTGTCGCCGTTCCAGTTGTAAAAAATATTTACAATTGTACTAAAGGGAGAAACAGTTTATTTCTTTAATGAGAGAGGACCAGGAGACAACTGTGAACGCTGGCCCGGACACACACAGACGGACATCGTAAGTTCCATCACACACTCTTTATTCACACAATATTTACAGTGCACAAACTCCAGTGCCTCTTGCACCGATCCCCCAAAGTCCAGGCCTCTCAGTCTCTGCGCCTCTCTCTTGGCCGCCTCCTGTCCTCTCTCTAGCTCCGTCCTCTTCCACCCGACTTCAGCCGATGACTGGAGGGAGGCGGCCCCTTAAATAGGAACCCGGATGGGCTCCAGCTGCTTCCCGGCATTCCTCTGTAGCCATGCCCCAGTGTGGCGGAAGTGCCGGCTGCGCACCCGGAAGCCGTCTGGGTGTCCCCTGTCGTCTTCCCCCCAGCACTTCCTGGTGTGGTGGAAGTGCTGGGCTTCCGGGATATTCAGGCACTGGGGCGCCCTTCACCCGAGGCCCCCAACATAACCAGGACGGACGCCCCCTCGCGGTCTGGAGGAGGCACAAGCCCTCCTCCAGTCCTCCTGTGTGTCCCGTCCGGGTACCACACGGGATATTCAGGCACCGGGGCGCCGCCTGGTGGTGGCCACGGGTCCCTACAGGGCTGGGCTTCGAAGCCCTTTACCCGAGGTCCCCAACATAACCAGGACGGACGACCCCTCGCGGTCTGGAGGAGGCACAAGCCCTCCTCCGGTCCTCCTGTGTGTCCTGGGACCACACAACTTTAGTCTAATAAGAGGCAAAAATCGTGATCAAGAAGTCTAATGTCGCTGTTTTCGAAGCCTAAACACTAACCAAAAACTGAAGATATAAAGCTAAAAAGAAATGTTGAGAAAATGATTAAATTGGAACTAGAATTGCAAGCAAAATATGCATAAAGTTTATCCAGTGTTAAAATAATTACAAGACATGCAACACGATAACAATCAACGTAAAAATGCACAAAATGCCGTCGGCAACAACAAAAAACATAATTAGGGACACAAAATGACATTAAAAAGAAATAAATTTTCCCATCAAATTTATTGGGAAAATACAACTCTTAAATCAATGTGCATTTTTAATAAAATAGTTTCACAATAGGGGCGGCATGGTGGCGCAGTGGTAGCACTGCTGCCTTGCAGTTAGGAGACTCAGGAGACTTGTATGTTCTCCCCGTGTCTGTGTGGGTTTCCTCCCACAGTCCAAAGACATGCAGGTTAGGTGCATTGGCGATTCTAAATGGTCCCTAGTGTGTACTTGGTGTGTGTGTGCATGCCCTGCGGTGGTCTGGCGCCCTGTCCGAGGTTTGTTTCCTGCCTTGCACTCTGTGTTGGCTGGGATTGGCTTCAGCAGACCCCCGTGACCCTGTAGTTAAGATATAGCGGGTTGGATAATGGATGGATGGATGGATAGTTTCACAATATTTATAAAAAAACTAGGGGGCTTCGCCCCCTGCTCATTTTGCTCACCAATCCCCGTGTTTGGTTTTCCGGATACACACTTTTAAGATTTTTTTTTCTTTGAATTGTTGCTATTTCATTAGTTTCACTTTTATTTCAGAACTTCTGTAAAAACAATATTTAGAATCTTTCAAGTCCCAATATGCCTTTTAATGAGGTCAATGAGACATGTGTTTAATGACTTTGTACCATAATTCAGGATAGATTTCTCTGTTTGGAATTTCAGCACAGACAAAACGATCGACATCATCAGCAGTTAATTGTTTTTGCAAAGTAACCAATAAATGCATGTGAGGTAAACTCAGTTTTTGAAACTCTCTGACTTAAACTTCAAAGCCTTACAATATTTACATACTTCTGACATATCACCTGTGTCCATATATTCGATCTCTATTCGCCTTTTCGTTATTTCTCCGAGTAATAGTTTCTTTTTTTGTGCTAATATGATGTTTACTGTCTTTGTTTTGACACAGACGTTTTTGTCTGCTTTCATATTCTGTATCTTGCTCTGCATGTGTTTCGCACCTACGTGTTTTATTTTGAGTCTTTTGAATTCCAGTTTTCATTATCTCTAACCTGCTCTGCTTGTGTTTGGCCCCCTTGTTTTTTAACCTCTTTATGACATTTTACTTTGTTTTCTACTGTCTTTTATTTCTGACCACACTTTGTCCTGCTTTTTTTTCAATGACATGTGGTCCGTGGTGAATATTTTCCCTTTTTCGAGTAATAATTTCCATTTGTTTGCGCACCTGTGATCTGTACTTTCTTTTTTTATACTTTCTAATTTTCCTGCTTTCATATTCTTTAACTTTCTCCACATGTGTATCACGCCAACATTTTTTTTGAGCCTTTCGAATTCCTCTGCTTTCATAATCTTTAACCTGCTTTGCATGTGTATAGCGCCATCGTTTGTGACCGTTTTTATGAAGTGCTACTTTGTCTTTTACTTCTGAACGGACTTTTTTTTCAATTCCACTTGTTCCAGGCTGCTAATTACTTTCCTTATTTTCTCAATTTGCACCTAGATTCTACTTTTTTTTTCTTCTCTCCATCGCTTTTGAGTCTCTTTTCTCTGTGCTGCTTTCTTCTTTGTTTAATTGTCTATGTTTCATTTATAACATATTGTCCTTATACACTTTATATGCGCTGAGAGCCATGGATCTGTGTGTGCTCAAAGCCTTTATACAACTGAGTGTTTTGCTGCCTCTGGGCTTATTTGATATTGGTTGTAAGTAGGGAGTGTCTTGCAAGAATCTCATGTTCTATGTCCTCGCGAGACGGTCCTGGGTCAATCTCTTGGCACAAAGTCTCATGTTTGAAGTCCCCGCGAGACGCTCCGTGGCCAATCTCTTATATCTTGCGGTTTCTTTTAAGTGTCTTCCGTGATCTTCACATCACTTTGCATCAACCTCTGAGCAAACGAATGCTAAACGTACAGAGAAAGAGGATGAAAACTATTAATGCTCAAGTCAAGTGTATTCCAGTCCGCCGTTACTGGTTTTGGAATGTTATTGTTGTGTGCGTAAAGCACTTTGGTTTCACTATGTTTTTAAAATATGCTATAGAAATAAATTGACATTACCATTAAGAAGGTTTGAGAATGTTATGTTATTTCATGGTTGTGTTTCATGTTTGTCAGCCTAGAGTCAGCCCTTCTTATCTTCTGCCCTGAAGTGTTTGGGCATATTGGACACTCACTGTCTTTGACTTTACTGTGATTGTCACTCACTCTGTCAATTTTGTGATGAACGACAGCAAGTAATGAACAAAGAGCAGATACTGTTGACTAATGGAACGCTACCTTGGTAGGACAGAGGCACAACATTGAGCTGTGACTCTGATAAAGTGTTTGTCCAGAACTTGTGTTATACTGTATTAAAGTTAATTTTGTCATTATGTGGATTTTTCTTGCATTTTAATGTTCTGTTTGTATTTTCTTATCATAAAGATTGTTTACTTTTAAAGTATCTATCTATTTGGCAAATGGTGTGGTTTAGCAGCCTTTTGTTAGCCAGAGTGGGATTTCACTGCCCTTACAGACAGGCCAACACAAGCTGGGTTACAAACAAAGTAAAAATCTTCAGGATTCTACATTTTTTACCGCTTAGCATGATGATGATGATGATTTTTTTTTCAAGCCCAGTTAAAAAAAACAGAATTAAAGGTAATGAAAAGAACTCTGGGGTTGCAATGGCCATGCTGTACAAAAGTGGTGGCTGTGAATGACAGAACTCCACTGACATCAGACAGTTATGAGAGTGTTCTCCTAAATGATCTTCTTCTGAGGACCTGCATTCTGGATGTTGTAGTTCAAGACTAGCCAGCAGAAGTTAGCACAAAGCCAATGTCTGAACTAGAATGGATTGTGGTGCTATTCTATGACACAACAATTGGTGTAGTCGGCAGGATTTGCACTGTGGAAGGATGGATTTTAGTTGTCGTGCTATACAAAAGGTCAGTGGTAAATAAAAGAGAGCACATCTGAAGTCAACAGGAAGTGCTCTACTTGCAATGCTTAGAAGGCAGTTCCTGTGTGAGGTGTGTAGACGTTTTCATATTAGCTTAAACTCTTCTGAGGAATTGTGTAATTCATCATCATGGTGTGATTCCATAACAAAACAGAGGCCTTTCAAAATGGATGACAAAGTAAAAAAAATCTACAAAGGGACCAAACTATGGAAGAAATCCGTAGGACTGTGTCATATTAGAAACGTGTCACACTTAGTTGTGCTCCAAATTTCTATCAGTTGAGAAGTTCAAAATAACCTTTGATTAAAGTTTTTGTGTAGTGATCCATTGCATTCTAACACACAACAAATAATTCCCCTTTGTGATTAAATGTATTTTTATTCACTCTGTCAGGGAATTGAACATTACAATAGGACAGAATATCTGATTGATAAAAACCCAAAGTTTTTTCAATTTCATCCCTGCTCTCACACTTAAACCTCATTATTTGTTAGTTTCCTTTAAAAAGATGCACAATGGCAAAGACCAAGACTGATTCTTCTAATTAAAAGGTCTACCCCATTGTGACCCGACACCAGATACACTGAAACGTTTACACAGATCTAAAGATAAGCATGTTGAAGAATCAGCCTCTCTGGAAAAGGATCAGTAAAGTTTTGACAGCAGAATCATCTGTTGCTTCTTTTCTTTTCCAACGTTTTTTTTCTAGCATCATGGACCCAAGTGTTGGAACGGTCCATAAGTGGCATGTAAAAAAAATGAAAGAACCCATTTGTCATTAGGAGACAAACACATTATAAAAGGCCAAAGTCCTGAGCAGCCATCCACATCAATTAAACATACCTATCCTTTTGAGATTACAGTAATGTGTAGTAGTCATAGTAGTGCTAGTGACATGTGCACAGATAACTATGAAATGTGACCGACATGCAACACATCACCACATTTCAGCATGAAGAATATGTCAATCACACACATGCGCATGGGAGGCAGCTAAAGGGCCTGAATGAAAGTAATTCCGTGCCAGACCAAGGGATGGCGGTGTGCCCTAACTCTTTCTCTCATTTCTCTGCAGACTAGTAATGAGAAATTCTGCCTGGCCCCAAAGATGCCACTTTTGGTCCCGGGCTCAGTTATGCCACTTCCGGTTCCAGCCAATCAATGACGTCACTTCCAGTCCAGACCCCACTGATGATGTCACTTCTGGACCTGGCCCCAATGACACTACTTCCGGTTCTGGACCCACTATTGACATCACTTCTTTCGGTCTCCCATAAAGCCGCCATCTTTGTTCCAGCAAATCAGTTCAGTTGTGGACTTCAACCTGTACAAATCTGTACCTTGAAATCTATCCATTTGCAGCCAGGAACAATATATATACGACTCTTTGTCGTACTTCTGACAAATGTTATTAAAATATTTAACTTCACATGTAGCATTTTTTAGATTTGACATTTGCTTTCAGACTAGAATATACAAATGTAAAAAAAATATTCTTATCAACATTTTTTTATTGTGGAGAGTGTTGATGAATAAAAAATTGTAGGGTGATCTCCAAAAGTTTTCATCCGAGTTACATTTATATTCAATCCATGCAAGTACGGTGGGGCTGCCCTAGTCCAAACTTTTTCGAACAAGACAGAGCACCTGTAAATGCAACATTAATACTGTCACATAATACAGGTGACTTACATTATATGCTCATTTTCCTCCATTTGCTGCTACATTACAGACCAACCAGTATGAAATCTCAAAGCTGAGAATTCTGAATGACCAACTTAAATTCATTTAGAACATCACATGAAATCTATTTTATTCTTGTACAAGGGATGATAGGAATACCACATAATGAAATGCTGTCCCACCCTGGGTTAATTTCCTCCTTGCTTGTAATGCTGTTGAAATAAATTATGGATGGCAATCTACAATCTGTAAAGAAATAGGCATGATTCAAGTAATGAAGGGATGTTCCACACTAGATAAAAGTAAGGAAACCACCAAAATTGTGTAGAAAACGGATATAGCAATTTCAATGGCAATGCAGAAAATTATTTTATGATCAACAAGGTCAGCTTGTTCATGATTTATTTCAATGCAATGATAATAAATGCAGAATTATAATTGAGGCCTTTGTATCCATGTAAATAGCTTAAAATATTTGGTAATGTTTGGATGGACTGCTGGAAGTACAACACAAATCAATACTTGCAGGAAATTAAAAATATCAAAAATGCTACAGCTATTTTCGAGGTGGCAACTATCCTTTTACTGTACATACATTAATTACACAGGCAGGTTAGGTGACTTGCTCCGTCACTGAGGGACAAACATGGAGTTCTGAGCTGACAGCCTTGCGGAATGACGCATCATGGTACTGATGCATGCGCAAGTGTTATAGGAGTGGCAAAGTCAAAAGAACATACAGTAGTTGTCTCCTGAGTGCTTCTAAACAGATCCCAATTTGCTCTTTTAATGATAAATGACTTTAATACTTGAAATCAAACCTTTAGTGAATACATGATTGTACTTGATGATTTAAACCACGCTACCATGTACCTTCCATTGACATTTCTCATCTCATTATGTTATCAATACCTTCATCTCCTGACTGCTGGAAACAAAAAATAAAAAAAAAATAAAAATTAATTTTGATAATATATTGCTTAAGCTAGAGATTTGAACAAATATTCAAGACCATGCAGCTTGAGAAAATATGAAACACTGTGATTATACTGTGGACAATATGGTATAAATAAAACAAAATAAAATATTATTTTCTCCCGGGCAGACAAAAAGCCAGTGAGTGGAAATTTTTAGTTTATTCATTCTATTAAATGCGTTGATGCACTTCCAGTGAAGAATGGACATAATGTGAAAGTTTAAGTTCAGTTATCCTTTTGTATATTCATTCAACTTCCACTCTGCTCATCCGGGCCCAGTTCAGGTTTTTGCCATGTGTACACAGCAAAGTGAAATTCTTACCTCTGTAGGTGTTAAATCAGGTAAAAGTAATATAATTAAGACATCGAAGAGCTTCGTTACCTGCAAAGGAAAAAAGATTTCAAATTACTTGCATGCTGAAAAGGAAGAAAGGTAAGAGACAAAACATTTTACAGTATAGCCTTAAGCACTAATAATGTATAATGCCAACAGACAAAAAAATACACCTATAGAATGCATATATGGGGAATGTTCAAAAAGATTCTGAATTTTTATATTTTTGTTGGAAATGGTAAATGCGGGAGTAGTAGTGTACGGGCATTAAAAAGTTGGTTTAACGCTAGGAAAATTGCAAATGAAAGTGACTATGTAGAAAAGTGAAGTAATTTGTTTTTGAAATTCTTGATACTTAAAAAAAAGTGCAGAAACTTTTTGAACATCCCTTGTATCTCTATATACGTAAAATGCAACACCTGTCTATCTGTCTGTTCGCTTTCACGAGAAAACTACTTAACGGATTTAGATTGGGTTTTTTTCTATAATTTGTTTGAACATTCCGGTTGATTTTGTGACTTCTATCATAGTTCTCTAGGAGAGAGCAATTTATTCCCGCTAATCCAAGACAGAAGCTGCGGGCCAAGGGGAGGGGGAAGCGTGATGTTAGGAGTAGGGAGCTGGGTAGGACACTCTTCACTCACGCGGCAGCCTCCGTTCGAGTTGGTCTACCTTTCGCCACGTTTTGGAGCATACCTTGCCTCTGCTTAGCCAGCGATACGTGTTTGTTTATTGATTTTAAAGTTATTCCTGTTTCATTACTACGGGGGCGAAGGCGCGGGGGACAGCTAGTTTACAATATACAGAGTTTAAGGTCACAGGGTGATGGGCCCCATGCTGGCAGTATTCTCCAAATTTTGGAAGAAATGGCCCATGTTTTTAAATTTTGGTAACTGTAATGTGTGAAGGACAGCCGGGTCCAATGCCCGGCAGGGATGCCCCTGCTGCTTATGTTCCGGGGTAGCCGCCATGGGCAGTTCAATACCTCCCCTGGGACGCTTGGTGGCAGCCTCCCTGGCTGACGGTGATTCCCCAACCTCCCGCAGGGCTCCATGGGAGATGGAGTCCTCCACAGCTTGGTTGGGGCCCGGGGTGGCTGCTAGGGGGGGCTGTCTGCTTCCCACAGCCCGGCTGAACGAGTCTTCAGCCCCACCCGGAAGTGCAATTAGGACCAGGTGGTTAATCACCTGGAACGCTTCCGGGTGGGCTATAAAAGGACCCAGCCACCACCACTCGAGGAGCCAGAGTTGGGAGGAAGGTGACGAAGCTTTAGGAGGAGTGGTGGTAAAGGAAGGAAGAGAACTGTTTTGTGCTCGTGTTTTAGGGACTGTGTTTGGGCTGTGTGGCACAGGGAAGACGTGTCTCACAGCCAAAGAAAAATAAAGTCTTTGTGTTTTTTATACATGCCTCCGTGTCCATCTGTGTCGGGTCAGGTGCCTATATAGCGCCTTTGTTACAGATTATTAGTTATTAGTTCAAACTATACATTTTTTACAAAATATTTTTTTTTGATTAGTAATTAATTTCTTACTTAAAAAAAATCTTAAAATCAATTCAAATTACATTTTATATGGTTGTAATGATATTTATTTGTGTGCGTTAAATCCGCAGTACAAACCATTAAAAAGTCCAAAATCTTTACCTGGGAATGCTAAATTTTCATTCTTACATTTCTACACCTTCAGAAACAAAATTTTTACCTTATCGAGTTTGCTTTACACATTATCATTTATAATATTATTCACTCACCTGCAGCAAGTTTAAATGACCAAGGTTTATGACTGCAAAGCACTCTGGGATGTTATCATTACGATGGGGTCTAGAACAGCACTGCACAACACCAAAATAAAAAGAAACACCTAGTTGCTGTATTAAGTTCACAATTTATTTTGAAAATCTATTGTGTATATAAAGGTGTGATCATAAATGTATTGTCATAGATTCAAACCACAAGCCATCTGAGTTTGCAGATTTGCACTGTGGTATTGGCCAGTAGCCAGCTGGGGAACCTGTAATGCCTAGATTATAAGGAACTTCAACATCAGCGTAAGCTAACAGGAAACTCCCAGCCTTGGTTGAGCAAATACTGCTTCTGAACACTGCTAATGACATATTTCGGCTAAGTTTCCTTCCCTGGCTGGGGTTCAAATTCCTTTTTTATGTCTTTTGCTCATTTTGTACTATTGTTTATGCTAATATAGTTGTTCATGTTTATTTTGTGCATAATTATGTATTCTTTGTCAGAATAGTTAACCATTTAGTTTCATTGTTTTTTCTACTAAGTTTCATGTGTTATGTGAGTGGTTCCCCAAGAGGCAGGGCAACCTGTTCATTTCCATTAAGGGTTTGCTCTCAGCCCCATAAAAGCTGAGGGAACAAGAAGTCCCTTGCAGTTCATTGAATGCACTGGCACTGGTGAGTTTCTCTTCTGATTATCACTGCCTGACTGCAATGATTTGTAAATCATTTAACCAAGATATATTTAAATGAAAATTTAACAGAAAATTGAACAAAGACAACATATTAAATGTTGAAACTGAGAAACTTTATTTTGTGAAAACTAGCGGGCTTCGCCACCTGCTTGCTTCACTCTCCAACCCCCTGGCCTATGCTACACACTGGCCTCTTTGCGGTTCTGCCACTCACATATGGGGATGCTGATGTACAATTTAAACAGATTTTTATTTTCATGGGAATTGTTACATATGCATCAACGCAACATATAACTGCCTGTGATTCTTTCTTACTATATAATAAAAGAACTTTTTCGAATGTTTGGCTCTGAGATTTGTTAATTGTCCTTGCAAAACCTATTCTAACCAGTAACTGTTAATGTTTTAATACAAATGGCATATCAAGATCTCCTTTGTTGTCTAATGTTATCCGCTGAAGATATACTACAGGCTGGTGTAGATCTAATTATACAATTTTCATTATGCTATAACTTATTAAGTTTATTACATAGAGAATTCACAAAAAAATTATTTTTGTTGCCGATAGATGGCAGCACCTACCCTGGATTCCAAAATGGCGGGAGACTGTTGTCAGTCGAACAGCAATTCTTTTCTTTTGTATTGTTTTCCTGCATTGCATTAAAAGTTGCATAATTAGATATGGACCACCCTATATATTACCTTTCTTGGGTATATCCTTCTTTCTACAGTAATTTGCGTATTGTAAGACTGGACATTGTTAATGGTTGTAGATATTCTTTGGGATATTGGAAGTTGTTGTTTTCATCTTCTGCATGATCACCACCAACTGTTTCAGCATAGTCTATTGATATGCATTTAACCAATTTGATGTTTAACCGTTCAACATTTTTGGCATTAATTCATTTGACTTCCTCGTTTCTCAGTGCTAGGATTGCTCGTGTACACATTTTTTATGTTGATAACGCTTTGTGATGAAATTCTTGAATAAGATTTGGATGTAATAAGTTTTGTTTAATTGGGAACTTAAAGTGAGGAAAACGTTAAAATGTATAAGAGCTGAGAGCACAGGATGTGTGTCTGACAAAAGCATTCACACGAATGAGAGTTGAGATTGAGTTGAAAAAATGTTAAGACAAAAGTCTTGTCTTGCGGGACTTGAAAAATCTCTCTTTCAAAAAGTCTTGTCTCCAAAAAGGAATGAGAAAAAAGATTCTCAAATGGAAAAACAGATTGGGTGAGATGGGATTAAAAACTAGTCTTAGAAAGTGATGGTAGGTGCCAAGTAGGGAACTGTAGAACACTCTGGAAGGTGGCCGACTGTCTTAACAGCATTATAGGATTTTATAATATAATAGAGAGATATACTTTCATTTTGAATTTGATTTGTGGAAAATATATGCTCATTTTGAATTTGATGCTATCAACAAAAACGAGAAACATTTCTAAGTTTCAACATCTGATTTGTTTTCTTTGTACTATTTTAAATTAAATTTAAGGTATGTGTGATTTGCAAATCAATGTATTCTGTTTTTATTTATAATTTCTACAGTATCCTAATGTTTCTAGAAATGGGGTTGTACCACATAACCCTTCATAAGTTAATCTTAAGGTATGCTATAGGTGTTTGATGTATCAGCATTACATCTCAAAATCTTCCTTCACTTTTTCATTTACCAAGATATCAAAAAGATTCTTCCAGATTGTCTGAACTTCATTTCCTGGCTCTGAGGCAGCTGACCAGAAGTTTGGAGCATGTTATGTCCACTGCACCAGCTTAATGCTTTTTGATTGAAATCACAAATAAAACTGTTTCAATTAAGTTCCTGGATAGGCGTCTTGGTTTATTAAAGGTAGCAGAGCCAGGTGTTTACAAGTTTGAGAAGTAAGGCCATTGCTTCTCTGGACTGTGGGGAGTCAGGTGAGATAGTTTGCAGATGTAATGCAGATGCCACTCAAGTCATCCCACAGGAAGTGTACCAGGAACAGTCCACCCAGAAAAGTCCAAAATATCATAGAAGGATGTTGTGGATCTTCCCAGAAGTCTTAGGGACTATTATTGGTATTAGTGTCACCTGGTTCTTCAACACTTGGATTATAGTCACAACTAAAACTTTTTGACAAACATTTTAATAATCTTTTTTTTTTTTTCAGATCGATCTTTTAAGTGTATGTTATAATGTTATTCTTCTTTTTAAAAAAAGATTGTGGCAGCATGTCCACTATGGCCAACTTGCTTGTTTAATGTCATTAATTTTACATGATTGAATCTTTGTTTACATTGTTGCACATGTTTGCATTTCACCGTTTTGTTGGTTTTGTTTGCAGCCACAGCCATTTTGCTGTAGCAACACGCCACATGATCTGTGAATGCATCATATCAGGACATCATTATCACTTGACTATTTAAAGCAACTCCATGTAAAAGCTAATCTTGAAGTTTAAAAGATTTTTCAAAAGACTGTTTTCTTTTGTGTTTCTTTTGACTTTAACTTGATTAGCATTTTGACGAAGTTACTTTTGTTTTGATCTCCTGATTCTTGACTTGTTTAAAGGCTTTGTTTTGGTGCCTTTTTTCTTTCATCTATCCTGTTTCTCCTCTTTTTCTTCAGGCACAACATTTAAATTCAAACAACCACATTGTAGATTTGTGTTGTTCTGTTTACATTTATTCAGTCTGGCACAACCTTATAATTAATAAATAACCATCTTTCATACTGACACATTAGCTGACTTGTAAAGGAACTTGCTGAGATGAATCCCACATAATGACATCTTTCTTTCACCAAGTTGGAATGTGGATCGTGACACTGGATTCACCCACAGTGAGCAAAACGAAAAGTTTAGTTAGTGAATGGTGATAGAAACAAGTCACACTGAAGATTGTTTTAATAAATGTTCAAAATCTCTATACTGAACAGTGAATAATATATATATATATATATATATTGTCACACACGTGTGCATGGGAAGCAGCTGAAGGGCTTAGGAAATACTGTTTATACATCTGCCCAGGGGGGGGCGGGGTGCACTGACGCTCTTTCTGAGTTCTCTGCAGGTCTTACCCGGGAAATCCCACCAGGAGCCGCCATTTCCAGGAAGGACACATCACTTCCGGTTCCGGCCCCAAGAATGAGGTCACTTCCGGTTCCGGCCCCAAGGATGATGTCACTTCCAGTTCCGCCCAGAGGGCGACATCATTTCCGCCTCTGTGCTATAAAGCTCACTGCCTTGCTTAGGCAGGCAGTTCTGTTTTGGACTCTGTTGTGTAAACAACTATTACAATGCCTCAAAGACTTTTGCAGCCGGGAAACCGTAATAAACGGGTGGCTGCCCCAAACCTTTCCGCGTCTCTGGTCTCCACTTATTACAGTGGCGTAGTCGGCAGGATGGTGTCCCCGATGAACCCGGGACACGAACTATCACGGAACCAGGTGGGTGAGTACCGGGCCGAGTTTCAGGGCGGGAGTGCGCCAGAGGGTCAGGAAGGACGGTGCAGGCTCTGCTCCATGAGCATAACTCGGTGGGGACCACCCATCTCGTGGAGAACGTAGAGGGGACCCACAGGCGTGGGCTGGCTTCTGGGGAACACACACGAGTGGCTCAGTATGCTCTCCTTGGCAGGAAAGCCGAGCTGCCCATCGGGACCAAGGTCCCAGTTAACGATGGGTTGTCCCCAGGCCGGCAGGTGAAGGAAATCATAAACTGGGAGTTTAACCCAAGCAAAGGGCTGTCAGAGCAGGCTATGGCTCTCTGGCAACAGGTGGGTGAGTGGCTACGGCCATTCAAGTTAACCCCCTTACAAATAGTGCAGCAAGTGGCCTGTTTTCTGCTGCTAAAAAGACTACCCCAGGAATTTGCCCAGCCGCCTGGGGCTTAATTCCATTCAAGGGACGAGCTGCTGCAGCTCTTGCAAACCCAGAGGCCGGCTGTGAAACCTGGGAGGGCAGAACAGCCGCTCTGTGGACTACCCGGGAGCTATGACCCACTAAAGCAGTCCCTTCCACGCATTCCAGAGCTTGTTCCGAAGTCGCCGGGCCGTCTGGCTTGCGACCTGTCGGGGAACAAGGCGGACCGTAGGGGACAATGGCGGGGTTGTTTGTGTGCCCTTAGCAATCCCTGGCGGATAAACATACGGGGAGCTTCTTATTAATGGACATAAGATAACAGCGCTGTTCGATTCCGCAGTAACGTGTCTGTCGTTGCTCGCCGCTTTATTCTGCCGCAACAGTGGATTAAAAGAAGACCAGTCTAAAATGTATACACGGAGATATCCGCATACAATACCGCCCGTGTTACGTATGTCTCGGAGGAACCCTTCGACAGCTTACCGTGGCGGTGCATCCGGATCCTCCGCTTCCCGTAATCCTCGGGCGAGACTGGTCTGACAGTAACGGCGTAGTTTAGTAAGCATTCCCGAAAACTTATGGCCTCGTTATAGATGACAACGATTCATCTCAAGTTGCTTCCACACCGTGTAATCAGCCGACAGGGAGTGGGGCGGTAGGCCAAGAGAGTGACGAAGACACTCCCGGACCGTCGCTGGCTACTACGCCATCCACTAGCGCCCGCAGCGAGGAGGAATCTCCGCCCCTTGAGGTCAGACCGACCCGCTCTCTGAGTTGCACTTTCAGTTTAGAGCGACGCGGCTTCTTTCAAGAGAGAACAGTGGAATGACGACTCTCTGAAACACATAAAGAATGCAGTGGTTCTCGTTAACGCCAACGCGCATTTGCCCATGCCACAGGGACCTCACTTTGTCGTTGATAATGATTTGTTGTATCGGGTCGCTGAACATGAGGGGAAGGTCCGGAAGTTGTTGCTAATCCCGCTGACCTACCGGCGGCAGGTTTGCGAAGTTAGCACACTCCCACCTTCTTGGAGGCCATCTCGGCCCGATAAAACATTAGAGCGAATTAAGCTCCGTTTTTCTGGCCGGGATTAATGAGGAGGTTCGCCGCTTTTGCATTTCCTGTCCGGAATGTCAACTGCGGCAAATTCCTAGGAGGACCGTGCTCCTCTGGTTCCCCTTCCCTTATTGATGTTCCCTTTGATAGGATTGGGGTTGACATAGTAGGACCCCTAGAACCCTCAGCCCGAGGATATAAATATATACTCGTCCTCGTGGATTATGCTACCCGATTCCCTGAAGCCGTTCCGTTGCGCCGGCTACCACAAAAATATTGCACGGAACTAGTAGGAGTCTTTTCGAGTAGGCATTCCTAGAGAAGTCCTGACGGACCAAGGAACGCCTTTTACCTCGGAAACGCTCAAGGAGACTGCCAAGTTACTGAAAATAAAGCATTTAAAGACCTCGTGTATCATCCTCAAACCGATGGCCTAGTGGAGAGATTTAATCAAACTCTCAAGCAAATGCTACGTAAGGTAGTCAGCAAGGATGGGAGGGATTGGGACCAACTCCTCCCCCTTGTCCTCTTTGCATATCGGGAAGTTCCTCAAGCCTCTACGGGGTTCTCTCCATTTGAATTACTGTACGGAAGACAACCCCGGGTTTATTGGATATTTTAAAAGAGGGCTGGGAAGGGAGGCACAGCCCTCCACTAATATTTTGGAATATATCGCCCAATTGCGCGTAGATTTGATGCAATAAGACCGATTCTAAAAGTCATATAGAGAGGCGCAATCAGCACAGGCCCGCCTTTATGACCGTGGTACGACTCTCCGGGAGTTCCAACCGGGGGATCGCGTCATGGTATTGGTACCAACTTCTCACTCTAAACTGCTCGCCCATTGGCTAGGCCCCTACGAAATTAAGGAAAGGAAGGGATTGGTTGACTATTTGGTGAAACAGCCCAATCGCCACCAGCTGAGCGAATATATCATGTAAACCTGCTGAAACCGTGGAAGGAGAGGGTCCCGATCCCTCCTCCGACAGCCCTGCTCTCTCTTCGCGAAGTAAGTTCCCTTAATTTCGGCGAGCAGCTATCCCCAGGCAGAAACAAGAGCTCAAGCAGCTATCCGCTCTGTCCCAGAGGTGGTAAGTGAAAAACCCGGTCGGACCTCTCTGATTGCGCATGACATATTGACTGACCCGGGGGTGATCGTCCGTGAGCGACCCTACAGACTCCCGGAGGCAAAGAAAGTAGAAGTGGAACTGGAAATCAAGCGAATGCTGGCACTAGGAGTAATCGAGGAAAGTAGTAGTCCCTGGTCCAGTCCCATCGCCTTGATTGCTAAGCCTGACGGCAGTTGGAGGTTTTGCAATGACTTCCGTCGGCTTAACCAAGTTTCCAGATTGATGCTTATCCCATGCCTCGCGTGGATGACCTCCTCGAGACTGGGACCAGCCAAATTCTTGACTACACTTGACATGACAAAGGGGTACTGGCAGGTTCCTTTAACGGAGTCCGCGAAGGAAAAACCGCTTAGCACTCCTAGCGGACACTGGCAGTATCGTGTCCTTCCATTCGGGTTACACGGGCCTGCGACTTTTCAGCGCCTGGTGGACAAAGTGCTCCGCCCCATAACTCGTTCTGTGCTGCCTATCTGGATGACGTCGTCATCTATTCCAGCACCTGGAAGGAACACATACAGCAGGTCACAGCAGTATTACGGACACTGGGAGAGGCCGGGCTCCGAATCAACCCCAAGAAATGTTTCTTTGGATTGAGGGAAGCCAAATATTTGGGCTACCTAGTGGGCCGGGGTACTGTGAGGCCACAGTGTTCCAAGTTGCAAGCCATAATGGCCTGGCCCCGTCCGCAAACCAAGCGGCAAGTCCAATCCTTTCTCGGTTTGGCCGGGTACTACCGCCGGTTTGTGCCTCGCTTCTCCGAGAGCGGCGCCTTGACCGACTTGACAAAGAAAAGAGCTCCTAATACGGTGGTATGGTCTGATAAAGCGGGGCTGCATTCAGTGACTTAAAAGGGCTCTGACTTCAGCACCTATCTTGATCTCCCCTAACTTCTCTCCCTTTATCCTCCAGACGGACGCCGGACACAGGCTTGGGTGCCGTGTTGAGCCAAAGCGTCGACGGTGTTGAACACCCCGTTATGTACCTGAGCCGGAAACTGTTGGACAGGGAGACCAGGTACGCGGCGGTGGAGAAAGAGGCTCTGGCGATCAAATGGGCGTAACTCAGCTGCGGTACTACCTCTTGGGTCGCGTGTTCACTCTGGTGACGGATCATGCACCTCTGAAGTGGATGGCCCTTCACAGGGAGTCGAATCCACGGGTCACGAGGTGGTTTCTTGACCTGCAGCAGTACAAGTATACGCTCGTTCATCGACAGGGGTCTCTTCATGCCAACGCCGATGCCCTCTCCCGGGCCCACGACCTCTCGGTGCAGGTCGCCCGACCCGACGGGTCTGGGCTGAGGGGGGAGTCTTGTCACACACGTGTGCATGGGAAGCAGCTGAAGGGCTTAGGAAATACTGTTTATACATCTGCCCAGGGGGGGGCGGGGTGCACTGACGCTCTTTCTGAGTTCTCTGCAGGTCTTACCCGGGAAATCCCACCAGGAGCCGCCATTTCCAGGAAGGACACATCACTTCCGGTTCCGCCCCAAGAATGAGGTCACTTCGGTTCCGCCCCAAGGATGATGTCACTTCCAGTTCCGCCCAGAGGACGACATCATTTCCGCCCTCTGTGCTATAAAGCTCACTGCCTTGGCTTAGGCAGGCAGTTCTGTTTTGGACTCTGTTGTGTAAACAACTATTACAATGCCTCAAAGACTTTTGCAGCCGGGAAACCGTAATAAACGGGTGGCTGCCCCAAACCTTTCCGCGTCTCTGGTCTCCACTTATTACAATATATATGGGTGGGCAAAAGTAGGTTTACAGTTATGAATATGTGAAACAAAGGGTTTCTTGTATTATTATTTATTGAGTAATTATTGTATTATTTGTCTTCTTTTTCTTCAAGTTATTGAGTTAATAAAGCTATTGTATTAATCATAACCTGTATGTCTTGTGCCATACGAAAAACAGTAAACCTACTTTTTCCCATTCCTTCGCTCGCCACCCACCGTGCCTGTGCTACTCGCTAGCCTCTTTACGGTTCTGTTTCTCACCTATGGGGATGCGGTTGTACAATTTAAAAAGATTTTTACTTTCATGGGAATTGCTACATATGCATAATTGAACTATTTTACATCACAGTGAGTAATTAACCATATTAAATAAGAGTAAAACATAATAATTTGAAAGTAAATTATGTTTCATGTTATGTTAGAGTTATTCATTGATAATATGATTTCATTCTATTTGGCTTTGAAATTAACACTCAAATACTTTTTAAACTTACATGTTTACTGTAAAACTTCAGTAAAAACAATTATTTTTAATTACATTTTCATCAGTATCACATTGAATTTTGATTCTGTGTTTAGACTTTCATTGTGACAAGGCAACATATAACTGCCCGTGATTGAATTTTATTTCTTTCTCTCTATTAAATAAAATGATTTTTTTTTAATGCTTGGCTCTGAGATTTGTTAATTGTCTTTGGAAAAGCTATTCTAATGGGAAACTGTTAACGTTTTAATATGAATGGCATATTCCCTGAAGTTGTACTACATTATCTTTCTTGGATACATCCTTCTTTCTACAGTAATTTGTGAGGTAGAAGACTGGACGGTGTTAATGGTTGTAGTTATTCTTTGGGATATTGTAAGTTAATGTTTTCATCTTCCGCATGATCACCACTAACTGTTTCAGCATAGTCTATTGTTACGCATTTAGCCAGTTTGCCGTGTAACTGATTCATTTTTGGCATTAATTCGTTTGACTTCATCGTTTCTCGCTGCTAGGATTGCCAGTGTACTCATTTATTTCTGTTGATAACAATTCATGATGAAATTCTTCAATAAGATTTAGACATAATACATCTTCTTTAATTGGGAACTTAAAGTGAGGAAAACATCAAAATTTATTAGAGCTGAGAGAGCAGAAGATATGTCAGTCAAAGCATTCACATGAATGAGAGGTGAGATTACTGTGTGCGTGGTTGAAAATGGTTGAGAGGAGGGCGTAACTTAAAAAAATCTCATGGCCAAGGTCTCAGCAAAAAGTCTCATCTCATCACAGGATTTTTTTTATTATAATAATACATATATAATAAATTATATATATATATATATATATATATATATATACAGGTTGTCACACGGCTATGCAAGGGAGGCAGCTTAAGAGCTCTAGTTGTGGTAATTACCCGCCGCACCAGGGGTGGTGCTGTTTTCTAATGCCTTTCTTCTCCCTCCCTCCCTCTGAAAAACAGAAGATTGATGGCCATTCCACCACTGACATCACTTCCTTTATCTGTCCTCCTTTACCCGCCTCTTCCTGCCAGGAGCCCATATGACTGGAACTTCTGCCATTTTGAAACCAGTTCTATTTTGAACTCTCATCTGAAAAGATGCATCAGCAACCTGTTGCGTGTATTTCATGTTTTAAACTATTCTAATTATATACGGTCATCAGAGTGGTCTCCCAAGTCTTTGATGTTGCCTTGTCTCCTCTTTGTAATATATAATAAAATAGGAACCTTAACTATGTCAAAGAGACTAATTAGCAATCTTCTGCAAAGTTGGTACGCACTCTTTGAATTTTGAGCTGATTAACTAGTTCCAATGAAGGTCAGCAACACTGAACTGAGTATAGTGCAAACTGCTACATATTGATGTAAATACTTGATCTTTATTCCTTTTAGAATCATTAAAAAGGACAGTGCCCATATTTATCAAGTGTCTCAGAGTAGGAAAACAATCCTAACTGGCTCAGAAATCTACGAGTTGGCCCTACACTTAGGAGTTGGTGTAATAGCACTTTATCCATTTTCCTAATTTAGGGAACTACTCCAATCTTCAACAGGATTTAGGAGAGCTCATGAGATGTCCTAGCTCACTAGGAACTGCCAGAAGATGGAAAAGCTGAACAATGACAAACTTTTAAAAAGACTGAATTAACAAAGATAGAATAATATTTGTAACAAATCTTGAATGTTATGTTATCGCGCCATCTAAGCGGAAAAAGCCATGTGCTGTCAGCCAAAATGAAAGTGTTGGTAATGTTACTTTTATTGGCCACAGGGACTATGCAGCATTGCAAAGAAATGATTTGGATAAGTCACAACCAACAATTTCTCAAATTTTGCAGCAAACTTTGAATGTCCTTACCATGCATGAGATAATATGCAGATTTATGCATTTCTCTACCACTCCAAGTGAGGTAATGTTAAAGCAAGCTGCATGGTAATTGTTTTGGTTTTCCTGGAGTTGTGGGTGTGATTGATGGCATGCATATAAAGGTCTTTGCCCCAAATGCGGATGAGTACTCATATGTGAAGCTAGAGTTGTGCTTGAAAGTTTGTGAGCCTGATGAGCATCAACAACTCTTTTTCTGAGGTCCTCAGAAATCTCCTTTGTTCGTGCCATGATACACTTCCACAAACATGTGTTGTGAAGAGCAGACTTTGATAGATCCTCTTCTTTAAATGACACAGGGTGCCCACTCACACCTGATTGTCATCCCATTGATTGAAAACACCCGACTCTAATTTCATCTTCAAACTTACTGCTAATCCTAGAGGTTCACATACTTTTGCCACTCACAAATATGTAATATTCAATCATTGTCCTTAATAAATAAATGACCAAGTATAATATTTTTGTTTCATTTATTTAACTGGTTTCTCTTTATCTATTTTTAGGACTTGAGTGAAAATCTGATGATGTTTTAGGTCATATTTATGCAGAAATATAGAAAATTCTAAAGGGTTCACAAACTTTCAAGCACAACTGTATATCACAGCATTAAAACACAGGTGACCATTTGATGCAAACTATATTATTCTTGATATTGTTGCAAAGTGGTGTTTTTCTTCTTTTACTTCTACATTAAATATTATTATTATTATTATTGTTGTTGTGTTGAAGCTTTAGTGTCAACATTTACAAAACTACAAAACGTCATCATGATACACAAGGAGACTACAAAATGCCTTAATGAGTACCATAAAATTGTGACGTTGTCCATTCTTAAACGTGAACTCCTATTCCTCACAGGGAATGGGTGTAGGATGCTTTATAGGCACTTCTGTCCTACTCTGAGGTAGAACAAATTTTTTACCTAGTCAGATATTTAGTGCAATTCCTAGGTGCAATTCTGAGATGCTTGATAAATATGGGCAAAGGCTTCTAGATATATCAATTTTTGTTTGTGGAATTTGAAACAACCTTATTTATTAGCCTGAGGTAAATTAAATAAGAATGGACATCAGTCTGAGAAAACAACACAATTTTGTCATACAAGCATGACAATAGTTATAAGGTTATTAATAATTTATGTAATCTTTGTTGACTGCATGTTGTGAGAGGCCTTTAAATTTGGGATGTCTGGTGCACAAGAAAGAAATCTTCACCATCACTTGGACAAGACACCTGTATTCCCACTGAATTTGGGAGATGAAAGACCTCTACGGAATGAAGAAACGTTTTAAGGAGCTATGCACTCAGGCTTCAAGAAGTAGCAGTGTGGTGAGTGGGCACCTGCTTTGGTGTTGACTGATGCTCCGGTCTGAAGACGACAATTGGGCTTCTTTATGCCAAACTGTGTGGTTAGAGCAGCTGTGGATGAAGCCGTACCCATGGAATACAACAAAACAGCCATACTGAAGGCTCATTTTGCTTAAAGCAGCTGTCTACGTGTGGGTAAACCGTACACAATTGCAGCTACACAGAAGTCTTAATTTGCTTAAGGCAAATGTGCACATGAAGCTGCCTTCACACACATGGAGTGTTAAAAAGCATTCATCTACACACCATATTTAACTGTAACTATGTACTGTTGAGTAGGTGAACCAAATAATGAATTCATTTCTCTCTAATCTTTAAATGCAGCACTCAAAGCAGAGGTAAAATTGTTCTCCTACTAGGGTATTTTTAAAACCAAGTCAACATTTCATTTAATTAACTTAGATTATCTCTTGCCTTTTGAGTATATTACAAATGCACAATCTCCTTTCCACTAATGTTCTCTAAATATTTACATTGAGAAAACTAAACCAATTTACCATCATAAGAAATCCTGCGTGATCCATGACTCCATGAACTTGTTCTTATCATTGGTCGTATATCCTTCTTTTGTTCTCAGTACTCCAGCCGACTCACTACTGCCATCGCCACAGAATCCAGCAATCTCTTTGGACAGACTGTCCTGTACTACCAATGACAGTGTGCCCATGTTATCTATCTGCAGACGCATCTTTCCTTTCACTTCCACTTCAACAGTACCATTCCACTGGGTCACTGACAAGGTATCGTTCAAGTTGTAAGGCAGCTGAGCAGGGCGGCCATTAATCTAGAGAACATGATTTGAAAAATTACTATGGAGCGGAAAATTTACAGCTGGACTCATAAATGTAGAAAAAAATACATCTTTATTTAATATATTGACTACTACTATTTTTTTCAAACTCACTTATTAATATGTTTAAGAGGAACTGGAGACTGGATAGGTTGTCAGTTTATGTCAAGGCTCATTCAGTTACACACCCTCTCTATGTCATTAATGGTTGTCATTTTAGAGCCACTATTTAGAATGTTGCAGGAAATTCACATAGAATGGGAGTTGGGCTTTGAGGCAGATGGATGGGCAAACTACTTTGGGGTCAGTGAGACAGGATAACAGACTACCTCCCAACTTTGTCACCCACTCTACTCACATAATTAAAATGTGATATTCTTTAACACTAGAATTACCAGAGCCTATGAAAAAACTTGTAGGTCCAGCCCACCTTAAATTCCATCATACCTCTCTACCAGCGTCCTTTGTCCTGTAAATGTGCCGATAAAGACAAGCTGCATGCTACGCTTTGAGTCAGCAAATCTTACCGCTAAGCCATGGAAGTTGTTGTATCATTCTTGAACCTTTTGTGAAAGTGTTTATTTGATGTTTGGACTTCATGCGTCACACATTTTATAGTTTATGCCTACATTTTGTAACATTTATTACTAAAATATGAAAAGTTTCTGTTTTAACAATGTGTTTACACAGATCACTGTAGAAACGGAACACACATGAAATGTGCGTGTTCCAAATAACGATCTATTATTTCCACTCTAAAACTCCACTTCACTCCCAGATAATCAATAAAGGAATGAGCTGGGAGAAGTTTGTGCACGTTCTAAGTCGGTGGGGGGATGGAATAGCCGGCTGCTTTATCGGCACATTTACATGACAAAGGACACTGGCGGAGAGGTGCGAACAGTTTTAAGGTGGGCAGGATCTACGAGATTTTTCATAGACTCTGGTAATTCTAGTGTTAAATGTCTACCTGTAGTAAGTGAGAACATTAAAGTAGATTGTTTTTAGTTTATATTTTAAGCTTGAATTTGTTGCATTCTCCATATTTGCATAAGAGCTCCAATTGTAGCTACGTGTGTTTGAATTTTTTTACATGTATTTGGTGAACTTCAAAATCATTTGTTTTGTACTTTTTTTTCCTACCCTATTTAACTTGTGGTGATCGGAAAAAAAAAATGTAATCTCATATCTTCATGCTAAATGAAGAAAATAAAATTTCAGATAGATTGGGCATTTATAGTGATCAACACATGCATTTTTATTAAAATATTGTAAATTAGTCACTTTTGAAAATGAAACGTGTGAATAAACATTTTAATTGTAGACCTGCTACACCACCAGGCACAAGTACAATTCATATTCTCTTCCTTGTAAACTTTTCATAACATGTTGATGTCACAGGACTTGCAATGTTAGTCAATGAATAAACTGTTACTGAACTGGACTCCTGACCAATGAATGAGGTGGCTACAAAACCATTTTAGTTCATAAAAGCATTTTACTTGAAGTGGTTTATTTAATAATATTTTAGTATAAAATACTGTATATTTGTTTGAGATGTTGTGAGAATACGATTGGATGAATTCACATGTGGATTATGCAAAACAAGCAATGTGAATTTTTATCATGGACATTTCAATATTGTTTGCTGCTGTCCAGCATTGATCACCTTAGATGCCTATTCTTTTAGAAACTTTGTATGTCCATTCTGCCTGAAAATATGAGAATGACATTTTTTTCTCATCCATCACTTCAAACTATGTACAGTGATCCCTCGCTATATCGCGCTTCGACTTTCGCGGCTTCACTCTATCGCGGATTTTAAATGTAAGCACATCTAAATATATATCATGGATTTTTCGCTGGTTCGCCGCTTTCTGCAGACAGTGGGTCTTTTAATTTAGGTTACATGCTTCCTCAGTTTGATTGCCCAGTTGATTTCATACAAGGGACGCTATTGGCGGATGGCTTAGAAGCTGCCCAATCAGAGCATGTATTACATATTAACTAAAACTCCTCAATGATATAAGATATGCTTCCCGCGTGGCGCTTGATTGTTTGCTTCTCTCTATCTTTCTCACTCTCTCTGCCTGACGGAGGGGGTGTGAGCAGAGGGTCTGTTTGCACAGAGGACGCGGAGGCTCCTCTACAAAATGCCGCTTTATCGCGGTGCTTCTGTATACTTAAAAGCATGTATTGATTTTTTGATTGTTTGCTTTCCTTAGCCAGCGCTCTCTCTGACATTCTCTGCTCCTGACGGCGCTCTTTTGAAGATAAGATATGTTTGCTTTCTTTTAATTGTGAGAAAGAACTGTCATCTGTGTCTTGTCATGGAGCACAGTTCAAACGTTTGGCTAAAGGGTGTTATTTCATGTCTAGAGGGCTCTAATAATGTTAACAGGGTGGGAGAGTTTACAAGGGCTTAAAATATATAAAAATAACCATACAAACAAATGGTTTCTACTTCGCGGATTTTCACCTATCGTGGGGGGGTCTGGAACGCAACCCCTGCGATCGAGGAGGGATTACTGTATAATAAACTATAATTTTTTGATGAAGTATGTCTTTAAGCAGCAGAGTCAGAGATCAATTACACTCTTGAGGATTAGAATCAGTCATTTTCAGCATATTCAATGAGCTCCAATACTAGAAAGACACAAACTTCAGCATGAACATGCCAGCAAAGTTGGCAGCTAAACTGGTATCTGCTACATATAGTTAGCATGCCACAAACACAGTAACAGGTAGAAACCAAGAAATCTTTTTATTTAGGAATATAAGTCATTTTTCTTGCAAAATCATTACTTTTGCAATTCACCACCAATATTATATATGCATATAGAGGACACTTTATTAGAAAACATCTAATATGCCCTGCTCCTCCAAACAGCCACTTGTGTAGTTACAGCTCAGAATTTAAGTCATGTGGACAGGAGCAAAAGGTTTAGATATTGCTCACTCGAATGTTACAATGGTGAAGATATTTCATTCAAGTGCCTTTGGCCAAGATATAAATGTTGGTGTAAGAAATGGAGGTTCCAGCATTTCAAAAACAGATGCAATCCCCAGACAATGATAAACAAAAAACATTTAATGGTGGAAACTTCCGAAGGTCTCACACACTATAATGATGGAGGTCAGAGGAGAAACCACCACCAGAACAACAGCTCTTTGAAACAATGGTGTGCAGATGAGCTACAAATGTATAAAACAAAGCTGGGTTCCACTGGTGTCAGGAAAGACGGCAAGATCGTGTTACAGTGGGCATATGATCATCAAAATTGGTACATAAACATAAAGCTTTGTAAAATGTTGATTTCTTCAGAAACATGCAGATGGGAGTTGGCAGGGAAATAATGTGTTGTAAGTAGTAGCACTCCAAGGACCCATCTTTCTTTATTGCAAAGAAGCATTCTGGTTATTGTTAGTGTAATTGTGTGAGGTAGGTTTAGGGCATGTAATACCAAATGAAAGGTATTTGAATGTCACAGTGTACCTAAGAACTGTCGCTGAACATGTGCATCTGTTTATGGCCACAGTCATTCCATTTTCAAATGGATTCTTTATGAAGGCTACCATACCAGAAATCCATGGATCCTCTTTCAGCTGTTGGTAGCATTGTAAATAGTGTGGAGCATGTTTAGGCCTCTTAATACCAGATGAATGACTTTTGAATGCCACAATGTACCTAAGGACTTTCGTTGACTATGTGCATCTGTTTATGACCACAGTCTACCTATGTGCAAATGGATTCTTCAGGACTGCGATACCAGGTGAAAAAGTAAACTTTATTGCTACACAACAGTAACTTTAGTTTAGTCCAGTACCCTGTGCAGAGACCACATCTTAATCCAGAAGGGGCACTTTTGGGATGAGGTAGAACAAGAAGCTCAAGCATGAATGTCTGGTCAAAAAATTGGGAGTGGTCTCCCCTAGACTTTCTCGTGGATATGGATATTTGAGGAGTAAACCTCAAGACAATGATTACATTTTTTATTATGTACATTAAAGAACCATCAACAACAAATCCAATTAAATTAATAATATATTGAACAGTTATTATAAAAGTAAAGTTGAATAAATCGGACTCTGCAGCTGTATGAATAAAAAGGTACCACTTCCAGTTAGTAGAAATAGTTCAAAAGTTCATAGAAATCTACTTTTAGCACTGAATACTTGGATGCAAAATTTGGTTGATCTAACTGAAAGTGTACTCAAGTTATCATGTTTAAACACACACACTGAGAAACAGACATGATTCCTAAAATGGTATATTCAGACTCAGTGATATCTAAAACATTGAAATTCATCAAAATCTCATAACCAAATTTTTGGACCATTACAATACTTTACCTACAAGAAAGTAAATCGGACTCAGGGAGGTCTAAAACGTCAAGATTCATGAAAATCTCGAGGTCGAATTTTTGGATGATTAGAATTCTTTCCCTATACTTTGTGTATGAGAAAGTAAAAAAAAAAAAGCAAAACTGGAATTGTGACATGCTATCAAGTCACCTTTGGCCAAGCATAGAATATTTCCAGAAGCTTGAGCAGTTCTGGAGGTAAAGGTGGATAGATAAATAGATAGATAGATAGATAGATAGATAAGATATACCCTTAATAAAATGTATTCAATGTTAAGGCAACTGGAAGCACATCACTTACCCACACTTCACTGTTGCTGGTTAGTGTGATGAAGTATTTCCCAAAGAAGGCATGAACAACATTAAGGGAAGGATTATTGTCACAGCTGCTGATGCCAGCTACAATCCTGAACCAGTCTGCTTGCTCCACTTTTTTGCCCACAAGATATAATAAGTCAAAGAACCCACTCATTTGGATGTTGAACTCTGTCCCATCAAATATGGAGATGAGGTTATTTTTAATTGTGCAATGCATTTCAGTGGAGTAGCATCCCAAGACATTATCTTTCACTTTGCAAGCATTGCCAGCGGGGCAGCTGGTGTCGAGACATTCTAGATGCTGTCCTTTCTTACATGTGCAGTTCTGAGAGCAGTTATTTTGAAGCACCATCTCTCCAACCTATTCAAGAAATATAGACACTTTTATTAAATAACATTCGGTAAAAAATACCAGTGTATACGTTTTCTCTCAATTCAATTTTACTGTGCTAATTATTTTCTTATTATTTGGAGTTTGACATTTTTTGCTTAGTTAATGAATAAATTCCAGTTGGAAAGCTGGCTTAAACGGTTCTCATTGATGGGCTCATTTTGCCCTTCACCACTGTCTATAACAGTGTATCTTTGGAATGAGTTATTAATTATTTCTGGTTATTTTCAAATTTAAACTAAAGACATATATTCATGAGCCCAAGTCTATCATACTAACTTCCAATAGTTGCTTTCATTCCTAATTCTTAGAGGAGAGAGGGGCAGCACACTGTTTTTGAAAGAAGAAAATAAGGAGCAAATTGGAAGAGTGCAACCTGACAGGTTTGCCACTTCCAGATGTCATATGCTTATTAAAAGTTAATTTTATTATTTTGAAATTCTAACAAAAATGGCTCAACGTTCAACTACTGAAATAATGTCATGAGGAATTCTAGGCTGATTTCTGGTTTTGAAAGTCTAACACAGCTAAATGAAGAGCTGCTTTTAAAATAAATAAAATGGATTCTGCATGACTGTCTATGGGTATAACTCAGACAAAGCTCTAGAATGTCAAAAACATTGCCTTTAATAATAATAATAAAATATATATATATATATATATATATATACAGTAATCCCTCGCTATATCGTGCTTCGACTTTCGCGGATTCACTCTATCGCGGATTTTAAATGTAAGCATATCTAAATATATATTACAGATTTTTCGCTGGTTCACGGATTTCTGCGGACAATGGGTCTTTTAATTTATGGTACATGCTTCCTCAGTTTGTTTGCCCAGTTGATTTCATACAAGGGACGCTATTGGCAGATGGCTGAGAAGGTACCCAATCAGAGCATGTATTACATATTAACTAAAACTCCTCAATGATATACGATATGCTTCCCACGCGGTGCTTGATTGTTTGCTTTTCTCTGTCTCTCTCACTCTCTCTCACTCTCTCTGCCTGACGGAGGGGGTGTGAGCAGAGGGGCTGTTTGCACAGAGGCTGTTTGCCTAGAGGATACGGACGCTCCTCTAAAAAATGCCGCTTTATCGCAGTGCTTCGGCATACTTAAAAACCCAAAAGCACATATTGATTTTTTTGATTGTTTGCTTTAATCTCGCTCTCTCTTTCTCTCTGATGTTCTCTGCGCCTGACGGAGGGGGTGTGAGCAGAGGGGCTGTTTGCTTAGAAGATACGGACGCTCCTCTAAAAAATGCCGCTTTATCTCGGTGCTTCGGCATACTTAAAAGCACAGAAGCACGTATTGATTTTTGATTGTTTGCTTTTCTTAGCGAGCGCTCTCTCTCTCTGACATTCTCTGCTCCTGACGGCGCTCCTTTGAAGAGTAGATATGTTTGCATTCTTTTAATTGTGAGAAAGAACTGTCATCCCTGTCTTGTCATGGAGCAGAGTTTAAACTTTTGACTAAAGGGTGTTATTTCATGTCTAGAGGGCTCTAATAATGTTAACAGTATGGGAGAGTTTATAAGGGCTTAAAATATATAAAAATAATCATAAAAACATATGGTTTCTACTTCGCGGATTTTCATCTATCGCGGGGGGTTCTGGAACGCAACCCCCGCAATCAAGGAAGGATTACTGCATATATATGTTACATGCTTTTGGTCAATTTGCTGTAAGGGACATTTTTTCCAAACCCATCATATTATGCATTTATCATTTTCTGAATTTATTTCATTCCAATTTATAGTCATGGCAGCTGGAGCACATCCCTGAGGCTATCTACGCAAGGCACAGATCATCCCCAGAAAAAGCGTTAGTCCAAGAACCTGGACACAAATAGAAGAACATACACAGGCTTGGACCGCAATAGAAGTAAAATCCTGCAGTACTTCTTTGTATTCCTTGCTCTGTGCTCCAATAAACACACGTTATCGGCAATACACTAATAACCCAATTGTGCTCCACTCACTTAGAATCTGGAACCAATGTAGAAAGCATTTTAAGATGGAGAAGCTTCTATCTGTGGCACCCCTGCAAGAGAACCACCTCTTTCAACCCTCACAAACATATGCAGTTTTTAATATCTGGAAAAAATTTGGAATTAACTTGCTTAGAGATCTTTATATAGACAACGTCTTTGCATCCTATGAACAATTACATTACAAATTTAACATTCCAGGTACACATTTCTTTCACTATCTTCAAATCAGGAACTTTGTTAAACAGAACCTTCCAGATTTTCCTCATCTTGCACCCTCATCCACGCTGGAAAAAATATTGCTCAATCTCAAGGACTTAGACTCCATCTCTACAATATATAAAATCATTTTACAATCCCTTCCTTTCAAAGATCCAAGAGGACACTGGGAAAATGACCTCTGAATTAATATATCAGAAAAGGAGTGGAAAGTAGCAATGCAGAGAATTCACTCGAGCTCCATATGCGCAAAGCATACAATTATACAACTTAAAATTATATATCGAGCACATCTGTCTCGACTAAAACTCTCCAAAATGTTTCCAAGGCATGATCCAACCTGCGAACGTTGCAACCAAGTCCCAGCCTCACTAGGTCACATGTTCTGGGCCTGCACCAAATTAACATTATTCTGGACAAAAATTTTTAATTACCTTTCAGACAGCTTTGGACTCACAATCCCTCCTAACCCATTAACAGCTGTGTTTGGGGTTCTTCCAGAGGGGCTTAAAGTGGAGAAGGGCAAACATATTGTGATGGCATTCACTACACTCTTGGCACGCAGACTCATTCTGATAAACTGGAAGAAACCAAACTCTCCTCTTTTAAGTCAGTGGGAAACCGATGTGTTATATTATTTGAGATTGGAAAAAATCAAATAATCAGTTAGAGGATCCGTACAGACCTTTTTCAAAACATGGCAGGATCTAATCAGTAATATTTTAAAATAAGTTTATAAAGCACAGAGAATTTATTAATTTAGGTATGTTTACAAGCCTTCAATTTTACGCCATTTGGCTTGATCTCTCTCTCAGGGGAGGGGATCGATCTGTTCTTAACTCAATTCTTCTTTTTGTAAAAACTTGATTGCTTTGTATGGATTGTAATAAAGTTAATAAAAAAAAAAAAAGAAAAAGCGTTAGTCTATCTCATGATAAACGCACGCAGGCAGCCACATTCACTCACTTCAGGCCAGTTAAGTGATGCCAATCAATCTAAGCCACGCATATTTGAAATGTATAAAGGAATTTGAGTGCTCAGTTAAAAACACACACTCAGATAAGGAGAACTTGTAGATTCTACCCAGATGGTGACCAAGCCACAGGTCAAACCAAGTGTCTGAAGATATTAAACAGCAACATAACTTTTTAACTTGTTTATACAGTTTAGACTTGTGGGCAGATGGAGCTTATCCTGGCAGCATTGAGTGCAGTGCAGCAAGCAACTTTGATGCCAGTCCTTCACAGGGTACAACTGCAAACACACTCAAACTCACACTGAGCTAACTTAGATTTTTCAGATTGATGGACGCACAATTATCTGTGGGATGTGACAAAAAAAAAAGTCCAAACTCCACACAGGTGTTACTTTGGATAAAACTCAGATCAGGAGCTGTAACACAGAAGAACTACGACTGCATAATTTTAGAGAAAAATAATATAACTAAAGTAATAATAATGAGAATTCATATCTATTATCACAGAGCTGTACAGCACCTTTATATATCTTTCCTCAACCACACAGCCACAGGAGTCGATCGGAACACAAGTATCACCATCAGGTAAAAAGCCAGCATTGCACTCACAGCCTTCCATACATTTCTGGCTGCATGTTGGTGAGACACTTTGTGACATGCAAGTATGGCACGTGTCAGCGCAGATATTGTAATGGCTGTTCTCAGGACATGGCATAGCTGTGGGAACAAAAGCAGAGTGCAGTTATTAATCAGATGTTATAAGAAGCAGCAGTTCACTGTGTGTGTCAAAGACAAGTGATAAATATTCAACAAATATGATTGCAGTCATGCATTCAGCCATCTGTTTTCAAAGATGCATCAATCATTTTCAGGGTCATGAGGACATTTATGTGTATTTGACATGCAATTATCAAACATTTTTTTTTTAATATGAATGTCAGAATTTAACAATGTTGTGTTACTAATACATATCTCAAAGATTGTTCACTATGATGTTCTATTGTCTCTATTATGTTTTTTGTTTTTTTTGTCATGGATGGCCTGTGATAAGTCCTTATTTTGTTTTGGAAAAATGGTGATTAATGCTTGGCGAAAAGTTTGAGGAAAAGTTTGTTGCTAATCGGGGGGAGCCAGCTGAGTGGAGAATTTCTTGTAAAATTCTGCAGGGTAGCCATCAGGGCCTGCTGCTTTCCCGCCTTGGAGTGACTTTATAGCATCTAGTAATTCTGATAACGCCAGCGGTTTATCAAGTTCCTCCGCATTAAAAGTGTCTATTTGTGGTATTTGTAATGTATCCAGAAATGCATTAGATTGTGTATTGTCTTCTTTAAACTCAGTAGTATATAAGAATTTATAGTAGTCTCTGAAAGTGTGCATTATATTTTGTGGTCGACAATTTTATCTCCGTTCGCGTTGGTGATTACTGAGATTGCGTTGCGCACTTCTTGCTTGTGAATTTGTTGAGCTAAAAGCTTATTAGCTTTCTCTCCATGTTCATAGTAATGATGTCTGGATTTATAAATTAGTTGTTCAGTTTCTTTAGTTGTCAAGAGGTTTAGTTCTAGTGTAGAGCCTGCCTTTTCCTATGTAGAGTCTCGCTTGGTAGTCTGGCATGTTCTTCATCTATTCTAGTAATTTCGCTTTTTATCTCTGCTACTTTCTTGGCTTCTAATTTATTTCTGTGGGAAAGATATGAGATAATCTGTCCTCTTAAGAAGGCCTTAAGAGTTTCCCAGAGTGTTTGTGCAGAGATCTCTGAGGATGTATTTGTCTCTAGAAAGAATTTGATTTGTTTGGATATAAATTCTGTAGAATTCTCGTCTGCTAATAGAAGCAGGTTGAGACGCCATCTGTGCGGTGAGTGTATGGGGCTTAATAACTTTAGCTCCAAGATCATAAGTGTGTGGTCAGAAATAACAATAGCATCGTATTAGCAAGATTTAATCACAGGCAAGAAGTTATTGTCTATAAAGAAATAATCAATCCTTGAGTAGCAGTGATGTACTGGTGAGTAGAAAGAATATGTTCTTGTGTTTGGGTTTAAAAACCTCCAGGAGTCTGATAAGTTGTGATCAGTTATAAATTTTGTAATTATCTTTGCGGTGTTAGATGCCGTTCCCCCTGTGGAAGAAGTCCTATCTAAAAGTGGATTTAGAACACAATTAAAGTCCCCAGCCATTATAACTTTATGAGTGTTCAGATTGGGAATGGATGCAAATAAATTTTGTATAAATTCCTTATTATCGACATTAGGTGCATAAACATTAATCAAGATCATTTTACAGTTAGATAAATCTCCCATGACCATTACGTATCTCCCTTCGGGATCCAATACTACATCTGATGCTACAGATGGTACTGTTTTATGTGTGAGAATTCCCACACCTCTAGTTTTCTTTATAAAACTAGAATGGAACATTTAGCCAGTCCAGTCTTTTTACAGCCGGAACTAATCCTTGCTTAGTAAATAGGTCTCCTGTAAAAATACTATTTTAGCATTTAAACCTGTTAGGTGAGAGAGTACTTTCTTTCTCTTTAATTCGTGATTCAGGCCTTTAACATTCCAGCTCACGAAGTTAACTGTCCCATCATGGAGACATTGATTCTGAGTTTTTGATGTCATTTTATAGTCTTAACTGGAAGTGAGACAGCTTCAGCCTTAATTTCATATTTCCCCTACAGTTATTGCCATGCAGCTTATTATTACATTTGTAGTTATAATCATAAAGATTAAAAGGAGAGATTAGGTATAGATCAAGCCTGCTCTCTTTCTCTCCTCCCTTAACACCCCACCCTCCCTTTTTGCCTCCCCACATGAGGCTAGAACCCACTTCACAGAGTCCCGGTCCTCTGACATACCCAGAGACAGAGCACGTCCAAATCAAAACAAGCCCCAACGCAGCAGTGTTTTAGGGTTAAAAAATAGAGATATCTATTACCAATATAGTCTAAAAAATTGTGCACTTAAAATATATATAATCTTCAGCAATCTTAGTGTATTAAGATAATACACCCGGATAATAAACCCCGGGGAATGCTGTTAAAAATTTGTCCAGAATAAGCATAGTAAGTCTTAATGCAATAAATGTAATAACAATAAACCAAGGGTATGATGTTGAACAGTCTTGTTTAGGGTAGAGAGAAAATAATTAGATAATAAAAAAAAGAGAAAAAAGAAAAAGTAATTAAGCACAATAAAACATAAACAGAGAGTGCCCTAGTAATAATGAGTAATAATGAGAATATATGACGATAAAAATCCGTATTTTAAACAAATAGATCAGACAGTAGATTATTAATCCTTGCCATATCATTAACGGCCATGACTCAATGCCATCTTTTATGTCACGTTTATCCAAATCATGGATACTTAAGACCTTTAAATGGTCGCTCCGGTGATGTCACATGCTGCTGGCCCCTGGTGCTTTCTGGGAAAAATTCCAATAGAAACCCCAATGCCAAATTTAACAAAAAAAATGGTGGTGCCCAAAATAAAATGAAATGGTGTTACGAGATAACAATAGAAAATTATATTTTTTGCAGGCAGCTTCTGGAGAAAATTGAATGTAAAAAATTTATTACTAGGAGAGGAAAATTCCCGATATCTTCATACATTGTAAAAAAGCAATAAAAAAATGCTGCAAGAGTTAAAGAAAATAGCAATTCATGAGACATTTGCTTTTGGTGGATTCCTACCTATGAGTAGTATGCAGGATGAAGTACAAAACTAAGTACCAAACTGAACGTATTTGATAAGTATTTAAGCTTTTCCTCTGTGTACCATATCCTCCATTGTAAAGCTGGCAACATATATATATATATATATATATATATATATATATATATATATATATATATATATATATATATATATATATATATATATATATATATTAATAGAAAGCACTTAACTTTAGAACATAGTTTTGTGTGGCAAATGCAAATACAGTGGAACCTTGGTTCACGACCATAACCCGTAGGATGGTGGTCTGTAGGATGACGCTGGAGGTCAAGAAGAGGAAGAAAGTGAGGGCAGAGCCAAGGATCAAATGGCAGAAGTTGAAAAAGGAAGACTGCAAGGTGGAGTTTAGGGAGAAGGTGAGAAAGGGACTGGGTGGTAGTGAAGAATTACCAGACAGTTGGGAAACTACAGCAGATGTAGTAAGGGTGATAGCAAGAAGGGTGCTTGGTATGACATCTGGACAGAGGAAGGAGGAAAAGGAAACCTGGTAGTGGAATGGGGAAGTACTGGAGAGTATACAGAGGAAGAGGATGGCAAAGAAGAAGTTAAATAGTCAGAAAGATGCAGAAAGTAGACAAGAGTACAAGGAGATAAAGCACAAGGTGAAGAGAGAGGTGGCGAAGGATAAAGATAAAGCGTATGAGTTGTATGAGAGGTTGGACACTAAGGAGGGAGAAAAGGACCTGTACCGATTGGCCAGATGCAGGGACTGAGGTGGGAAAGATGTGTAGCAGGTTAGGGTAATAAAGGATAAAGATGGAAACATACTCACAAGCGAGGAGTGTGTGTTGAGCAGATGGAAAGAGTACTTTGAGAGGCTTATGAATGAAGAAAACGAGAGAAAGAAGAGGTTGGATGATGTGGAGATAATGGATCAGGAAGCGCAACGGATTAGCAAGGAGGAAGTTAGTACAGCAATGAAGAGGATAAAGAATGGAAAGGCCGTTGGTCCAGATGACATACCTATGGGAGCATGGAGATGTTTAGGAGAGATGGCAGTGGAGTTTTTAACCACATTGTTTAATGGAATCTTGGAAAGTGAGAGGATGCCTGAGGAGTGGAGAAGAAGTGTATTGGTGCTGATATTTAAGAATAAGGGGGATGTGCAAGACTGTAATAACTAAAGGGGATAAAATTGATGAGCCACAGCATGAAGTTATGGGAAAGAGTAGTGGAAGCTAGGTTAAGAAGTGAGGTGATGATTAGTGAGCAGCAGTATGGTTTCATGCCAAGAAAGAGCACCACAGATGCAATGTTTGCTCTGAGGATGTTGATGGAGAAGTTTAGAGAAGGCCAGAAGGAGTTGCATTGCATCTTTGTGGACCTGGAGAAAGCATATAACAGGGTGCCTCGAGAGGAGCTGTGGTATTGTATGAGGAAATCGGGAGTGGCAGAGAAGTATGTAAGAGTTGTACAAGATATGTACCAGGGAAGTGTGACAGTGGTGAGGTCTGTTGTAGGAGTGGCACTGACCAGAAAGCAGGAGACAGAGCTGGAGGCAGCAGAGTTAAAGATGCTAAGATTTGCATTGGGTGTGACGAGGATGGACAGGATTAGAAATGAGTACATTAGAGGGTCAGCTCAGGCTGGACGGTTGGGTGACAAAGTCAAAGAGATGAGATTGCGTTGGTTTGGACATATGCAGAGGAGAGATGCTAAGTATATTGGGAGAAGGATGCTAAGGATAGAGCTGACAGGCAAGAAAAAAAGAGGAAGGCCTAAGAGAAGGTTTGTGGATGTGGTGAGAGAGGACATGCAAGTGATGGGTGCAACAGAACAAGAGGCAGAGGACAGAAAGATATGGAAGAACAGGAGGAGTTGAAAGAAGAAGTACTAGTCAAATTCTTTAAAGATAAAAAATAATCATTTATTGAAAATAAGTTGCCAACAGCTATCTCTACCATCCTGCAGCCCATTTAAATGAGCATCATGTTTTGAGCATGGACTAAATTAACATCATTTTGGACCAAAATCTTTAAATGCCTTTCAGACAACCTTGGTGTCTCAATCACTCCTAACCCATTAACAGCTTTGTTTGGTGGACTCTCAGATGGCCTTAAAGTAGAGAAGGACAAACAAACTGTAACTGCCTTCACTTCACTATTAGCAAGTAGGGTTATCTTACTCAACTGGAAGAATCCTAACTCACCTCTTTAAAGTCAGTGGGTAACTGATGTTATATACTATTTGAAATTGGAAAATAATCAAATTCTAACTTAGAGGATCTGTTCAAAAAATTTGAAAAACTTGGCAGGATCTAATCAATAACATTTTAGAATAAGCATTTAAATCGAGGAAGCAGATTCTCTTCCCTTTTTATTCTATTTATACCTCCTGCTCACTTTGCTCGCCAAACATCAGGCCTGCGCTGTGTGCCAGACACTTTAAGTCTCTGCCGCTCGCTATGTGGATTTCACTTTCACCAAACAACAAATCATTTTATTCTCGAAGATATGCCTCTTCATTGTGAAGAAACACTGCTTTTCCCTGATGGTAACACGAATTAGAAGATCTACAAGTCTCCGTCTTAAAGTTTGAATCCGAACAATATATTCAATCTCTTTTCGCTGTTCTGTTATTTCACAGAGTAATAATTTCCGTTTGCTTGTGTTAATGCAATCTTTACTATCATTTTTTTGAGGCTTTCGAATTTTAGTACTTTCATTATCTCTAACCTGCTCTGCATGTGTATTGCACCAACATTTTTGAATTCTTTACAACATTCTACTTTGTCATCTACTCTTCGTCTTTTATTTCCGGCCCCAGGTGTGGTTAAATCTCTTGGCACAAGGTCTCGTCTCATGGGACGTGAAAGTATCTCTCTGAAAAAGTCACGTCTCGTCCTAAGCTAAAAAGTCTCATCTTGTCACAGGATTTTTTTATTATAATAGAGAGATTATTTATTTTTCCTACTATTAAAGTGTTACTTTGTTGGCCTAGCTCTCTTTCTCATGGGTGGGGGTTGATTTGATTCAAACCTAGTTTTGAAAAACTTGACTTGCTTGTATGGAATTTTTTAATTTTAAATAAATTCAATAAAATGTTAAATAAATAAATGTGCATCATGTGAAGAATTTCAGTTACGAGGAACTTGACAACTGGTGCAACCACAATGTAGCAATGGACACGCCATTTACTGAAGGAAACAGATGCATTGAAGGATTGTTAATAAAACATTTTGAATATACTGTATATTTTCAGTGTGAACTTCAGAAGGTGCTTCACACCCCAAACATAAGTGAGCTGGACACAAGTCAGAGTAAAAAAAAGAACAATTGTTGTTTGCAGTGCCTGTTATATAGCTCAAAGTACTCTAAAAGATGCTGCCAATACAAACAAACCAATAATATGCTACTCCATTTGTCTTTCATTCTTCCTCTTCTTGTGGCAAGTGTTAATTGTTTTTGTTGTCCTCTTCTTCTCCCAACTATGTCCTGCCTGTCTGAGCTGGAGAGACTCTTTTCCAAGCTTTCTTCAGAAGTGCTTCCAGAATGTCAATGTCTGACTTCCTGGTCAGATGGGACTCACAAGTAACAGTGCAATCTTCTCTAAGCAGCTCCCTGTAGTGGTTCCTAGGACCCCAGTAGAGCTATCTGTCAGAACTGCAACTTCTATCCAGTCTGGTGGAGGTCCAAACAGGAGCACCTCCAGAGGATTGCCTCCATTCAGTGGAAAGGGGTCCACACAGTCAGGAGAGGCTGTCTCACACTGTCCTTACATTATAATGGCCTCCCCGAACATGAAAGAGAAAAACAACCATCCAGGCTAGGATGATAGCCCGTCCCTGCCTTCCATGATGATATGTGATTGTTCCAGGAAGTTAGTGGACATTTGAAGGTCATATCTACTATTTACACCTAGTATTAAGGCAGCTGATTTTTAATCTATCACTCATTTTATTTCTTTTGTTTGCTAAATGTTTCAAAGTTTTCTTGCATGTTTCTGCAAATATCACAATTTAATGTTTTAATAACCAAAAATACTCCTAGCACTCTTAACTGCTAAGAACAATCTGGTTGTTGACACTTATTAGTTCACTAAGACAGTTTATGGAACAAATCAGACACCAATATGCTGTATAATTAATAGCCTTATTCTAGTTCTACATTAATGACTAAGAAGTTTTCAAGTAAGGATAGAAAAGCTCAAGGTCAGGTTGTTACCTGTCGCAGAAGAGTGGCAATGTGTTACATGCTGGTCAGCACATGGAAGGAAGAATTTCCATGGGTAATTGTATTTCAGTCAAACCAGTCAAATCATTTTTGAGGTTTTAGGGTATTTACTTTGTCTAATGTAGGTGGTTCCCCTGTTCATTGATATGTCTAAATGTCATTTCTTACCATATATCTACTGCCATAAATGTGCCATCGTGCCAACTTTCAGCCTTTTAATTAAATGGGAAATAGTGAGTGAGGTGGTGAGTTACTGATAGTGAGTGAGTCTAATTTGTATTACATATATACAGATTATTTTCTATATATGTGTATAGAATAGCTTTCTTACTATACATAAATTGAAGCAGAAGGTTGAATTAGACAATGTTTTTTCTTCACTACAGTTCTTCAGTAACATATTTTAAAGGTTACCTCATTTTGCAGCTTTGTTGTTAGTGTTTTATTCCAAAGTTTATCACAACTACTGACCAGAATATTTTATTCTTATGAAATATAGTAAGATGTCTTTAAAGATACACATACCACAGAATGTGTGAGTTCTCCATGGCTGTACCATAATTTCGGCATTCTGACAGGCTTTAACATAGGCTTGTATTCCAAGGCATATCATTTCCAGTTCACCACTAGAAGCATTGCTGTCACGCAAGCAGTTTTCCAGAAAGCCATCGGGCGGTACCACTGAGTGGCATGCAGCCAGGGGTCCTTTAGTAGCGATAATAGGAGCACATTTTCCTGCTTTTTTTTGCTCCTCTTTTTCAACCACTAGACAGACTCCATCCTGGCAGACTTCTCCACATTCTTCGTTGTTTATCCCCACTGCCCATGCTGCTCCAAAATCACTCACATTACTTGCAGCTTCACCATTAGGGAGAGAGAGATCATCATCCGGACTCTCGTTGTAATTGCCGCATAGACCGGACATCTGGCCAATATATGTGGATGGCACTGTTAGCATAGTTGCGTTCACCAAGTCATACTTCACTGTTAGGCCAAAGTCTGTCTGGACCACAACTGTACGTTCATCTTGAGTTCCATTAATTTTTCCATCCTCCAGAGTAAAGGGCAGAGCCTTCGGGTTTCCATTCAACTGTCAAAAGTGGATTAGAGAATCAGTACAGCAAGAAGAACATTATACATCTCTGAACTGAATGAATCCTCAAAGTCTGTTTAAACATTTGCTGAGAGCTCTTTATTGAAGTAGTTTAGGATCCCCTAAAGTGTATTAAAGCATGTCTTTAACATGCACTTTTTGACGAAGCAAAAGGTTGAAAACTCTTTTAATTTTGAGCTGTACGTCTTGAAAACATATCTATTACAGGTTAGTGTAAGGAAAAGAGAACAAGTGTTGTGATGGAAGACTTCTACATAACAAAGTTAGGATAGGTGCAACCCAAACCCCTTCTACTATAAAACAAAAAATCCATGTTTCTGAATTCTTTAATAAAAAACTTTTGAGTGTTAACTAGTGATCAAGACGTTTAAAGCAGATGGGACTTTTGTGTTGATTGTGCCCTTCTATCATCTTTTGGTACAGACTAAGACCTAAAATCTGCCAAGTTAAATTTGCCAGGGGAAGTGCACATTATACTTTTCTACCAAGCACTCGAGTTATTCATCAATTCTGAAGGAGCTGTGTTCAAAAGAGTTGTGTATGAATGCTTTGAAATCATTTATTGTTTTGTTTTTTTTCTTTGGTTTGCATTCCTGGTACAAGAAAACCCTCACATATGATGTACCATTTATTTCTGGTTATGAAAGATATCAAGATTTTAGGTTCCCCTCCTGTTTTTGGCCCTTCAGATCTGAAACACCCTCATTTTTATCCCATTTTTTGGACCATACGCTGTGCAGGAACTTACACCTTTATGATGAAGAGCAAACCAATAAATATCTACAGTAAAAATGAATTTGTGCATTAAATAATCCCAGTGGTTTATCCCCTAATGAATTACGTGGGGTCAAAATTACTCCTTTCCATAAAACTTTGTTAAAATGGGGATCAGTAAAAAAGACACATGGAGTGTCATTTTAAAGCTATTTCAAGGCTGATGATTATGAATATCATAATATATCTGATATTTGATTCTTTATCGGTGGTCCTAGCTCTCTAAGAACCACTCCCATAAGTTTCAAAATGAAAAATTTTAAAAATCGGCATGTTGAGTATCATTTTATACTATTTGAAGGTCAGTGATTACGAATATGGTGTTATTGTTGATTTTTTGATCCCGCACGAGAGTTCTAGCCCTACAACTATTCTCATTTATTATGTACTTCAACTTCATGAAGTAAATCAGTTTCTTATGGGCGCCGTACACTAACTCAGAATTTTTTAGCATAATATTTTGAACCAGCTTAATCCAAAGGAGGGTGGCAGCAATAAACAGATCCTATCTCAGCAATCTTGAGTGCAACACAGAAACAAAACCTGAAAAGGCTCCTAGCCATTTGAAGACTTGGTTGCAATTTAAATAAAATGGAATAAACAAAAAAATAAATAAATAAATAAAAGCTAAGCTCAATAATTGAAAGATATGAAGGAGCAGCACCTGGCTACTGATTAAACTCAGTTTCACTGTGACTGTCTGTATATTCAAAGTGTGTTGATCTGGAAATGCATATAAAATCTATATTTAAAACCCAATATCTGTCTGTCTGTTTGTCCGCTTTTCATGAGAGAACTACTTCACGGATTTAGATTGTGTTTTTTTCTATAATTTTCTTGAACATTCTGGTTGATTTTGCGACTTCTCTCATCACGTTAAGAATCATATTTCACTTGCAGGAGCGATATATTCACGCTAATCCGAGACAGAGGCTGTGGGCCGAGGGGAGGGGGAAGCGTGACGTTAGGAGTGGGGAGCCAGGCGAGGCCCTTCTCACTGTCCTGTTTCACTACTACATGGGCTGAGCCGCGGGAGACGGCTAGTAGTGTACAAAGTATATAAGGCACTGTAAAGGATCTGAAAAGAAATACCCAGGCTGTAGTTTGAGCAGTTCTGAATATTATTCAAACAAGCTATCGATTAACTTCACAACAATGAAATCATTGAACTTACCAGAATCTCTGTGGATTGATTCTTCACAATGGTGATCGAATATCCATACACCTCCACTGTAACAGAGTATGTTTCAGATATTTTTCCAGGATCCATGTGCACATTATTTAGCTGCACTGAGAATTTAGTGAGTTCAGATCTTGTGCCAGTGACATTTGCCACTGTGTAATTACAGACCCCGTGAAAGTCATAGCTGCGATTATCAAAGGTCTGGAAATGAGAGTCTCCAGTGGCCAGACAGGAGGCACTGCCAGAAGGGTAGCAGCCTCGAATTCCATTTGCCAGCTTACATGTCTCATGTGGGGCACAGCTAAAATCTTTGCAGGTAACATTGTTGTCTTTGCATGTGCAGCGTTGGCTACATTTATCATCTGATAAAAACACTTCTTCATTGGTATAATGCTGCTGCTCATAGTAACAACCACATGTTGCCAATGGCTCACATGTGTCATTGTTCAGAACAAACCCCTCAATACATTGGCAGTCTTCTTTGCAGGTAGAGTTACAGTCAGCCGATGAAGACAAAGATTGACATGTAACTGGGCAGCCAGGGGCACAAATCTGGTATTCGCTGTTGCTTGGACACAGAGGAGCTAAATGAAGTAAAAAAAAAATAAATTCATAAATGGATTTACATATCATAAGTTGAGTTAGATTATTCAAACAATTTGCATTAAAGAAAAGCTGCTGTCACAATCACTTTTGTCTCTAGTCCTTTGAAATTCTAAAGACTTTAATACTACAAATGCAGAAGTATCAAAAAACAATAATAAGCACTTGTCTCATTTGGCATTTCTTAAGGGGTGGCACACTGGTTAGCATTGCTGCCTCAGAACTTCTGCAGTCTGGACTTTGGTTACAATCCTGACTGCTAAAGGAAGGGTCACACCTTCTTTCAAGTCTATACGTTGTCACGTGCGGCTGGGGTTAGAGCCCAGCCGGGAAGCCTGAGGGGACCAGAGGAGGGCTGGTGCCTCCTCCTGACCATGACAGGGCGACCGTCCTGGTTTTGTTGGTGGCCTCGGGTAGGAGGCTTGGAAGCCCAACCCTGTAGGGGCCCGTGGCCACGCCCCGGTGCCTAAAGAACCCTGGAGCCCAGCACTTCCGCCACACCCGGAACTGCAAGGGGGAAAAAGAATGCGCAGCAGACACTTCCGCCACACGGGGGTGTGTCCATGGAGGAGTGCCGGGAAGCAGCTGAAGCCCATCCGGGTTGGTATAAAAGGGGCCGCCTCCCTGCATTCGAGAGCGGAGGTCAGGTGGAAGAGGGCGGAGGTGGAGAGAGGACTGGAGGTGGCCAGAAGAAAGGCACAAAGGACTGTGAGGCCTGGGACGTGCACTGAACTCATTTGTAAACACTGTATAGAAATAAACGTGTGTTTGGTGAAACAATGATGTCCGTCTGTCTGTGTCCAGGGCCCGTTCCACAATGTCTATACTTTTACCCCCCCGGTGTTTTTTTTTAATCTCTAAAAATGTCCCGCTATGTACTGTATGTGTGTTTGTCTGTGCTTTATGGTGGGTTGGATTCAGAGTTTCTGGCCAAATAAATGTAAGCTCCCCACAAACATGAAATAGATAAATTCAGGACTTGAAATTTATTTTTTTTTAAAACCATACCAATATGTACAATCTCATCATCAAGCACATAGCAAGGGTAAAAGATTTCTTTTATGAACACGATGTTCCAAACATACAGTATATATTCACATTTAAGTTCTTCAGCAGATAAGTCGGGACTTGATTTTACCATATAATTTCCAGTATTTTACAATGTCAGTCATATAAGTCGAATGCAGAAAACTCACGCTATTGGTCCAAGAGATTATGATATGCTAACACCCACCTGAGAGAGTAACCTTGGAGCACACTGCCTTTTTTTCTATGTATTGTGCCTACGTGACCACACGATAATATCCAAACTATTCCGAAACGATGTTTGCACTGTTTTATGTTTTTTGTATCTCACACCCTCATACATCTTTATCATAAGAGCAGCCCTTATCTACAATGGAGTGTTTGATCAGAAGAAAATATGAAGCTGGCTTTAAATTAAAAGTTGTTGAAGTGGCGAAAAAACTGGTAACTGTGCTGCTGCAACAACATTTTATGTATCTGAGAAACTGGTGCGAGATTGGAGGAAGCAAGATGATGTAAAAAAAAATGTCGTATTTTTGAATGGGTGTATAAGTTGGGGTCTGATTTTATGATTGATTTTTCAGGTTTCAAGACTCGACTTATACACAAGTATATACGGTAATTCCAGTTATCCATTTTATTCTTTGTTATATGTTACGAGTAGGACCAAAAATAATTGCTAACATGACCTTGGCCATCACAGGCACCAACATTAAAATTTTTTTGTGCTTGCACATTTTAGAGATGCACATCTATAACAGTCTATATAATCAGAGGATGTTACAGGTAACAGTTACATGGTTGGTTTTGACATCTTTTTATCCCCCATTAAAAAAAGAACCCAAGATATTAGTTGGTATTTTTGATAAAACACTTACAAACAGTAAATGTATGGAACAAAGTCCTTAATACTTACGACAGAAAGTGGTGTTTCTCCAGTTAAAAATTGTGCCTTTGGCTTCCTGGCAGGCGACTACATAGGCAGTGATGGCATCACAGGCTGCCTTCTTCTCTCCTCCTTGAAGGATGACACCTTCGACACAGCTACTGTGGTACTGGGTAGCATTAACTTTACTTATGCATTTCTTTAGAGGACCTGAGGTCTCTATGATTATTGCACAGCTGGCTGCAATTGGTGGTGTAGCTGGTATTATCGAACTGGCACATCCCAAAACATCTTCAACTTTGTGACTTTCTGCAAAATCGGTCAAAGTGGGGGCTGCCTGACCACCTGCTAACTGCATATCATCGTCTTTGTTTCCATTGTTATTTCCACATAGCCCACACAAAGTATTACTGTAAGTATCTGGGACAGTGATGTTAACAGTTTGATTCCAATCAAAAGAAACCTTAAGGCCAAAATTGGTTTCTAATATGCCGAATGTATCACTTGTCTGCACGCTTAATGTCTTTGTGTCCAAAGAGAAGGGCAGTGAAGTCACAACTCCATTGACCTGTATGAAAACAAACAACCAGAATGCGTTTTGTAATTGTGTTCTGTTCAAGTTATAACATATCTCTCTATTATAAAATAAAATCTTGGGGAGGCAGACTAGGGAGATCTTCTCAGAAGACAATTTGAAGTCCCGCGAGAGACACTTTAACTTGCTCCTAGCTCTTAAAACAATGATAAGTGACAAGCAAGACACACAGCTCGCAGCAGATGATCTGATCACGTCTCCTTGAGTGTGTTCAGCCACCCTAACCCCCACAACACGAGCAGCAGAGACACGAAGTGGCAAAAAGGACAGCGGTTGTTCAGATTTGAAAATGATCGATGGGCAGCGCAACAGCAGCTCTTCACAACGTGAGCAGTGTTATACATCCTGTGAGAAACAGATTTAACTACGCCTGGGGCCGTAAATAAAGGACAAGTATTGTTTTTACAACGTCACATGAGACAAGGCAGTGAGCCATCATTTAAAACAAGTCTACGGACATCTAACCTAGCAGTTGTTGGATTGGTTTTGGCAGACACGCATCATGTGCTCCCAGCTATTCAAACAACGACATGCGACAAGCAGAAGAGGCAGCTCGCCAGCAGCAGAAAGACAGCAGGTGATCCGACAGCATCTGATTAGCGTGCGTTCAGTCACCCCTTCACAACGTGAGCAGCGTTATATGTCCTGCAAGAAAGAGATGTAACCACGCCCGGGGCCGGAAATAAAGAACAAGTAAAAGTAAAAATAATGCATATGCACAATTCCCATGAAAATAACAATCCGGTAAACCAAACACGGGGGTGGGCAAGCGAAGTGAGCAGGGGGCAATGCCCCCTAGTTTATCATAATAAAAAAGCAAATTTATGTTCATTGTAATTTTTAGCAAGTTAGCATACTCTATAGTTTGATGTTAATTTCTTCTAGTTAAGAGACAAAAATTGGGTTAAATATACTTGTGTTGGCTGGGATTGGCTCCAGCAGACCCCCGTGACCCTGAGTTAGGATATAGCGGGTTGGATGATGACTGATTGACTGACTGACTAAACAGACAGACAATCAGGCAGATATCAGATTCATTTGATGATTAATTCTCTGTATTTTGGCTCTTTACTTATTTTCACAATGAGACCTATCTAACTTTTCCAACTAAGGAAAAAATCATAGTGAACATAACGCTGTGTCCAGTAAGAGTATATGGGATTGTGTAGAATGAGGGGTCAATTTTATGTCAAGCAAGGTTATGTGTAAAGGATAAGTTCAGTATTGCTCAAGTCAAAGTTGTTTCTTCACAATCGTTGTATATGATAATTTGCCACATGACACTGTGTTCTAAAGTGAAACATTTTTATAAATTAAAAAATATAAATACAGTGTATATCTGGCCTGTTCTTGTATTTTAAAATAGGAGGGATGTGTCTGATGTCCAAACATGAAAACATAAGCCGTAAACCCTACCACTCTGAAGGAGCAAATTTTCCGATCATATTTCTGAAACATGCTTATGACAACAAAAGTAAATTGGAATTAATACATTGTATTCCAGATTTTTGATATTTTTTTTTCTGGAGGTTAGGATGTGTTTCCTGTTCACTTGTCTACTCAGTGGCGCTTCGACATTTATGTTTACTCTCCCAGTTTCACATTTCTGTAGCTCCAGGCTGCGCATTATCCTAGTTTTGTTTCCTCAACAGTTATATTCTGCCATGGCTTGTAACAAATGATGCTCTGCTCAAAAGTGTACTAAGCTTTTTATATAGGGGCAGACCAGTCAGTATGCCATGAAATCAGCTGATTTGAGCATGCATCTGCTGTGATTCACTGCATGCGCCAGTACTGCCAACACAGGTATGCTCAGATCAGATTATTTTTGTTATGTATTGAAATAAATGTAATAATGTTTGGGCAGTATTCCTAGGCAGCAGGGGGTGCCGCGGTGGGGTTTAGAGATATCTTTGTACAAGTGGTTGCAAAAAACTCTTAGTAAAAAGACTACGGTGTAGTTAACAGAATTTCTGGCTTAAGTGTTTATCATTAAATATTTGCTCATCATCAGCCTCAAATTACCAGACATAATAATGTTCTTATGCCGTATATTCTCAAATCATATTTTTTCTTATAATCAATGCTGGCACACAAACTAAATCACATAACAACATGGCCCTCACAAGTCATATGATGATTTTTGTAAACGGCGCCTACTTTTTGCTGATTGAATTCTGTGTTGTTATTTTACATTTCTAGATTCACACCGAGTGACAGCATGGTGTGTACCTGTGAAGTGTGAACAGTACATGAGAGTTTAATTGTACTTTTTACACACAACAAATCATCAGCACTGGTTACACTGAATTGCATTTTTTTAAATGTACCCTTACTGCTATGTGTGGCACAGATAGAAACTGGCTAATGGTAAATTTCACATTATTATCCCCAAATAACTCCCACTAGGGGCATATCAAGAAGGGATTGAACTTCTTGGATGGCCTACGAATACCCCAGACATACCTAAAGGTTGGTATCAAGTATGGGGTGGCTGGTAGGTCCACATAAGTAATCACCCTTATGAGTAAAAGCACACCAAATGAAAAGTAGAGAGTGAAAAAGTATCAATTGAAGTGGTGCAGGTGCTGAGAACTTTACTTTCATTCAAGCAGTGTGACAGCAACATTCATTCAATCAATCAATCAATCCATCAATCAAATTTATTTATAAAGCTCAGACATTGTACCAAAGTGCTGTACAAAGAAACATGTTAAGGGTACTATAAAAACAACAAGTTTGTTAAAACAGTTAGTAAAAACTATTGAAAATCTGTCTTTCCCCTCCCAATGAACTCACCCGCCATAAAAGGCGGAGGAGAAAAAGAGGGTCTTTAACTTAAAAGTCTCAGTAGACTGCGAAGATTTGATATGGAGCAGCAAATCGTTCCAAAGTCTTGGAGCAATAACTGAAAAAGCCCTGTCACCCTTAAAGTTTAGCCTTTAGGAACTGCAAGAAGAAGCAATTGGGCAGATGGCCTCAAAACTCTTGTTCCCGAGAGGGGATAAAGGAGATGGCAGACTCAGCTGTGGGATTGGGGCACCACCAGTGCAGAGCTTGTTCAGGAATGGCAGCAGGCAGGTGTGACTGCATCTGCACACACAGTGAGGCGAAGACTTTTGGAGGATGGCCTGCTGTCAAGAAGGGCAGCAAAGAAGCCACTTCTCTCCAAGAAAAACATCAGGGACAGGTATTCTGGAATAGGTAAAGGGACTGGGCTGCTGAGGACTACTGGGGGAAAGTCATTTTCAATTTTTTGGGGCATCCGGAAAAAAGATTGTCCGGAGAAGCAAAGGTGAGCGCTACCATTAGTCCCATTAGTCCTGTGTCATGCCAACAGTAAAACATCCTGAGACCATACATGTGTGGGGTTGCGTCTCAGCTGAGGGAGTGAGCTCCCTCACAATTTTGCCTAAGAACACGGTCATGAACAAAGAATGGTAGCAAAACATCCACCGAGAGTAACTTCTCCCAACCAAGAACAGTTTGGTGAAGAAAATGATGGAGCACTGTGCCATAAGGCAAAAGTAATAACTAAGTGGCTCAGTGAAGAAAACATCAAAATTTTTGTTCCATGGCCAGGAAACTCTGCAGACCTTAATCCCATTGAAAACTTGTGGTCAAATCCTCTAGACGCAGGTGGACAAACAACAACCCACAAATTCTGAAAAGCTCTAAGCATTGATTATGCAAGAATGGGCTGCAGTCAGGATTTGGCCCAGATGTTGATTGACAGCAGGCCAGGGCAAACTGCAGAGGTCTTGAAAACGAAAGAAGGCCCAACACTGCAAATATTCACTCTGCGCATAAACTTAATGTAAGTGTCAATAAAAGCCTTTGAAACTTATGAAATGCTTGTTATTATGCTCCAATGTACCATAGAAACATCTGACAAAAAGATCTAAAAACACTGAAGCAGCAAACTTGGTGAAAACCAATACTTGTGTCATTCTCAAATATTTTGGCCAATGATTAAAAGATATGTTCAGGACATGAGAGGAAGAAAACTGAAAAACTGTGACCAAAACTCCAATGGGAATTCAGGACCAGGATTTTAGAGCTGTGAAGCAACAGTTCTAAACAATGTGCCAAGATTCCCACCTGGCTTACAGAATGAATATCAGTATTACAAACAACTGCCAGTGTCTGTTCCTGGCTAAAGTGAACCTCATTCCAGTTATCTCTCCCATCTGTGTAAATTCTGCTTTCCAAGCTTTCATTTTCCTCTGCTACTTACCATAATCTTTCCATTGATGTCTTGGCTGGCATTGAAAGTCATATTGTATACTTTCACAGAAAGTACCTTGGTGAACTCTCCTTGGGGACTGCGTTTATTGTTATTCTGTATGGCAATATCAAACATTTTCAGGCTGGGATCCTTAGCACAAACGGCAGCCATTCTGTAAACACAGGTGCCCAGGTAGTCATAGTCCATGCCATCAAAAGTGAGAAAATGAGCATCTTCTGTGGCAATGCAGGACTTGTAGGTAACGGTGTGGCAGCTGTGAACTCCATAGACAGTTTTGCATTGCTCATTTTCTTTGCAGCTGGTTTGCTGGCATATAACATTATGAGTACTTTGATCACATAAACAGTATTGTAGGCATTTCTCATCTGCCCAGAAGGTCTCACCAGGCTCATGATACTGTCCATTATAGAAGCATCCACATTTGCTTTCTGATACACACACTCCGGCACTCAGCACAAAGCCTTTGTTACACTGGCAAGTCTCAGTGCATGGCTTTTGACAATTACCCGGGGCTGTGCGCTCTGCACATGTTACAGGACAGGCACTGCCACAGAATTCATAATGGCTGTTTAAGGGGCACTCCAGAGCTAGAAATAAAAAAAAAACAAGTGACAGTTATTACGTAAACTTAAACTAAAGGAGCCGCACATACAATATGATAATAATGGTTATACAATATGATAATAGTAAAGAATAACCATTCTGTTTTCTGTACTTCCACCCCAGACAGATGAATAATGTTCAGAACAGGGACTCAAAGATAAGAATACTTAGTGGCTTAAAAATACTTTAGAGCAGTGGTTCTCAACCTTTATTCCCCCAAAGCCACCCTGTGTTCCATGAGAATACAATAATACTAATCTGTCACCTGTGCCACTACTCTGGAAAACATCCTACCTTGTCCCTGTCCCAAAGAAGGCAGGCACCTCTTCACCTAATGATTATAGGCCAGAGGCATATACGTCTCACATCGTAAAGACCTTTGAGAGGCTGGTCCTGGACAATATGAGTCCTTTTGTGGTAGACCACCTGGTCCACAAGGCTTATTTTCAGCTGGACAAAGCTGGCAGCACTGTGAGAATTGTGTTTTCTGATTTATCCAGTGCCATCAATACCATCCACCCATCTTTGTCAAGGGCTAAGCTCAGGGACATGCAGACTGATGAGACTAGAGTGTCTTAAATAGTGGATTATCTGTCCAACAGACTAGTGTTTGTGAGGCTCAAGAACTGTGAGAGCAACACTGGTGCACCACAAGGAACAATCCTGTCTCATTTTCTCTTCAATCTGTATACCTCAGGCTATAAAACCGGGTCAAGTCACTTGCGGAAATATTTTGATGATATTGCACTTATGATGTGTATTGATAAAGGGGATGAGGGTATAGAAGTCAGGTGGAGAAGTTTGTGTCTTGGTGCAGAAAGAATTGTCTGCAATTTAACATCAGCAGAACGAAGGAACTGGCTATTGACCCTTGCCACACCAAAGAACCTCTGTGTCCGCTCGCTGTTCAAGGAGAAGATGCAGAGGTGGTGTACTTAGGTGTCCACATCAATGACAGATTGGACTCATCTAGTAACACAGAGGAACCATATAAGAAAGGGCAGAGCAGAATCTGCTTTCTTGGGAGACTGTTCTTTTAATGTGAGTAGTGACATCCTTTACTCTGTGATGGCCAGTGTGATTTATGGTGTGCTGGGCTGGTAAGATCACTTCAAGAGAGGCCCACCGAATGAACAAGCTAATTAAAAAGACAGGCTCCAATGCACTATGGACACCCTGGAGGTAAAAACGAAGGAGAGAATTAAAACAAAACTGAGTGTCATTATGAACAATGCTACACAAAGCTTAAGTATGTGTAAAAATCCAAATTTCTCCCTTGGGACATATAAAATTAAAGTTCTATCTATCTGAAATTTAATTCTGTCTGAATATGTGAAGCCCCCCTGCATAGGCCATGATATTTCTCCTCTGAATTGTACTTTTGCTGCAGGTGCTTGTTTTTGAACTTTCAGATTTTTTTTTTATCAAATACATGGAGACTGCTAATACCTGTGATTTTGTAAAGCATAATTCAAAATTAATCAGTCATTTAAAAAGCAATATATATGTTTTAAATGAATAAAAGTTATTTTACTAGTACAAGAATTTCTTAATCATAAGAAAATCAGGATTTTTTTAGGGATAAATTATAGCAAGCAAAGTAAAGCATTTGTCACTGCTGATATTTCTGATTGCAACAAAAAGCTGCCTGCTACTCGTTTGGCTTAATTATTACTTTTAAAATTAAGCATAAAATGATTTTTATTATGCAGAATAAATCACTGCAGATGTTTTTTCACAACTTAATGACAGAAGCTACTCTGAATTCAGCACTGGAGTAGTTTCCATCAGTGGTATTATATTCATATTTAAAGTAGAAATACAAATGTGTTTACTCTCCATAAACAGCAACCAAATGAGTGCAAAAGAGAAAAGCATTTTGTTGAATGGGGCATGAAGTCGGCCTACCATCACATCCCCATCAAGCTAAAACACTAAAGTTCCTTAGGGCAATGAGACATGTCACCTTCTTTTCATTTTTTTCTTGTATTGTTTTGAGCAGCCCATTCTAACTAGACATTAGTAACCATGATACGCTGTGTTGTGAAGACACACATGAACCACCATTGAACCCCAAATGGCACATGCAGGGCATCCAGCCGATACCTACCTGGACAGGGTGCAGACACTAGGGATGCATTTTAATAATAACTAATATTTAACTCAACTGTATATAATTGTATAGATATAATCGATATATGAAGCGCACTGTAAAGGAGGGTCTTTGAAAAAACATTGAAGGGTGTTTGTAATATATTGGAAAAAGTCAAAAAGATAAGTTGGACACCCCTGCTGTACCCTGAGTTTTAGTGACTTTGTATTTTCTGATTAAGAATTAGTTTACAATTATTTGCAATCATCTGACAGACCCTGGAAGTTTACTGGGGACCCCTAGAATTAAAGATACAAGGTTGCATGTTTTGCTTTTTTATACAAATCTACAGTACTTACAAATTACAAATCAGAAAGCTTCAATATTACTAAAACTGGAGTACAATTGTGGATCAGTTTGGACACAATGTGATTATAGACTAGCTTCAGAAACAATAATTTACAATGACTTCTAGCCATTAAAGCTAAAAATGAAAAAATAATCTCAACTGCTATTTGAACAACCTGCGAATTTGGGAGTTGTCACAGCGAGAGTGAATACGAGTCCCAAAGTACAAACTCCAAAAGACATTTTCAAAAATGCCCACTAGAGGGGGATATACTACCAAACCTCAACCAGCAAACACAGCATCTTAATAAACCAGTCTCAGCAGCCATATTGAGACAGACATGCAACCTGTTTCAATACACCATTCATAGGCCATTTGGCAGCAAAGGCCAAGCTAGACTGAGGATAAGCCGAATGCTGCCTATGGACACGTGATGCACTGCTACTTAGGCCGTAATGGTATTTTTGTCACACTTAGTTTATTAGTAATTTGGACAATTTCCTACAATAATATTAGTTTAAAGTGTAACTCTCTCTTTTTTGATCTAGTGATGAGCGAGCACCAAAGTGTTTGGGTGTTCGGTCCGAACACATCGTGATGTTCGTGTGAGTATAATGTAAGTCAATGGGAGACAACCAGGCACCCCCTGCTCTGAAGAGGGGAGGGTGCCTGGTCCATTGAAAAAGGTCAGAAAGTGACAAAAACACCACCCAAATGGACAGGGAACAGCATGGGGACGATGTCTGGATGCATCTTGGACTTCCAAGTCGCTGCTGGGAACCAGTTTGTCTGAGTTGTACGCCACTTTTATAGACTGACAAAAACCCACCCAAAAACCCCCCAAAAAATCAATTTTACAGGAAAAATGACGCTCTAAAACATTATATGCCAGTGCCTGCAGGTGAGGTGACACTCTAAAACATTATATGACAGTGCCTGCAGGTGAGCTGACACTCTAAAACATTATATGCCAGTGCCTGCAGGTGAGCTGACACTCTAAAACATTATATGACAGTGCCTGCAGGTGAACTGGCACTCTAAAACATTATATGACAGTGCCTGCATATATAGCACCCGATGACGTGTTCCGGCCAGCCAATCACTGTAATGCCAGCACCTGACATGGCTACTGGCATTACAGTGAGGGCAGTACTTACCTGCCCCTTGATTGGCTGTCTCCAACTCGCGAAACGTGCGGGGCGGAGACTCGAGCATGGCGCATGAGCACATGTGGTGCTTGTTCGAGTAGTGCCATGCTCCGAGTATAGCAATGCTCGAGCCGAACACATGTTCGGCCAAGCATGCTCGCTCATCACTAGTTTGATCTATTGCTCTATCTTGTCATCTGAGGGCAAAGGTGTGTGAGATAGTTAACACATGAAGGCTAAAAATATGGGATTTAAGGCATTTTGTTAAGGTCTACACAATAAAGAGTCTCCTATATGACAAAATACTAACTCCAGCTCAAGTCATTGCACTTCTTAAAATAAAGTGATAAATAAAAAAAAAATATGAACTCTAGTAATTAAAAAAGGATTTGTTCTGAAATTTAATTATTTTATTCAAGATATATACACTTACTACAACTGGAGATCTTCCTCCAATCGCCAGAAATGATGGTCCCAGCTGACTGGCAAATGGCAGCATATGAATTCAGGAAATCACAAAGGACTGCTTTTTTCCTGTGACTGATGCACATGTCATACATGCAGTTCTCAAAGAAGCCATAAGGAGGGACATTGGTGTGGCACTGCCGAAAGGGCCCATCTTTTTGGGTTACAACGCCACAAAAGCTTTTGTCTCCAAACTGTGTTTGGTTTTCATTTGGGCACCTAGGACAGTCACCCTGACAAGTATGCAAGCATGTAGGATCATTCTCTGAAATGGTCCAGGATATGGCCCAGGCAGTGATATTTGTTGTAACATTGCCCCCTTGGACCGTATAATCATCGTCTTTGTTCTCATTGTAGTTGCCACACAGCCCTCCCAGGCTGTCATAGTAACTGCTTGGCACAGTAATAGATAACAGTGCTCTCCAGTCAAAAGTAAGCAGCAGCCCAAAGTCGGTCTCTAAGATTGCTTTCATTCCCGACTGAGACACCACAATTTTACCAGAATCCAACTTTACAGGGAGGTTAGTCAAGCTTCCATTAATCTGAAAGAGTAAAGAAAGTTGATCAAAATCAATAATTCAAGTAAAGAGTACAATAAAATGCAGTCAGTCATGCTTCTTCTGCTAAATTAAAATGTTCATCGTACTGCCATACCACATTTTTTGTCGCTGAGTATGAACTTTTGTTTTAAAAAACTATGGGGCTTCGCCCCCTGCTAGCTTCACTCACCCACCCCTGTGTTTGGTTTACTGGATATACAATACAATACAATTTTTTTTTTGTATAGCTCAAAATCACACAAGTGCCGCAATGGGCTTTAACAGGCCCTGCCTCTTGACAGCCCCCGAGCCTTGACCTTCTAAGAAGACCAGAAAAAACCACCCAAAAAAACCTTGTAGGGAAAAAATTGAAGAAACCTTGGGAAAGGCAGTTCAAAGAGAGACCTCTTTCCAGGTAGGTTGAGCGTGCAGTGGGTGTCAGAAAGAAGGGGGTCAATACAATATAGTACAATACATAGAACAGAATAAATCCTCAATACAGTATAAAAATAAAAATTCTAGAAGTACGGAGTAGAATTTCACATGAGATGATACCACATAATATGATTTGGATTTGTATTAAGTCCTGGAGACCTCATTCATCAAGCTGCTTCACCTATTTTGCCATTCCACATCTGAAATAGCGCTAATTCGATGAAAGGACCCCTCTTTCCCACAATTCCTGCGATCCTCCATCAGGGATGACTTTACCTTAGGCAGGTAATATACAATTTAAAGAGATTGTTATTTTATTGGGAATTGTTACATATGCATTACATCTCTTTCTTGCCAGACGTATAATGCTGCTCATGTTGTTGGGGGGTGGGGGTTGGGGGCGGCTGAACGCACGCTAAGGATATGCCTTTGGATCATTTGCCGTCTTTTTGCTGTTTGCAAGCTGCCTGTTCTGCTTGTCACATGTTGTTATTTTAACAGCTGGGAGCACATGATGCTTGTCTAGCAAAAGCAATCCAGCAACTGCTAGGTTAGATGTCTGTGGACTTGTTTTAAATGATGGCTCACTGCCTGGTTACGCGTGACGTTGTGAAAACAATACTTCTCCTTTATTTCCGGCCCTGGGCGTGGTTAAACTCTTTCTTGCAGGACGTATAACGCTGCTCGCATTGTGAGGGGGTTGCTGTTGCGCTGCCCTTCGATCTTTTTAAAGCATGTACTGTCGCTGTCCTTTTTGCTACTTTGTGTCTCTGCTGCTCGCGTTGTGATCGCTTCTCCGTCGTCATAAATATACACCTGACCAAATTGTGTTTTCTTTGAAATTAAAGTTGTTGTTGCTTTAACTGTTGCGGGTCCACAGATTGTCATAGCGTATGTTCCATTATTGTGTAAATCTATAGTACATCTGGAAAGTTTTCACTTTTTCCACATTTTGTTATGTTACAGCCTTATTCCAAAATGGATTAAACTCATTTTTTTCCTCAGAATTCTACACACAACACCCCATAATGACAACGTGAAAACAGTTTACTTGAGGTTTTTGCAAATTTATTAAAAATAAAAACTGAGAAATCACATGTACATAAGTATTCACAGCCTTTCCTCAATACTTTGGCAGCAATTACAGCCTCAAGTCTTTTTGAATATGACGCCACAAGCTTGGCACACCTATCCTTGGCCAGTTTCGCCCATTGCTCTTTGCAGCACCTCTCAAGCTCCATCAGGTTGGATGGGAAGTGTCGGTGCACAGCCATTTTAAGATCTCTCCAGAGATGTTCAATCGGATTCAAGTCTGGGCTCTGGCTGGGCTACTCAAGGACATTCACAGAGTTGTCCTGAAGCCACTCCTTTGATATTTTGGCTGTGTGCTTAGGGTCGCTGTCCTGCTGAAAGATGAACCGTCGCCCCAGTCTGATGTCAAGAGCGCTCTGGAGCAGGTTTTCATCCAGGATGTCTCTGTACATTGCTGCAGTCATCTTTCCCTTTATCCTGACTAGTCTCCCAGTTCCTGCCGCTGAAAAACATCCCCACAGCATGATGCTGCCACCACCATGCTTCACTGTAGGGATGGTATTGGCCTGGTGATGAGTGGTGCCTGGTTTCCTCCAAACGTGATGCCTGGCATTCACACCAAAGACTTCAATCTTTGTCTCATCAGACCAGAGAATTTTGTTTCTCATGGTCTAAGAGTCTTTCAGGTGCCCTTTAGCAAACTCCAGGCAGGCTGCCATGTGCCTTTTACTAAGGAGTGACTTCCGTCTGGCCACTCTACCATACAGGCCTGATTGGTGGATTGCTGCAGAGATGGTTGTCCTTCTGGAAGGTTCTCCTCTCTCCACAGAGGACCTCTGGAGCTCTGACAGAGTGACCATCGGGTTCTTGGTCACCTCCCCTGATCGCTCAGTTTAAATGGCCGGCCAGCTCTAGGAAGAGTCCTGGTGGTTTTGAACTTCTTCCACTTACGGATGATGGAGGCCACTGTGCTCATTGGGACCTTCAACGCAGCAGAAATTTTTCTGTAACCTTCCCCAGATTTGTGCCTCGAGACAATCCAGTCTCGGAGGTCTACAGACAATTCCTTTGACTTCATGCTTGGTTTGTGCTCTGACATGAACTGTCAATTGTGTGACCTTATATAGACAGGTGTGTGCCTTTCCAAATCATGTTCAATGAACTGAATTTACCACAGGTGGACTCCAATTAAGCTGCAGAAACATCTCAAGGATGTTCAGGGGAAACAGGATGCACCTGAGCTCAATTTTGAGCTTCATGGCAAAGGCTGTGAATACTTATGTACATGTGATTTCTCAATTTTTTTATTTTTTAATAAATTTGCAAAAACCTTTTCATGTTGTCATTATGGGGTGTTGTGTGTAGAATTCTGTGGAAAAATATGAATGTAATCCATTTTGGAATAAGGCTGTAACATAACAAAATGTGGAAAAAGTGATGCGCTGTGAATACTTTCCAGGTGCACTGTACGTTTTGTGTATTGAATGATGTGAATGCGAAAAGAGTTTGTTTTCTGCTCTTTTCCTTTTATTTCTGACCTTGCTTTGTCCTGCTATTTTTTCAATTACACCTGGTCCTGATGATTCATTTCCTTTTTTTTTGTGCTAATGCGATCTTTTATTTGTCGACATTTCATTTATAACGTATTGTCCTTTATACGCTTTATATGCACTGAGACACCTGTATCTGCGTGTGTTGCGTGCCTTTACACTATTGATTTTTTTTTTCCCATTCTCTTTCATCTCACGGTTCTTTTATTTGTCTTTTGTGATCGTATCGTCTCCTAGTCATTCATTCCACAGGATTTTTTTTATAATAGAGAGATGTTTTTAAAAATATTTAAAATTATTCCCAAAATTAAACAATGAAATGGGTTCAGAGGATCATTCTTACATTTATCAGTTCATCCAGCAATCCATTTGAATACCTGTTTATCAATCTCACAGTCCACTGGTCAGTTTTCTTACCAGTAGCGTCAACTTTATGACAATGTTGAGCTTTGAATGTCATTCTGTAAATCTACCCTGCTAATGAGTGCTACCTATAAACTCCCAAATTTACAAAGCTTCAAACCAGCAGCACCACAAAAGAAAAGAATAGCAACAGAACTGTACAACAATCGCCTTGTTAAGGCTGAATATTGGACAGGCTACAGTATATATCTCTATTATATAAAAAGATCTTGTGACGAGACAAGACTTTCTGAGAGAGATGAAACGTGACTTTCTCAGAGAGACACTTTCACGTCCCATGAGACAAAGAGTAGATGACAAAGTAGAACATCGTAAAGAATTCAAAAACGTTGGCGTGATACACATGGTTTAGTGACTCTAGCCTGCCCGTGTTGCGGCTTTGATTTCTCGATGTGCACATTGTTTCACAGTAATTTTCACTTATATATTTCCCACCATGTGAAGTTATCAATCGTTAGCATTATAGCTATAAACCGTGTTCACGTGGCCCAAGCTACCATGCTACTGTTGCTGGAGTAAAACATCAGACAACAGAGTAGGCCAATAAGACCAATGTCCTTAGTTTTAGGGCCTTGTTTGTTACTTTCACTATTATTTTTAATTTTTTGACCCTTCTTCTACATGTTTTGCCAATTTTAAAAATTTTCTTCCTTACCCTAGTAACCAGACGGGCACACAGATACACCTTTGTTAAGGTGCATATTGGTGCCAGAGAAAATAAAGTAAAAAGGAAGCGCTCTGTTCAGTCCTGAAATGAAAAAGGAGAAAATGGATGGTTGGATGATTGGATGGAAGGAAACTGACAGCTAACACAAAGGATTAATTCACAGTCAATCAGCTGATAAATATCTCAGATATCAGTAAAACACAAACACTCATGGAAGGACCTGCTGTAAAAAGGCCCGTCATACAAAAGAGAAAAGTCTGGAACTTACTCAGCACTAGACTGAGGAGGTTAACACGTACACAAAAGTACATCCATTTATTTTGACACTTACTTATGAAATTCATTGGCATATGGGGTCATTGCCAGATCATTTGTAAAGCCTCCATGCAAACAATTGCATTGAACCAAAATAGAGACAACAGTTGAAACAATATGCTGTAAACGTGACAATTGATATGAGCCTGAACTTTGAGGAAAACTCAGTCCCAAGTATATATGTCAGGTGAGCTTTGGAATAGTGGATGATCTGCAATCCAGGATTTTCAGGCCATCCTTGTTAAAAATTGACAGAAGCAGCATTAGTACACTTCCATCTATCTAAAACTTACAATATTCTATAGACTGAGCCAGCTGATGCAACCCATAGGAGCAGCTGGGAAATAGTAAATTCTAGAAGAGGTTTGAAAAGCAGTTAGCTTGGCCCTGTCTTCATGTTAATGTCTGTTTCTCACTTTTCTTTGTCTGCAGTACACTGAGCCAGGTGAGCAGCTGCTGGTGGTCTTCCCTTATTTGGATTTGGTGTGTTTTTGTGAATAAAAACTATCTGTAGTGGCACAGTGGTTAATGCTGCTGTCTCTCACATCCTGGGACTAAGTTCTTTCTGCACACTCTTTATGTCCTCATTTCTTTTCTCTGGCTGCTCTGTCCTAAAGACACACAGGTGACTTAATTTGGCTTGAGATGAGTGACCTAAATTTTAAATCACATATTAATAAGATTACTAGGACAGCATTTTTTCACATAAGAAATATAGCAAAAATTAGATCCCTTGTAACTTTGCAATGTGCTAAAAAATTAGCTCAAGCTTTTGTTTTTAGTAGACTAGATTACTGTAACGCACTCCTCTCAGGACCACCCAGTATCTTAATAGTAGTATCTTAACTAGGAAAAGAAAATCTGAGCACATCACACCAGTTCTGATGTCACTACATTGGTTACTTGTGTCATTTACGATTTACTTTAAAATCCTGCTTATGGTTTACAAAGCCTTAAATAATCTCGCTCCATCCTATATCTCGGAATGTCTTTCACCTTACACTCCAAATCGTAACCTTAGATCTTCAAATGAGTGGCTGCTTAGAATTCCAAGAGCTAAACTTAAAAGAAGTGGTGAGGCGGCCTTCTGATGTTATACACCTAAAATCTGAAATAGCTTACTGATAGAAATTTGCCAGGCTAATATGGCAGACCACTTTAAAAAACTGCTAAAAACTCATTATATTAACATGGCTTTCTCATACCTTCATTTTAGTGTAACCCTGATATTCTGTATATACATTTAATTACTTTTTTTTTCATGGCTCTAAAATCTCTTGTGGAGGATGGCTGGCCGCAATACCCCCAAGCCGCCAGGTAGAGCCCTCCTTGCAGCATGGAGGTCCCCAGAAGACCAGCAGGGCATCACAGACAATGTAGTTTTTATGCGCAGCCCTGCTGGATGCCATGGGGGCCACTAGGGGACGCTGCAGGGAGGAGCAATGGATATTTTCCCTACGCCTGGAAGCACACGTGGACAAGAGGAATGATGTGCTTCCGGGGTGAAGAAAAGAACTTGTACCTGACCCGGAAGTGACTGAGAGTCACATGGACTGGGGATTAGGAACACTTCTGGGTCAGGAGATATAAAAGGACTATGGGAGCTCCCAGACGGCGAGCTGAGCTGGGTGGAAGGGTGGCAACACGTCTGGGAATGGAGGATTGGTTTATTGTGTATTATTGTTAGTGATTTATGATTATAGTGGAGGAGAGGGTGTTTTGTACACTGTGGAGATTTAATAAAGTCAATTGGAGGACTTTTACCTGGTGTCTGGAGTCGTGTACAGGGGTTCAAGGGAGCGAGAGCGCCCCCTATCGTTCACACTGTACTAAACCCCTACTTTCTTTGCTGTTTTTTTTCAGTTTTTCTATGGTAGCGATCTGTGCCACCACCTCCTGATCAGGCACCGTGCAGTCCCTAAATTAATGGATTGAAGGCCAGAGGTCCACATGACCATCATCATCTAATTCTTCCACGTGAAGCCTGAAAACCATGAGAACAGGTTGAGATCATTTATATTAGGTAGAATGACTAGTGGCAGTTGGGTGTTTTCATGGCCCTGGAACCCCTGCAGATTTTTTTTCTCTCTCCAGCCCTCTCGGGTTTTTTTTTTCTGTCTTCCTTGGCCATCGGACCTTACTTTATTCTTTGTTAATTAGTATTGCGTCTACCATCTTGCAAAGCGCTTTGAGCGACATCATTTGTATGAACACATGCTACACAAATGAATGTTGTTGTTGTTATTGTTATCTGTGAATGGCATCTCATTCAGGTGCTGTACGCAAGGCAGTCTGAATAGTCTCCCTGTCCCTGTACTGCCAGACAGAAAATATGGCAGGCAAAACAACAAAGATTAAAGGATTGGGTGATGAAATCGTAACTAAAGATCATCACCACCAAAAATCAAAACCAGAGCATCAATAAATCAACTTACAAAAACTAAATAATCAAACTGCATTTAAATAAAAAAAAAAATACCAGGCAATAAGTGTGACCACCAGTAAACTTCCAGAATAACACGCGTTGGAGGTTTGAGCATTTTATTTACACTCTTATATTAGGATGTGCACTAATGTCTGGATCATAAAGTGCTGCATGTGTGAATTCACAGGGCATGACCTTCAGCAACACACCCACAGTACCCAACCAGTGCATCCTTAATGATGGAGCTACAAGAAACCAAAACCCCAAAAGAACAAAATGATGCATTAAAATACACAATTCATAACATAAATAAATATTTACATCATTCAAAAATGGAATAAAATACACAATAAAAATACAACCTGACATGACACTATTCAAAACCCTTAAACATTTATTCTGAACTTGGAGAAAATGTTATCTTCAGCAAAAGTAATTTTTAAAGTCTGCCACACCATAACAGAGATCCTGGATTTCCACAAAAATGCCGTCTGGCAATGAATAGCTGAGATGAACCATTATCCACAGCTATAAAGGCTGCATTGAAGAATATTATCCATCCATCCATTATCCAACCTGTTATATCCTAACTACAGGGGATCTGCTGGAGCCAATCCCAGCCAACACAGGGTGCAAGGCAGGGCGCCAGCCCACCGCATGAAGAATATTCATGTTTTAAAATATATTTCAAACACTTACCCTTATCTTTCCTCTCTCATCTCTGACAATAGCAACGGTGTGGCCGTAAACAGTCACAGTGACCATCCTGGGCAAAGATCCACTGGAGTTATTTATTGGCTCATTCTTGTTCACCACACTAAATCGAGTGAGGGTAGAGTCAGTGCCCACTGTCTGGGCTAAAATATAGGCGCAAGTGCCTAGGAAGTTGAAACTGACTCCATCAAAGGTCTTGTAGTGGTATTCACCTATTACCCAGCAAGACGCATTGGACTGTGGGACACAATTGGCTGTGTCCTCTGAAATGACACAATTCTCTTTCACATGGCATTTCAGTTTGGAGCAAGGATCTAGAAAAATAATAAATAAACAAAATCTGAGAACAAGAGTCAAAATAAGCTTAATTCTAGTTGATCTCAATAGATTGTTATCTGATATTATCTGTTAAAATACTCACATTGTAATGTAATGTAATCTAATCAGCTAAGAAATACAGTACTACTTTATTTATTTACTAGCCAATTTACTCAGTGTTGCCTGTGTGCATTTGTGCAATGGACTAAGGTAAGAAAGCAAATATTTGTGTGTTTGTTAAATGTTGACCTTTCTGTTCAAGTTGGCTGAAATGCTAGCATCCCATCCCATCTGTCATCTACACCGGCTCTGTATCAATTCCTCTGCTTTCACGGGTCTAGAATTTGTTCTTTTTTTCATGATTTAATTTAATAACTAGCACCTTGCTGTGTTTAAACCATAACCACTGCTGCTTAGAAACAGATGTTTAATCCCACATTAATAAACTGCATGACCTGTTGAATATTTGAATCATTGATATGGCATGGAAGCTGAATAAAACTGTCAGTTGTTTGTGTTATTCCCTTTATTGAACCACTATTCATGATGAAACCTCTTAAAATCCATAAATACTGTATGTTAAATTGAGTTAACTACTATATACATGCACAATTTCAAGAGAGTTAACTATTATATAGATGCAAAAGTTCATGAACATCCCCAGTAATGTGTGGTTTTGTGCTGTTGGCCCTAGCAGTCTGGCTCCACATTGAAATTCTTAAAATTACATGAAGCCTAGATTTTATATTGCATTAACTATAATGTAAATGCAAAATTTCATGAAAGTGGATATTGTTTTTCAGTAATGGATTAATTTTGTGTCATTCTCCCATCACCACACTTCACACAAATATCCTTCCCTAAGGCTTTTGTTTCCATTGTATCACTGACATGGGATTTTGCCTTCAATGTAAGTAGGACCAAGACTGAACAAAAAGCCAAACTATTACCATAAGCCAAACCATTTTGGAATATTTGCTCCACACCCTGACCGACCTCATTACAACAACTCATCCTCATGAAACTTTGTGTAGTCTACATTGTACTACGTTCTGTAGTCTGGATTTAAAAACAGAATTGGATTTAGATAGATATTATATGTGCTAACTTTAATCAAGATTGAATCAGCCATACTGCAATAATGAATGGTTTTTAGACTCCTCCTTTATTATAACCCCTCCTCCCTCTGCTAAAACTTTGTAAATGCTATATAGCTTATAATTTGGACCAATGGCAACCTACTGTACATGCAAAATTTTGTAATATCATTTTGGCTATTTTCCATTATTGATGAACAAATAGAAAACATGTGATCAAAGGGATAAAATGAAGTCCTTAGTGTGCAAAACAGAAAAATAACAACAAACCTAACAAATTTAAGAGAGACAGACAGAGGATGTTGCAATTGTATTTTTGCAGATTTATTTTTGAATTAGCAAGCTGAATGACTTGGTTAATAACTGAATCATTGATACAACATGTGAGATTTTTTTTATCTCTAATATTATCACTATTGCCATTTTTTGAGTTACTAAAAGCTGTGTGGATTACTTTTGATGTAGCAGGCCATGACTCCCCTTCTGGCTTCACAGACTTCGTCAGATGCACAGGAGGCTTCCTCGCATGTGAAATTACCTCTGTCACAGGCGCACCTCTCACTGCAGGACTTATGGAGCATGACGTCACCATTCTAAAAGCAAAATAATAAAAATTATAATAATAATAGTAATGATAATAATAATATTTTTTCGATAACTCAGTAAAGTGTGTTTTCCAAGTACAGATCCATAGTTCAACTGTTTCCTGAAATTTTTACAGCTGGAACCCGGGCTCATTACATAATTTGGTTAGGGTCATGCAGCGAGTCAGAGATGTGGACTGAAGGTAGTTTCAACTCTCTACCAAATGTAGATTACAATAGGAAGTTAGCAGATAATTTGCATCAGATAGATGAAGAGCTGCCCTGAGATCTTTCAGTTTGTTGCTGGAGGTTTTTGTTATTGAATGACAGAAGAATGCTGGTGAATTACTTTGATGATTACACTAGTCTGAGTGCTATACAGGCTAGAGTTTAATTTTTGCCTACTTGTTTTGGACATAGGGCTAACTCTTTAAGAAAATGTGTACAAAGTTTTGAAATATCAAAATCTTAAATCTTACAATAGAAGAACATTATTTGTCAATTTAATTATGAACTAGTTTACTGTTTCAATTTTACCTTGAGAACATTTACACCAGCTTGTGTACTTTGTGTATTTTCCTGTTTTACTTATTGGTCAACTACAGATATCCCCAACACAACAATATAGAATGTTATATTATGTTGGTATTGGTCATTTTGTATTCATGTTCTTTTTTTTCTTTTGGTAATTAGTGGTTACTATTCTGTTAGGTATACTTTCAAAAATGATTGAGCAGTTAATTACACACCCACCACCACCAACACAAATAAATCAATACTATTTTTACATCACTTGAACTGCAATCTGCTGTGTATCAAAGCTACTGAGCCACCACAAGCCTATTTAGGCTACATGTTTTTACCTATGTGACATTTTAAAATACTAAGAAATGTAAATACATCTTCTCATAGGAAAATTTTACTGCTCAAAGGTTGATCTTTAATGGCTCATGAGACTCCATAGAAATTCTCATTTATGTTTCACTTAAGAATCAACTTTGTCATAGATGTTTTTCCTAAAATTCCTTAGGAGAAATAGCTTTGGAGAAAACGGAGACAAAGGAGAGGTCAAAGGGAGTCAAAATGGGGAATCTGGTTTGAAACGCATGTTATATGTTGTGAAATCTCTTTCTAATCTCTTTTATGACTTCATCTTGTTTACTTATTATTGGACTGATGCCTATTATTTTTGAATATGACTCATTTTTAACAAACTATTTAATAAATACAAATATATTAATTGAACCTTGAATAAATAATAAAAAATGTGAAATGCTCCAAGCTTTTATCAGTTAACTTAGTTGCCAAAAGCACCTGAATGTTATTCCATGCATGCATTATCTAAATTCTTTAACTCATTTATTCCATTTAAGATCACATTATTGGGTGAAAATCTAGAACTAAACCTGGACAGGATGTGACTTCATTACAAAACACATTCAACACACAAAGTAATTTAAAGTCATCAGTTAACCGAATATGCTCCCATCTGGATGTAGGAGGAAACCTGGAGTAATTCATTAATTACATTTAAAATTAACTTATCTAATTCCTCAAAACATTTTACATAGATAGTGCAGAGCCAGTTCAACCACCACCAATTTGTAACAACCACCTGGATGACGCAATGGCAGCCATTCTTGTGCCACTACACTCACCACACATTACCTATTTTGTGATACAAGGATGAGAGAGATATTTAGCCAGTTAGAGACAGTAGGTGACAAGGGGGCCAGTGATCATTTTTACGACAACAGATTCCAGACAATGGTTTTGTGTCTCATATGAAGGGCTGCATCATTTTTACAGCATGTTGTCCTGGGGACTGCAGTGGGGCATCAGAATCCACACACAGACCACAGGGCAAGCCCCCCTGATGATCTCACCAGATCTCTATTCCAGCAGCAACCTATGCTTTTCCTAGTATCACGCACGCGCAAGTAGGAGACCGCGGACGGATCTTAACACACCTGGGAAGACATTCACCGGCAGGGAATGGCGGGGTACTAACTTTCTCCCTCTGTTTTCTTTCAGGAAAAAAGACGCTCCGTCACCATAAGCCGGGTTTGCCCGCAGTGCATTACTTCCGCCCTTCCGCCTCCATCTTTTCCTGACATCATCGATCCCATCCTCCCTCACGGTTCCTTCCCAGCATTCCTTCACTTCCGGCTCCTCCCTCATAAAATGGCTGCCGACGCCATGATTTGGTGTCATGCATATGAACTGTTTAGTTTATATTTTTGACCTGCTTTTCTTTTGATTTATTGTGGATCGTCTACAATATACGGGGCCGGAAAACCCCAAACCTTTATGCTGTGTGCTTCTACATCTTTTACGCTAGATAGTCTCTTATCCAAATACTGCCAGGCCCAAATATGCTTAGAGTTTCAAGTGGATTACCTGTTCTTAATTGCGGGTGGTATTGCCACAAGCTACTGGAAGAAAATCACATACACACAAAGGAAAACATGCAAATTCCACACAAGCAATAAACAGGCTTACTTATCCATTTTTAGAAACACAGCAAATGTTAAAGTGAAAAACCTATTTATGGGGGGTGCGTACTACATAGAATCTACATCTCATCTCCCCATCGTTGAAACTACACTGTTGTTTAAATCCTTTTCCTTGAATTCATCTTTTGTCTCAACTCTGTCTATACTATAGATCAGTGTTTCCCAGACTCGGTCGTGGGGACCCACTGTGGCTGCACGTTTTTAATTCAACCAGCTTCTGTTTTTAATTGAACTCCTGGGCTAATTAAGTGAACTGTTATTTCCCAAGTTCTGTGTTTTGGAATAATATAGAAATTAGAAAACTAAGTTTGCTAAAAAAAATATTATAATGTACCAAGCAGTATGGGAATAATGTATTTTTTCAGTAGTTTCATCTTGATTTTCATTCTACTTTACCATGTGTTCTAATCGTTTAATTAATCCGTTATTTCTAAATTAGCGGGTCTGACGCTAAAGTAGTTGCTGCCTTTGATTAATCAGTGTTGTTTGCCTGCATGTCTACTTAGCTCGTTTTTATATCTCAATAATAAGATACAACGAAGGGGGAAAACTGCACAGAGAAACGGGAGTTAAGCATTTAAATCTATAGAAAAAGTAGAAATATTTCTAAATGTCTTATAAATGTAAAACTCATTCTGCTGTGCTTTTCTGAATGTCGAATAAAAGAAAAAAAAAAATACCAGCTAATTTAATGAGCTCAGTGTTATCAGGTTTTGTTCACTGATTTGGAAACTGGTTGGAACAAAAACCTGCAGCCACAGTGGGCCCCCAGGACCGAGTTTGGGAAACAGTGCAGTAGATTAACCATCGCCAAATGGAAAACTGACTTTGAGAAAGTGATAGCTTGGAATTCTTACCATAAAGTATACGCCATCAATGAAGCAGCCACAGTTATCTTTGGTGACACAGGACTTCCCATCAAAAACAAATCCATCGTTGCACTGGCAGCCTTCATGGCAGTGGGGACACTTGATGGTTGCAGAGAGTGAGACACAGGTTGCAGTGCAGGTGTCAGTACAGAGTTCATAGTGACTGTTTGCAGGACAAGTAATAGCTGCCAAAAAGACACAATAGCTAGTCATTAATGTAGGTGTACCAGCTGCCAGTCAAAGGCATTTAGACAAGGTTATTCCACACAGTTTACTTATAATTATTTGGTCAAATCAACATGTAAATCCTACTTTAAAGACATTCTGTTGTTAAGGTTGTGTTGAAACCCAACAACACAAGAAAAGGAAAGGCTTCCTGTCCTGAAGAAGTAAAGTTTAAGAAGACTTAAGAAATTACTAAAGAATCAAAAGACTGGGAACAGCTCACTACCAAAAGTAAAAAAAAAAAAAAAATCATGAGCAAATACCAAAACAAAAGTCAAGTTTCAAATTCTAAGATGTCCGCAAAATGTCAAATAATCCTTGAGGCAAAATAAGTAAAGTAACAAAGGAAGCAGAAGAAGATGATCATTACTTCATCCAAACACATAAATGCAAACTCCATAATCTTTCAGCTAGATGGATCAAGCAGACTAGCTTGGTGGATTGTCAGATAATCTGGAATCCATTGAATCATTACAGAGGGACTTAGACAGCATGCAGGCTTGGACAGATTTGTGACAGATGAAATTTAATGTAAGCAAATGTAAAGTATTACACATATGAAGTAAAAATGTCAGGTTTGAATACACAATGGAAGGTCTTAAAATCAAAAGTACACCTTATGAGAAAGATTTAGAAATCATAGTAGCCTTGACCAGACAGTGTCCAGAAACCACTTAGAAAGTAACAGAATGTCAGGTTTTATAACGCCCTGATGTGTGGAGTACAAGTCCATGGAGTTTGTGCTCAAGCTTTATAACACACTGGTGAGGCCTCATTTGGAGTACTGTGTGCAGTTTTGGTCTCCAGGCTACAGAAAGGACATAGCAGCAATAGAAAATATCCAGACAAGAACGACTAGGCTGATTCAGGGCTACAGGGCATGAATTATAAGGAAAGATTAAAAGAACTAAGCCTTTTCAATTTAAGCAAAAGAAGATTGAGAGGAGACATGAGTGAAGTGTTTAAAATATTGTAGGGTATTAGTCCAGTGGTTCGAGACTGTTGTATTAAAATCAGTTCATCAAGAACATGGGGACACTGTTGGAAACTTGTTAAGGATAAATTACATATAATCATTGGGAAGTTTGTCTTTATACAGAGAACCATAGGGATATGGAATAAGTAACCAAGTAGTATGGTAGACAGTAGGACTATTGGGACTTTTCAAACTAGACTTGAATATTTGTAGAAGAATTAAGTGGAATGGCAAGCTTTGTTGGGCTGAATGGTGCTTTCTCGTCTAGATTGTTCTAGTGTTCTAATGTTTTATAGGTGGAACCTAATGACATACATCAAATTATTACGATTTGTCTTCATTAGTATACTGCATCAGAGAAAGACAGTAATCTTATTCTTATTAATGAAAATCACTAAGAGATATAAGCTCAGGTCAGAACCGCAAACAAATGTTAAACAGAAATCAGGAGTTAAAAATGAGAGCAGAAGTTCAAGACCTGGGAAGTCACAAAAAAAAGATTCCTTTTAGAAGTTCAAAAAAAGGTCTACCCACAAATATGGATACTCTAGGAAAGTCCTGGGGAGACCTTTAAACTGTGGCTTTGACGATGGAAACTCTGAGGGAACTACCAAAATGTTGTGAAAGGTCAGCGCTCTTAGAAAACAAAGATGGTGTCATGGAATAACGGTAAAAATATTAAACTTTTGTAATTTACACTTGAATAAAAAATAAAAGATCGTAATCTTTGTCACTTAAAAGATAAAATTGATTAGAAAGTGATATTTATATGGCAGATGACTTATGATTTATGGCATCCATGATTATAAGTGCAGCACAGTCATATATACTGAAGGATCAGTATTTGGTGTATCTGTTAAGAGAAAAGTCAGAAATTGCTTAAACATAGCATTACCTGGGTAAAGCTGGCATTAACCAAAAGGTAAACCTAAGATTACCTATTAAATGTTAGAAAGTTACATTTTATTCCAGCTTTCCCAGTCTCTTAGAAAATGAAAGCTTTAATCAGGTAATGCTAGGTTTATCCAGTTTTCAGGCTTTACCTGTAACATATCCATCACAGACAAACTGTCTTGGGCAGGAAGACACACTGGTTGTGTGTTTGTCAAATGGCATGCTATTCCTGCCGTATGCATGCCCAAAGTTCATCTATAGCACCATTGCAGTCGCAGACACCTTTCGCTAAGGGTCAAGAGTATTTGAAACAATGGGCAGCAAGCAAAAAGGCTCCAGTGCTGCAAATGGCATTGAACAGTACTGTATGTGCAGACATTTGTTGACAAATGGCAGACTCCAACTCTTCTGCCAAGGTCTGTGATGTGGATGTTTTGTCTGTCACTGCCAGGTGCACAAGATGTGTCCTACTGTATGTTTGTGCATCTGGGTCCTTCTGACACCTCTCCTTAGTGGGTTAAGACCCTCCACTACTCAATGATACCATACTCTTGTCATTGTGCTTGCATTCTGTTTAATATGTACACTGATTGCCAGGAAGGATAATCTGCCTTTCCGTATTCCCACAATTCTCCCTGACTCAAAGTCTAAGAGCTGTACTTATGGCTGTTGCCTTCTTTGCATATTTGATCCCTAAGAGTAAACAAACTGCCAGATGTCACTCAGTAAGTGTGTTTTCATGCACACACAAAGCCTAGACAAGGCGAATAAACCGGTTAAGGCTGAACACTCCTTTGGCAAAACACTCCAATGTCATACAATTGTGGCAAAAAAAAGATTACATATCATCAATGGCTACCATGAATCCAAAAACAACCATGGAGCCTGTGTCTCCCGAGATTGTGCTGCTGAGTTTATCACTATATGTTATATGTTTGGCTCATCAACACAAGTTTAGTGATTTCTGAATTACTGAAACAGATAATTTCAGTTAGGAGAAGGACTTATACAATCAACTGAGCTTTTGCCTGAAGAGATTGATCTTTGTGGATGGTTCCAGTGTTTTCTGCCCATCGCTGCTGAATGCATTTGTGAAGCAAAGACATGCATAGGCTAAGAGAGTGCAACTGACACATGCAATCTATGAAATAATCAACGGCAACCTGGTTAAGGGTTTACATGGCTCCATAACTGAGTTACTGCATGGACAAATCAACGTGTGTTAACCTGAGTTCTCAGAGACCAATATCCTGGTTTCTCTAAATGAAATAAGGGTTTACATGTAATTATTAAAACTGGGAAACCAGGTTATTAAAGCGCATGTCAACATACTCGGTGAAGTTCCCTTTACAGGTGCATCTTATACCCACTATGGGAAAGTCCAGGGGGTGCAACTCATACACATCATTTATATTTGTGCTGCACTTATAATCATTTTCTAACTCTACCATGACCTATCCATCCTGCAAGTCTTGGACAACTATAACACGATTTTTCCCAGTATTGCAATTTTAAATACTAGCATTGTTTATTTATGAAACTGAGAGAGCCAACATTTCTAGGACTCTGGGGTAATGGAAAAACTGGGGTAGACAACAATAGGGAGAGTCAACAAAGATTAAAATGTGGCCTGAAGGGAGTGTTCAAACTCACAAATGGAGCTAGTAGGGTGGATGTCAGATGTTACTAAAATAATATTTCTATAACTAGAACATAGGGGGTACAAATTAAAGCTGGTTGGAGTAAATGTCACACGGATATGGAAAAAGATGATCCGTTGTGGCAACCCCTAATGGGAGCAGCCGAAAGAAGAAGAAGAAAAAAGGGTAAATGACACATGAATTTTGTATTTCTTCACACAAAGAACAATAGACACATAGAATAAGTTACAGTCAGTGAGGTGGATAGTAATATAGGGTATTACAACTGATCACTTTCAAAAAAGGTAAAATTCAGTAAATAAGCATCCCTGAACATATAAGAGTAGCATGTACTCAATTGTAGTGTTACCTTAATTTTTTTTTCAGACTTTGGGGCTTGAGGGAATAAAGGGGCATGTGTCAACCATCAATGGTGATGTTCTACAAAGGACCTGACATAAATTAGACTACAGGATGGACTTGTGCTGTGTGACACGAGGGAGCATACTCAGTACTCATTTGTAAGAGAGGGAGGTTAGGAGCACATGCTTATACAGCGCATTGCCGCACCCACCACATGACAAACCAACTCAGGATCCCAGATTAGGACCCGAGTGCAACCATGCAATGGATGACACCTCAGCACCGCACTAGTTCAGATGGAGTGGAACAGTGTGAGGTTTTTTATGGTGGCTGGCCTGCCAGTTCTACCACCAATTTTCCCTGCAGGTTGGAGGGCCTACATGCAGGGTTGGATGCAGATTAACATCATACCCAGGACGGAGCAATTGCAGGTTAAGGGCCTTGCTCAAGGGCCCAATGAAGTAGAGGCACTTTTGGTGTTTACGGGATTCAAACCGACAACCTTACAATTGCCAGTGCAAATCGCTAACCTCAGAGCCACCACTCCGCATTTGTAAGAATAAGAAAAAAAACTGTATGCTTCTTAACAAATTGTTTCAGAAAACATGTTCCCATGAATACTGACTATTTTGAAAGGGTTCTCATTTTTAAAATCATTCTTTATTTGTAGAATCTTCACAACATAAATTTAAGAGCTGGAGGAATGCAGATTGAAATCAAGTTTCAGCCAAAATCTATTTTATCTACTTATGATAAAAACCTGCAGCAGTTAGGGAGATGCAAGATGATGGGAATCAGTGGTCAAAATAGCCACAGCTCAGCATGTTACCAAAAAGTGTTTCTTTGCTTGAAAGTGAAATTAAATGACAAATGTACACAAAAATTTATGTGCGTATGGGACTGAAACATTTGAATGGCATGACTGTGTGTAATCTCTTCCGCTTCTCTTAATCATCATCACACCTAGTTGACTCATAACACTTGGTGAGCTGACCGCAGCCTTTGATGACCCTCTTCATGCTATATCAACTTTTTATTCTAGTGTGTGTACAAAACTAACAAAAAAAGTCAATGGACCAAGTAATCCCTCCCTTCTAATCAAATATTAGTAATGACAAATGAATCAGACCAGCCCAAAAAAAGACAGGGAAGTGTTTAAAATTTGATGAGACTTTTAAAAAGCAGTAGAGCTGCCCCAATTCAGGGTGTCCATAATAAATGTAATGACGTACTTCATGAGATACAAGAATAGTTATATCAAATATTTAAAATATTAGAGTGTGTGCTTCAATGTAAACGTTTAAAGTCTAAATATTCTCAGTTGTAACAGAAATGTGTCATTTTTCACCCTCTGATAGATGCTGATAAATGTCTAAATCCCTAGTAAAGGAATCATATTTGTAATAACAGACCTTGAAACAGTCTAAAACTATACCCCACATGCTTAATGTTTGAAAGCTGTCATTTTTACCCCAACGGGGGTGGCTCTTAAATGGCTAGAACCACCGGTAAAGAATCAGATCTCAAAAATATTATCATATTCATGATCAGTAACCTGTACTCTCCTGTATTAACAATCTTTCATTTTTTCCAGTGTTGTTGACTGGAGTAATTTTGACCCCCCTCATATCCCACTAGGGTGTGAACCTAGAGAGTATGTTGAGATGGCATGCACAACTTCAAGCACTTCTGATCATTTTTGCTGAAGACACCTATTGGTTTATTCTTTTATTATAAGGATATAACTTCCTGCACAAAATATGGTCCAAAATGGCCTAAGATGGCCTAACCCTACCAGTGAGTCAGGAGCTGCTGGAGAAATAAAAAACGGAGTGACTTTGAAGCATTCATAAGTAATTCTAATAAGCACAATATAAGATATCTGAAATAAAAAGTTGAAAGTAGAACCTATGTTGCACATATATGGTTTAATTAACAACTTAATTAATGAGGCAATTTCTGAATGATCAATTAATTTAAACTTAAGTTTTATATGTTGCTCCCATTCATTAGCCATACCATCTGGAATTAATCTGTAATGGATATTAAAGAGATGCTGTGAAAACAAATTGTTTTGAAAATCCATTTGATCGTTACTTTGCTACACCCCAATACTTGCTTACATGTGGCCAGATGCACAGATTAACACACTGCCAAAGAAATCTAACACCAGCCATTTTAACAACAATATCCTAAAGGCTCCATTATGAATCTATATTATACAAATATAGGGAAACAGGATCGATTGGTGTGTAGTATATCTATCCATTTACTTAATTCATCTAATTCAGCAGACATAATGGCTTACTATTGATTTATGGGCACAGGTTGACTGATGATCTAGAGCCTTGTTCCTTGTGGTTATTAGCTTTTCTTAATTAATTTCCCCTTGGGATTAATAAAGTATCTATCTATCTATCTATCTATCTATCTATCTATCTATCTATCTATCTATCTATCTATCTATCTATCTATCTATCTATTATATAGTGTATATCTATCTATCTATCTATCTATCTATCTATCTATCTATCTATCTATCTATCTATCTATCTATCTATCTATCTATTTACTCAACTTTTTCAACTGCCCCTAATTTTCCAGTCTGATTTTTAGGTGCTGGTAGAGTAGACTGTGACTTCCTAATTCTCTTACTCAGATTCTGCATGTAGTGAATTGAGCCCTGTCAGGGCCTGGATTGAAGGCATTTGGAGATGGTATACTTGGCCCGGACAACGCATATGCTGATTTGCCATTTCAGTGCTGGTTTAGATACATTTTGCATGAAAATGGGGTCCCAAAAGGGAAACATCATGGAAAAGAAGTGTATTGTAGGTGGATGGGTATTATGTCTCCCTAGGCATTACAGAAAACACAGCCTAAGACAGGGTTGATCAAGCTTCCATTATAAGGTTAATGGTTCTTGAATGCCTACTGACACCTAGAAAAAGCTACAACATGGTGTCCCTGGAAAAAAAGAACACTTGCAAACCTTAAGCCAATGTCACAACTTCTAGTCGCTGGGTATTTTAGACGTACTAACTGCAGATGCTGATCTCATTGATCTTGTTGCTGGACCATGTCAATATAAAAAAACTAAAAAACCTCTGCTCATGTCACATTTACTGAGAGAGTGTCAACCATCCAGCACTGTCGTGCTCTCCTATTATTCTGTCAGCCAATAGCGAGCTGCCTGATGGAGCCAGTGCTGCATGAAAAAGTAACATCTGTGGTGAATTCAGCGACACTATCTATATTTTTTCTTCCTTTTATCATTCTGTCTTGGTACATAAAGCACAAAACATCAGACAGACGAGCCTCTCTTCTGTGTGTGAGGTCCAAAACATGCACGCCGCCTTTTATTCATTGTACTTCCACATGATCATTTATTAGTGCCCAGCTCTCATGCACGCAGAGCCCTGACAAAATCTAACTTTCCTGATTTCATCAGAGCAAGTTGTGTACTAGTTGGAATGTATTGCTGGGTATGTCACATTATGTGATTGGCTTCATAGGAGTGCGCTCTTGATGGCCTCCGACTAGCTAAGATTATGTTAATGAAGGCTATACGACTGAAAATTGCTGGAAAAGTTACATAACTTGACATGGCCTTTTGAAGTGATTCTGGGGCATGAATGGAAGTGACCCTGAGGTGAGTTATAAAACAATTTTGAGCGTCAGGGGAGCCAAAGATGATAAATTAACTAGTAAAAAAAGACACTAGAATGAAGACAAGACATGAAAAATGGACCAACCATCCCATTTGGCAAACAAGGTGAATCACCAACTTTAGGAAGGCCTAGAGAGGTACTATGGGTTGTTAACTCCGGTTACACCTTGGTTTCCTCTTTTTGTACATTCTCATATTTTTTATATTATAGAAACTTTTATTTTATTATTATAAATCGTTATTCTTTGTCCTTTGGCCTCCTTAGTACTATTCTAAATATGGGGCCACTATCATTGTTCACAGAAGGTTTAGAAAACAAATTTTATAAATCTATAGAATGCTTTCTGCTTCTGCTTCTAAATGTATTCTGACAGCTTAACCTTAAGTTGCTTAAGCCAGCCAAGGTTTAAGGTAAATTTAAGAAAGAGAATTTGAGAACAAAGAGTATTAAGGTGGATAGGGACCTTTCGGACAGATTTCATCTAGTAGAAAATAGTATGAAGGTGTATGGGGGTACGAAGGGGATACAGAAAGCTGGCTGAAGATGAAGAGAAATGACTGTCAGAAAGAATGCACTACCATTAAAATGAGAATATCTATTTATTTATAAAGATTTCTCAGACTGGGTGCTAGCATCATTCTACTTCTGTGTATTGTTGTGTAACTCTCTTATCATCAACACAATTTTAATGAGCAGTACTGTGTGAAATAAATTAATTTAAAGTACAATGCTTTTATATTTATAGCCAATTAGATGCAGATTATGACCCAGTTTTCAGCTGCTTTTGATATTTCTTAAGTTGGTCTACTGTGAAAAGTGGATGGAGCAGACTTGTACTTTAATCATATTAATGACTTTCAGAGATGGTGTCATCAGACCGTTTTGGTGATTAATGCTTTCTAATCAAAGGAGCAGTAAATCTGTAGCAGAATAATTTGCTCCCTTTATGTCAAACAAGAGCAATTAATTGCAGTAGATCCAATGGGAAAAGTATTTTTTCTATTGTATATTTGCTCTTTTTTGAATTATAGATCATACATTACTGAAAATCTAAAGGATGATTTAAAGAAATCTATCCATCATTTGTACCTTCTGTAGAAACTACAAGATGGTTTATTAAAGTTCTTTGGGAAATTTTGTGCTTTAAAAAAACCTCTTGGAATGGTGACTCTGGTTCTGTGAATTTCCAAAATGTATGAAATTTAAACTATGGGTGGAATTAGTCTGGACATCCTGGGAAAGCTATATTGGACAAACGTATCGTAGAGTACATGCCAAGCAGATGACGGAGTGTTTGAGAAAATCCCAGAAAGGATCTACAGAGTTTTTAAAAATATGAAAGGTCATAACTTTATTGAACTCTTAAATCTTTCTGCCATTCTTGAAATATATTCAAAGAAGTGACGAGTAAAACTATCTGCATGAAACAGAATTTGCAGGAAAATTTAGTGTTTCTCTTGGTAAAAAAAATTGCTAAATAAATTGTATTTCACTACCAGTGAAACCATGCCATTCACAACAAGTACAAAGCATTTAGTTCCTTTCTGGAAATGTTTCTTGAACTACTGTATATATTCACGTTTAAGTTCTCCCACGGATAAGTCGGGACTTGATCATTTTATAATGTCGGTTATATAAGTCGAATGCGGAAAACTCATGCTATTGGTTCAAGAGATTATGATATGCTAATGCCCACTTGAGAGAGTAACCATGGAGCACATTACCTTGCAGTGTTTTGTGTTTTTTTGTATCTCACACCCTCATACACTTTTATCGTAAGAGCATCCCTTATCTAGGATGGAGCATTCGATCAGAAGAAAATTTGAAGCTGGTTTTAAATTAAAAGTCGTTGAAGTGGCAAAAGAAATTGGTAACTGTGCCGCTACAACAAAATTCATTGTGTCTGAGAAACTGGTGCAAGATTGGAGGAAGAAGATGTAAAAAACAAAAAAAAAAATTAAGTGTCGCATTTTTGAATGGCCATATAAGTCGGGGCCTGGTATTGTGAATGATTTTTCAGGTTTCAAGCCCTGACTTATACACGAGTATAAATGATAATTAAAGCATTAATTCTGAATCCATCTGCCTGTCATATAGAATTAACTAAAGATCACAAGTTAAAATATGAAAAATTGCCAGATGTATGCATATCCTCAACTAGGATAGTTAACAGCAGGGTTATTATCATCAGAAGACTCCAATGTAGGGATATTTTGCTGTGAAGAAAATGTACAGTAATGTACATGATGAAGTGTTTTGGTGTGTCTTCATGTGGAATGCATTTCATATTTAAAAAAAATGTTAACGAGAGACATTGATAGAATCAGTTTTACCAGTGTGGTATGTATTATGTGCATTAGGAAACTGCAAAAAAACAACACAGGTAAAGCTGGAAGTGTAAAAAAGGTTTTAAGAAGCAATATTCTTTGTTTCTAACCACCTCCAAGTAATCATTTAACCCCCCCCAAAAAAAAACTCATAATGAAGTTTTCAATTGAGAAATTGCTTGCTTTATGAAATTTAGAGTCAGTTTTGTGAAACTGCATGCAAACTGAAACTTGTCTGTTTCACTCAATACTAATTCAAAGTTTTGTTGTACAGTACTTGATTTTAATTGTTGTATTGTATCATGCAAGTAGGCTATCATATGACATTCGTTCTTCCTTTTAAGTTAACCATTGTGTCTAAAAAAATTGATCAGCTGATAAAAATTTACAGAACAGTCTTCTTGCACAGTCATCTTTCAAATCTAACTGGATTTTAGGATTTACATTGAGCCAACGTTCTCAACATGCAATTAAAAGCAAAAGAAAGTGTTAAGTTACTTTGTAAGAACTTGAAAATAAATCAAGGACTATGATGCTCAAATTGTATAATGTGTAACTGATATTGAATATGAAGTTATAGTGTGGCACAGTTCTGGTCACTACACTACGAAAAAGTTGTATCAGCCTTAGAAGCCATGCAGAATAGTGGAGCTAAACAGATCCATCATTAACAGGTATGTATGTCTTATTCTGAGAGACTAAGGGAATTAAGCATCACCGTTTGATTTATCAAATATTAGTACATAGCATAGAATTTGCCCACACCTGGATGAAATAAGCACCATGGAGGACCATGACTCAGCATGGCCACAGACAGAGCTATAGCCTGCGCTCGGCACTGGAAGGGCATATAAAACCTTGTTTTGAGGACTCGAGATTGAATTTGAAGGCAACATGTATGAACAAAAACTTTAAAAGCCAAGAGATAGTCAGAAATAACGCATCTCCATGGAAAGCAAAGAAGAATAATCAAGAAAAAGATCATTTAATGAGGGAAACGTCTGCAATTTTTCCAGGTTATATAACAACTCTGCTGATTTGTTCATCTGAACTTCTTGTATTAGATATTTTTACTTTCATTTTATAACACATTTAGCTGTGCAACACTAGCTGTAACATACTTAAACTGTAGTACACGGTCATTAGGCATCCCACTGCAGGAACTTTCTACAGGAACCAGGGGCTTTTTGGAAACAGAAGAACTTTTGTAGTATTCCCACTGATGGAACACAAGGCCATTTCTAGTTCCCGGTACTTGTTTTTAGCTTCTACTAAGATATGTATTTTTCGTTCATCCAGGAACTATTGTGGGTGGAGCCTGGGTGATGAATTGTGCTGATTGGTTGACCTCAAACACTGGCACTATCTTACAATTCTGTAGGTAGTTTGAACTTTGGAGAGTTATCGGTGAAGATAGAGTGCAGCACTTTGCACTTCATCAGTCTTCATAGTCACCTCAGTGGTAAACTGCACCATGCACCACATTGAAGCAATAATCTCCCCCCAGGAACCCATTTTATTTTGCACTGCATCACTCTTCTTTAAATATATATTTTGCATAAAGGTTTCAGTTCCTGTTGTGCAGAGAGCGTGCAACAAACAAAAATGACTGGGTGCCACAAGTGTTTCAGGGCTTAAATCATACAAGAACTCACGGGTTCCTGAAAACAAAGTTCTTGCGGAGGAAAGTCACCTATTGTATGCTTAAAGCAGAACAATTTTATTTATAAAATATTTATTTTGATTGTTTTCCAAAATCCTGGTTAATGGCACTTTCTGCAAAATTGCTGCGATGTGACTTTAATTCTTTTAATCAACTTTGACATTTCCAAATTATAAAATATACACTTAGTATACAATAATTTTGAAAGCACATATAGGCTTTCTTAATTTGTGTCCTGCAAGTCAAAGCAAAGCCAGCTAAATCCTGGCACTACAGCGTAAAATTAGAATTTGCACGGTCACGGCTTGATGTTTCCATAATATCGTTTGGCTATTTATTTACTTATATATCTATTTATGTATATATTTACATATTTTTGTACACTTTTATTTCTATATTAAACTGTTTGAAACTGGTTAAAGAATTTGCATTTTCAAATTGCATAATTTTAAATGTTTAGATCTGTTGTATAAACCACATAGTTGACAAAGAGTAGATTCTTGTTATCTCTTCATTTTCCATTCATCTGATAAGTGAATTGTTTATAGTAAAATACTTTTAACTTTAATTTTTAAAGGAATATCATAACCCACATTTCAGTTTTAATGCACAACTGCAAAAGTAACAAATGGACACTTAATATAAGAGGCACAAAATGTGCTTGAAACTTTTTTTCTCCCATATTATGTGTATTTTCCCAATTTAAAAAGGTTAAATATAAGGAATTATAAACACATATACTTCACTTATAGAACTGAATTAATATACTTAATTATATCTACACCCTGCAAAATTTACATTTCATAATAATGAAGATTTTGTTAACAGGGATTGTTGTATAATTCAACATAACATTAATGAAAACTTACAAAAAATAAATTTAATTAAACCTGAAATGACATTATTTCATTTTCTGAACATTTTGTTCCATTACAATGCCACAGGAATCCAAGGTTAGTCTATCAATGAACACAAACACACTCAAGTCGCACAGAGTCAAGTACAGATAGCATATGAGTGTCTTTTTAAATTTAGGGTACCCAAATTAAAACTCATATGAACATAGGAAGAACATATGAATGCCACGTAGATAGTGACAAGGCTGGGAATTCAATAAAGACATAAGGAAACAGCACATGTCATGGTCCCACAATGCTATCTTTATAGTAATAATTCTGTACATTTGGTTTTTGATCTGCTTATTCCAATTATATGGTAAAATATCTAGCATATAGGTTGATAATTTGTGTATCTTTTAATTAATATCTAACAATGTCTAATTTTAAAATGCAGAGAAGCTGTATGAGCCCAGTCTTTGCTCAGGGACATTTAAAACCTGTCAGATCAGGTAAGACCTTTTACTGGGGGAGAGCTGACCAGGTGTGTAGGGCATTCTATGAACCATCCAAGGTAAAGACATCCTCTGAAACTTGCCAGCTAGCCTGGGGGAATGCAGGCGGCTGAGATGAAAGGACATGAATGAGCCACAACTTAATGGGGGCTTATCCTGCATGACCAAGAGGTGTGTCAAAGATGATAAGAATAGACTTAAATTAAGGGATAAGAAAAAGACAAAAGGGCTCTCTGGTTTAACCACTTAGAAGGCCACACTCTCTCTGTCATTTTCCATTTTGAGAAGACCTTATCTCCTAGTGGCCATATTCAGACAGGCCACCTTTCCTGTGAATAATGAGCTGCCTAAGAAAATAATCAAGTGACAAGTCTATACACCACCTGAATCTGTACATCTAGTACTATCAAGTTGTATGGTTTGCAAAGACAAAGACACGTTCTAATTGCTTTTGTTTATGGCATTGGTTATAACATTTGAAGATTAAGTTTTACTATCTATGATACATGATTAAATGTGTACATTTCTCTCCTGCCTGTTCTTGTATTTTATTTAAATACCTGGGGTTATAGATGTAAAAAGAAATTGTGAAGTACTGGACTACATCAGTAATTAATCCTGAAAGTGTGATAATAGTATGGGATTAAGGGCATTCGGTTGAGGTCTCCATAATAAAGAGTATAAAGGGGAGAGTAGAATCACCCTAGGACACTACCGTGACAAAACACACGAGGATACAATCTTACTCATACTCGATATGTACAAGGCAGGAATCAATTTGGAATGCCAATACATCTTAGTTTACAAGTAACATACATTCAGAAAGCAGCTAGATCAATTTATGGTCAGAGGGGGACAGAGGCTATCCTGGCTGCACTGGAAATAAGGCAGTCTGTTATATTTTATTGTATTTCTTAATAGAAAATGCCACACTTTATGAGAAAATATTTAAAGAGAATGAGTGTACAGACTTACGACAGAGCTTGCCTGTTCTCCACTCCCCAATAAGAGCTGCTGCATCTTGACATGCTTGTGCATAAGTCTGGATGTTCTCACAGAGAAGAGCCTTGCTTGCCTCGTCCGTGATCATATCTTTAACACAGTTGTCAAAGTACTCTTGTGGGGATACTTTAGTGTGGCATGCCCCAAAGGGACCAGTCTTTAGGTTTAAGATTCCACAGGCTGTATTCTTGCTGACTTCAGGCTTCCTAGATTCCTTACTCACAGGGCATTTGGAGCCACAGCCAGTCTGGCAAGCAGTCCTATCAAAATTGGCTTTCCACCCGGCTGCAAAAATACTTTCATTAGCAGCCCGCTCTCCACTAGGCAGCTGGAAGTCATCACTCATGTCCCCATTATAGTTTCCACATAGGCCACTGAGAACACCAATGTAGGTGGATGGAACGTTGAACACAGCATGCGAAGCACCATCATAGTTTATCACAAGTCCAAAATGTGTCTTCAAAATAATGTTAAAACCACTCTGGTAGACGCTAACTTGTCCGTCATCCAGTATGAGAGGCAGGTGTATTTTAACACCACCAACCTGTGGAAATGAAAGATGCATTTTTCATTGTATTTTACAGTACCACAAAAGTTTATAATATTTGGTTGCAAGTGAAATATGTACAATCTTTGCAAAATTAAGAGTGCTAACATAATACGACATTATGTTATGTAAATTAACAAAACTGCAGCATTAATTTAGGGTTAAGTGATGCTTCAGTAGGTAATAGTAATACGTTTTGAAATCGATGGATGTCTAGCATTTGAATATTAGTAATGATAAGCCATTATTCTATTTCAGACATTAATGAGACTTGATATCCCACAGAACCTCTTGAAACAATGGGAGGTCATGATCTCACACACAGTATCCAACAATTCAAAGAAATGATAACCAGTTCAGTCCCCCAAATACAATAATCTGGAAATACTCATTCACTATATTTCACAGAATATTAATTTTAAATACAAAACAGTGAATTGGGACATGAAGCCACCAATTTTGGTATCATCGGATAAAGGAAAAACACTGCCATTTTTTTCATTTCTATGTCTACTAATGCTACGTATATGCTGAGTTCTAAACAAATCAGCCATCTTTCTCTCATGATTATCAAAGCATTTTCTACAATGAAGGACAGATGTTAGCAGAACTGGCAGCCAAGCTAACACCAGTTAAGCAAATCTCAGCAACTGCTAGAAGATGTAATGTGCACTGTATACACCCTAAATTATGATCAAAACGATAAAGGTGAATGATTATAAGAATTCACAACTATCTTATCTGTTTTTCTAAAGTTTTAGTGCTGAAAACTTCCTTCATTCCATGAATGTCATATCTCTCTATTATATAAAAATTCCAGGGATGAGACGAGACTTTTTAGCCTGGGACGTGATGTGACTTTTTCAGATAGATACTTTCAAGTCCCACCAGATGAGACTTTGTGCCAAGCGATTTAATCACGCCCAGGGCCGGAAATAAAAGACAAAGAGTAGATGATAAAGTAGAACATCGTAAAAAGGTTCTAAAATGTTGGCACGATACACATGAAGAGCAGGTTAGAGATAATGAAAGTACTAAAATTCGAAAGTCTCAAAAAGAATGATAATAAAGATCGCATTAGCTCAAACAAACGGAAATTATTACTCGGCGAAATAACGGAACAGCGAAAAGAGATTGAATATATTGTTCGGATTTAAACTTTAAGTTGGAGACTTGTAGATCGTCTAATTTGTGTTGCCATCGGGGAGGAGTAGTGTTTCTTCCCAATGAAGAGGTGCATCTGCGAGAATTAAAAGATTTGTGTGTTTGGTGAAAGTGAAATCCACATACATGAGCAGCAGAGACGCGAAGTTGCTGACACGAAGCGCAGGCCGGGGTTTTAGCAAAGCCTCCTAAAATTTTAAGAAATAAATCAGGATATCTTTAAAGCCTGCCTTAAAATTGGGTTTAAAACACACAAAAATGAATGCAGCCTAAATCCACCCAACACCTTTTTAAAGCTGACTGGAAATTAAATGTGCACTCCAGTCTTAAAGTTTGAGTTTTATAATAGCTCAAATGCTGTGCTTTAAAATTAATTCATTCATTTTTATCCATTCATTCCAGTTCTGGAGTCATAGTGACCTTGAGTATTTAGGACAATGCAATTGTTATGATCAGCAGCTTTTGGTAATTTTTTTGTCTTGTTTCTCTAAATAAATGATGAAAATGTATGCATTTATTTTGGGGTTTTCGAACTCCAAAAATAATGTTTTTATAATGGATTGAAAAAGTTGACAACTATTTAGCATTACCCAGTGCAACCATCTGTTTTTTGCTTTGGGCACTGCCATTTCAAAGCAGAGAGTTCACCAGAATTCCATGAAATGCATGACACATGTAATGTAATCAGAGTGGCCATATATGTACTCTCTCTGACAGAGTCAAACAGAGCTTTTAAGAGTAAGAACCAGGGGTCTCATTTATAAAATATTGCATGGATTTGAGTGTGAAAAAATGCATGAAATATGCATATGACAAAAAAATTGCAAAATAATCTCATTTATAAAACCTGATGTATACACATACAAAAATGCAACCTACCATTTATAAATCACAATAATCTTGTAGATAAATGCATGATAAACATAAAATGTGCATCGATTCCTGCCTGTTTGCCGCCCTAACACACCATAAATAAGCTACGATAATGACCCTCATACATATGGAGTCACAATGCTGTACAGTTTCACTGGCTGGTAGAGCAGCTTCTCTTCTGATGCACTAAGGCCTTGTTCACACGGGCGTTAGGTTTTTGGATAAACGAACTTGCTCTGAACGTCCTAGACGTTTATGTTGCATTTTGTGGTGGCGATCGATTGACCTCTACACCGGCGTTCGTTTGTCTCTGTCTAACGCCAGCCTGCAGCCCAAATTGTAGTTTGTGTGTTAACCTGTGGAGGCAGTGTTGGGAACTGGATATGAAAGCCCTTGTCGTTTTATTTGAGGTGCCTCCTTTCAATATGGACCATTTTGCTATGTTAGATATTAATCTTCTTGTTTTAAAAATACTCGTAATCGGCGGCGTAGGGAGAGAAAAATCACCGCCGCTACTGGGTTCATCCTCTGACTGCACAACGTCGGGTTAAAGCAGTGCTTCTCAATTATTTTCTGTCATGTCCCCCCTAGGAAGAAGAAAACATCTCGCGCCCCCCGCACGACTATAAATAGTATCATTTGTCTTTAAAATTGTTATAAGTACACCTCTGCATAACACTGTATCCTTATTAACGTATAAGAGAATAAAAAGAAAGAAATATGGACCAATTTACAACAAAGAATAGCTTTATTTAATGTAACAGAAAAGATTTAAAGTGCATTCTAAATTCAAAAAAAATTTAAAAGAAAAATAAAAAAGCATGTTCCCCGAGGTCAAACGCGACCTCCTTGACGAGAACCACAGGGCGCCCACTATTGGAGAAACACTGGGTTAAAGGAAGTTTTTTGTGCTTTATGAAGAAATGCAAAAATTTCCGCGCAAGTTTTTTAATTACTGTCGGATGTCAGTTTCCACTTTTGATTGTCTGCTGCAGCTGGTGCAATGCCACATTGCGCCGATCAACCAATATGCGACTTGGTGTTAGCCCCAAAGAGACTACTTGTCACTTTGAGTTAAGGAAACAGTAGTCGAGTGTGCGCTTACACCGGTGTTATGCACTGAAATGCCCCTCAGCCCCGGCCATGGATTGCCCCCCCTACATAATCGTTATCAAATATATTAGAACATAAATTAATAGGTTCATGGTTTACAAATTACATGAGACAATAAAATAAAATAAGCAATATGAAAATATATATGTTGTACATGAAAACATAAAAATATTAATATTTTTTCATATACAACATGTAAACTTATATATATCTGGTCCTCCGAAGCGTAAAATAAACGCGCAGAAAACGAACTAGAAGCGGTTTCCTTGCGTTCGTTGGGTTTTGAGCGCCAAGAAAAGCTGCATGCAACGTTTTTTGATGCCGTATAAGCGCGCAGCGGACAAGCGACGTCACCAAAGCCGGTGTGAACACTCTCATTGACTCCTACGTGTAGAAAACACTCGGCGCTTGATCCGCGCTCACCGGACGCTTCTGACGCAAAAAGCGCTAGATTTTAGCGCCCGTGTGAACAAGGCCTAAGGCCTTGTTCACCGGGCGTAAGTTTTGGATAAACGAACTTGCTCTGAACGTCCTAGACGTTTATGTTGCATTTTGTGGTGGCGATCGATTGACCTCTACACCGGCGTTCGTTTGTCTCTGTCTAACGCCAGCCTGCAGCCCAAATTGTAGTTTGTGTGTTAACCTGTGGAGGCAGTGTCGGGAACTGGATATGAAAGCCCTTGTCATTTTATTTGAGGTGCCTCCTTTCAATATGGACCATTTTGCTATGTTAGATATTAATCTTCTTGTTTTAAAATACTCGTAATACGGCGTAGGGAGAGAAAAAATCGCCGCCACTACTGGGTTCATCCTCTGACTGCACAACGTCGGGTTAAAAGAAGTTTTTTTGTGCTTTATGAAGAAATCACGAAAATTTCAGCGCAAGTTTTTTAATTACTGTTGGATGTCGGTTTCCACTTTTGATTGTCTGCTGCAGCTGGTGCAATGCCACATTGCACGCCGATCAACCAATATGCGACTTGGTGTTAGCAAAGAGACTACTTGTCACCGAGGTAAGGAAACAGTAGTCGAGTGTGCGCTTACACCGGTGTTATGCACTGAAATGCCCCCCCCACATAATCGTTATCAAATATTATATTAGAACATAAATTAATAGGTTCATGGTTTACAAATTACATGAGACAATAAAATAAAATAAGCAATATGAAAATATATATGTTGTATATGAAAACATAAAAATATCTGGTCCTCCGAAGCGTAAAATAAGCGCGCAGAAAACGAACTAGAAGCGGTTTCCTTGCGTTCGTTGGGTTTTGAACGGCAAAGCTGCATGCAACGTTTTTTGATGCCGTATAAACGCGCTGCCGGACAAGCGCCGTCACCAAAGCCCGTGTGAACACTCTCATTGACTCCTACGTGTAGAAAACACTCGGCGCTTGATCCGTGCTCACCGGACGCTAAGAACGCAAAAAAAACGCTCGATTTTAATGCCCGTGTGAACAAGGCCTAAAAGACACTGACAGCTGCAATGTGAGAAGTTCTGTTCCTCGCTATTCCTCACTAAGCAAATGAACACACAAGAGTGTGACATTGTAGAACCACTCCTCTGTGTTCAGGGGAGCAGGAAAGGAGTGAGGCATCAGCATTTGAGCAGGTAGCCACCATCACCTGGCACATGAGATTATTGTGTTACAATGAATAGTACAGGCCATATGAAACACTTAGGGTTCATCCAGTTACCTCACCAATAGGTCAACCATCACATACAGTACCATCACATTTGCCAAAGCAACTTTGCCTCAAAATAAATGAGTCACAGGCTTACCCAGGCCACCGAACCATGAAGTCTGTCATTCTTATCCTGGCATCACAGATGTTGCGTGTAAAGCTAGCCAGGTGCTCTTATTGCAGTATGAGTGTAGTGTAGTACACACTGCTTCAAACTGCATTTTTATTTGGTAATTTTTTATTTTGGCAAAAACATATTATATTTTTTATATGTACACCCCACATCATGCATAAAATGTAGTGCCTCATCAATAGAGTAATGGATTCTAGCACAGCAGGAATGATGGAGTGAAGCTTGGCTGAGCTATTCCTGATTTGTCAGTCAGATCCCTGAGAAGTAACATCAGGTAGTCGATATAAATTGAAGAAAAACAATAAATGTTCTTCAGTGCAAATATGCAGTAAATCAAAGTTTATACATCAGATTCATCACTTTTGAGGTTGAATATCTTTGATGTGTCCATGCACATTACAATAATGGCTTGGTGATATAAATTATGAAATGCATTTGTCATCATTTAGCAGGTTTGACTGCATTTCCCTACTTGATAATGGGTCTTGTCATGTCCCATTTTCTTTGCTATGTCATGTATGGATGTGTCAGAGTTGCCATAAATATATTCAAATTCTCCCATCAAGGTTTATTTACTACGTCCGGACTTTTCAGTGGAAAGTTGCATATGCACATTTCGAGCCTCCTTTTGTGCATACGCTAATTTTATAAATCTGACTCTAGAAGAAGAGCCGTAGTCGGGTTTGTGCTAAGATCATTCACTGGAAAGGAAGCCTATTGTTCATCCCCAAATGTTAACCAAAAAATTGAAGTCTAGGAGTCAGAAGAAGTTGTCTAATGCGAGAAACCCACATCATAGATTCATTCATTAAAATATACATTTTTAACCAAATCTCAGATGACATGGAAGTGATCATGCTGAGCTTTATATGGTTGCAACAATGACATCACAAACTGCACACCCCTGGGGAAATCTGGGAAATTTTGCCATGGTAACTACCTATGCAAACATCAGAAAATGGAAGTACCCTTATTGAATTAAAAAGGAACTGTGGCCTAACATGAAAAATTGTAATCTTTTCCAGAACATCGTCTACAACAGAACAAATTCCAGAAATGAATTTCTTGGGTATAAAAACCTCAGCACAGATGTATACATTGTTATAAAAGTCATGGGCGCCATATATAAAATTAAAGAAAACACCAGTCAGACAAATATGCTTTTAAGCAGTTCGAGTGATAGAGGGATAATCCCTTGTGTAGCACGCTATCAAAAATCTTCATAATTGCCTTCCTTGTTTAGAATTCTGTTATGGTTATTGGTCCATAAGTTTTTGTTATCAATTCAATCCTGATTGATTGAACTCTGAATGGTTTGACTTTCAGCATTTGCTTGTTCCTGACTACGCTCATTTCCTTATCATGAAACCACCAACTGTTTTAATTTGAGTCAGTAAAGTATGAAGCAGCACTGGATAGTCAAACAGTCCATCGGAGAGTGCAGTCAACAAAAAATGAATACACCATAGTTTTATATGCATTAGGTACAGTACATAGTTAGAAGGTGAATGAGATAGCATCTAGCTTCTGTTGTCACTTCTTTGTTAGTACACACATAACACATAAAAACTGAAAATGCTCTTACCATAATCTGCCAACTGGCATTTGCAAGTAGAGTCAGCGTATGATTGTAAAGTTTTAGATCAAGAGCTTTGATGACTATTCTGCTGCCAACTGTTACTCTGTGCATCACAATACTGAATTTTGCCAGCTTACTGTCTACTAAACTGAATTCTGCCACTTTATAACTGCAGTTTCCCAGCAAGTTGAAATTATGGCCATCAAAGGACTTAAAACGGTTACTTCCAGAAATCCAGCATGTACCCCAACCAGTTGGATGGCAGCCCGGCACACCATCCTTCAATTCACAGCGTTCATGGGGTCCACATTCAGAGCCCTTATCACAAGTCACATTTCCTCCTTCATGGCACAGACACTTTTGGAAGCACATGCCTTTAGGGAAGAACACATCATTTATCTTGTAATACTGGTCCCTGTAAACACAACCGCATTCAGCTTGTGAAACACAGTCGTCCCCACTGAGGAAATAACCATCATCACAGCCACAACCCTCTTTGCAAGGTGCTCCTTCACAGCTTGGTGGTGAATCAAAGCCATAACATGTCATGGGGCATCCAGATGCACAAATGTTATAGTGGCTATTAGCCTTGCAATCAGGAGCTGTAAAGAAAAGTTTGTAGAAGTAACTTCACCGGCATACAGAACTCTTAAAAAAACATGATAAGGGAAATCACAAAACTCACGGCACAGTTTTTCTGTTCTCCATCCTGATATCTTGACTCCAGTATTTTGGCAGATAGCTGTATAGGCAGTGAGAGCCTGGCACAGAGCATCAGCTCGACCATTGTATAAACATAAATCATAGACACAGTTGTCAAGGTAAATGTTTGCATCAATTTTGGTATGGCAGTCATGGAAGGGTCCTGTTTCATCAGTGAGGATGCCACAAAACTCTCTTGATTCATACAGGTTCCTCATATTTATATCACATGTGGGACATGTGTCCTGGCAGTCATTAATGCAGCCTGTAACTGTTTCCACCAGCCAGCTCCTCCCAAAATCAGCAGGGCTATTCATCTGCAAGTTGTTGTGCGTCATGAAATCATCATCTCTGTTACCGTTAAGATTCCCACAGAGTCCATCAACAGATCCAGAATAAGAACTGGGCAAGGTGACAGCAATGTAATTTTCCCAATTAAAAGTTACCCTTAAACCAAAAGTGGTTTGTATGACTGCAAAGAGACCGCTTTTGAAGATGGAAATTAATTTCCCCTGAATGTAGAATGGTAGAGTCACTGTGAAGTTATTCACCTGAAAAACAGGAATGGAAATTCCATACAAAGGAATGACACCCATGCTAACTAGATAATGATGAGTAACTCTTTGAAAATAACACTTACCAAGACATTTCCAGGACTATCTTTTCTTACGACAATTTCATTGTTTAAAATAGTGATAAGAGCCAGTGTTGTATAGATTCTAGAGTTATTCTTGCCATTGTTTTCATTCTGGATTTGGACATCAAAAAAAGTGAGTGAGGAGTCATTGGAAATCAGTTTAGAGAACTGGTAGACACAAGTTCCATGAAAGTCATATGCTTTTCCATCAAAGGTAACATAGTGTGGGTTTCCATATGTCACACAAGTTGAGTAGACTGCAGTGAGGCAGGTCCTCACACCATTAAGGAAGTCACAAATTTCAGAAGTTTTGCACTTGTAAGGAACACAAGTCACATTTCCAGTGGTAGAGTTGCATGTGCACTGCTCTTCACATTTGTCTGTCAAGAATGTCTCACCAGAGATGAGGTAAATTCCTTCATAATAACAACCACAGTTTTCTTTAAGTTCACACTTGCCATTGCTCAACACATACCCCTCATCACACTGACAGACCTCTGCACAGGGTAGTTTGCACTTACTAGGGGCATCAAGCTTACCACACGATGCTGGGCAGGCATTTCCACACAGTTCATAATGGCTGTTAACTGGACAATCCATAGCTACAAATAAGGAACAAAAAGAATTAATTTGTCAAACTCTAATAGAAAGATTCAAATTCTGAATATTTCCATAACAGCTTTATGAGAGAGAGTTTTCTGTTCATGATTTGCCAGTTCTTTATGTCATTTATCCAACCATGTACAGTTTTCTTAACATTTAGATAAAACATTATCTTGGGCATACTTACAACAATTTGTTAAACTTCTCCATTCTAATACCTTGGCCCCAGCTTTTTGACAAGCCTCAGCATAAGTCTTCACTGCTTGGCAGAGAAAGGCCATGTAGCCATTGTTGACGCACATATCGTAGATGCAGTTACTGACATACATTTTAGGTTGAAACATCGAGTGACAGTTTTCAAAGGGTCCTTCTTTTTTGCCCATGAGACCACAATAATCTTCACTGCTATATTTATGTTGCAGGCTGTCATAACAAATGGGACAGCTGCCCGTGCAGTCATTCTGGCAGAAGAGATCATCGTCTTCCACCTTCCAACTACTGACGAAATCTACGATGCTTAAAGCAGTGGAACCATCCACAGATTTTAAATCATCATTCATATTTTCATTGTAATTTCCACAAAGACCTTCCACACTTTTGAAATAGGTGCTTGGTATCGTGAGGAAAACATTATTGTCCCAATCAAAGAGGACATGGAGGCCGATAGCTGTGTCGACAAAAATAGAGTCTTGACTATGATATACCTTGATCTGGCCACTCTGCAGATTTACCGGTAAACTCCATGTCTCTCCATTTACCTGGGGATTATTAAAGAAAGTCGTTAATTTTGGAATTCTTAATCTCTAGGACAAAAATAAACATGGTAATTCACAGAGTTTATTCTCCTGTAGACTACATGTGTTACATTTTGGTATTCCTAGGGGGTATTCCATGAGGAGTGCTTAACAAGTAAGCCTTCTTTAAATCAAGAAGCTGGGCTCATTTAATCCAGTTTCAGTTCCACCAAAGAGGATTTACGCCGGTCCCACTTTTTCATCTATTAATCTCCTCCATACCAGCTAAAGATGAAATTTAGTGCAGTTGCAATGAATTGAGAGTTCATGAAACTCCTGTTTGATGACAAACAAAACCTCTGAAAAAGGTTCTGACGATTTTTTTTCATATCCAATGTTGCTTCACTCTTAGTTATGCTATTATTTAGCTTAGTCTGAAATGTTCCTTACAAAACAGTATAACGTTGAATTCTATACTGTCTACTGAAAATGCCACACTTAAATTATTATGACATTCATCCGATATCACCTTTTAAACAATAGATTAAAAAAGTGTGTTTCATAAGGTTAACATCATCAGTTATAAATAGTACCAATTCTTAGTCAGTAAACCTCTATCACTAAGTAGCAGAAAGATGTACAAGAAAAAATGTCACCTTCAAGACCTTTTTGGATTAAGCATGGTTTGATCCTGTCCTTACAATCTTATTTGTCGGAGCTAACATACTAAGTTGATCTTTTAAACTACCATTACAACTTATAATTAGAAAGAAATCAATTGTGATTTTTGATTTATTTCATGACAATATTTGTGCATAATATTGTATAATTAAACATAATGAATAATTATCTCTATTGCCTCTAGGAGGCGCTCTCTTGAAACACTTTTAGCCACAGGCTCATTTCACCACAGTGTGCTAAGAAGCACCTTTGGGGGTCTTTTCTGCCTCCTGCTCAGGCAATTCAATCCTTCCTCCCGACGTACTTGTTAGGTTCAGTTTATATATACGTTATATAAAAAATATAAAATATATATATATAAAAAAATGTGTAAAATATACTTTTTTTAAAATTGTTATTTATTGATTGACTGTATTATTTGCCCTTTGAGTCAGTATCCTAGTTTTTCATGTTTCTGAGTTCTATATGCTTCTGAATTTCCCCATAGTATTAATAAAGTTTATGTAATCTAATCTAAATAATAAAGAATAAGATATAAAGATTTTAATTGTCTGTGGTGGGTTGGCACCCTGCCCAGGATTGGTTCCTGCCTTGTGCCCTGTGTTGGCTGGGATTGGCTCCAGCAGACCCCCGTGACCCTGTATTCGGATTCAGCGGGTTAGAAAATGGATGGATGGATGGATTTTAATTGTACACCTCCATAATTAATTGCATTGTAAGTTGTTATTTTTATAATAATGTTATTCCTTTTTCACTAAGAGATTTATATTAAAAATATAAAGTGTTTTGCTATTGAGTATCTGCCAGTAAAACAGAAACTCTTATTAGGATAATTGGCGAGAATGGTCTGGTGCTTGTAAAGATGATTTTAATGAAGAGGTTTGTAGTTACATTCAACTCATAAAAATTCAGGTTACTTTCATCTATCATGACATGCTTATTCCTCGAAAATTTGATAAATGGGAGAGCTCAGGTTGTTCATAACAAATATTGATAAAGGACAACAGAGACCCCATTGGCATTTCCTGATTCCTGACTAAAACTTTACAATATTTGTGTAATTAGTTGAAGCCATACAATGTGACGTCAACTCGCCACAACACATGCATGACCATTGGTCATTTGGTAAGTGAATCTAGTAAAATGCATTCATGTAAAGCTGTATCAGTGACAGTAGATAATATTATTTAGGCTTCCCAAATATCATAGGTGCAATTGACTGTGTTCATGTCCCCCTAAAGTGCTATCTACCTGTTGATTAGCGGCTGCTGACTTTGTAAAATACAAATCATTCTGAAGAATCATTTCATGTTAGACCTTCAAATATTATTGACATCTATGGTCAATTCTATTGTGTATTTAGACAATCTGATAACTCCGTTAGGAGGGACACCGGGGCATCTCAACCATGGCATAATCTGCACCTTTCGTTTTGGTTGCTAAATGCATACTACATGTTTGCTTATAAATGTATATTCTAGAAATACTAAAATGGGCTCTTGTATGTAATTTTCATTTGCTGCCAAGAGCACTTTGCATGGCTACTGAATAATTAATTGTTTGAAGTGTTGAAGTATTTCATTTATAAAGTAGTATGTTTACAATCAAACTATCTCTCTATTATCTCTCTATTATGAACGAAAATCTTGAAACGAGACAAGACTATTGCCAAGAGATTTTTTCAAGTCCCACCTTCCTCTCAACCATTTCGGGTTAACAGCCCATGGTCCTCTCACTTCTCATTCATGTGAATGATTTTCTCAGACACAATTCCTGCGCTCTCAGCTCTTATAAATTTTTATGTTTTCCTCACTTCAAGTTCCCAATTAAAGAAGACTTCTGGTGTGAAAAACTATTTGCCCCCTTCCTGATTTCTTATTCTTTTGCATGTTTGTCACACAAAATGTTTCTGATCATCACACACATTTAACCATTTGTCAAATATAACACAAGTAAACACAAAATGCAGTTTTTAAATGATGGTTTTTATTATTTAGGGAGAAAAAAAAATCCAAACCTACATGACCCTGTGTGAAAAGTAATTGCCCCTTGTTAAAAATAACCTAACTGTGGTGTATCACACCTGAGTTCAATTTCCGTAGCCACCCCCAGGCCTGATTACTGCCACACCTGTTTCAATCAAGAAATCACTTAAATAGGAGCTGCCTGACACAGAGAAGTAGACCAAAAGCACCTCAAAAGCTAGACATCATGCCAAGATCCAAAGAAATTCAGGAACAAATGAGAACAGAAGTAATTGAGATCTATCAGTCTGGTAAAGGTTATAAAGCCATTTCTAAAGCTTTGGGACTTTGGGGGCAAATAGTTTTTCACACCACTGTATGTCCAAATCTTATTGAAGACTTTCATCCTGAAGGGTTATCAACAGAAGAAATGAGTACACGGGCAATCCTAGCACAGAGAAACGAATTAATGCGAAAATTGTTGATCAGTTACATAGAAAGTTGGTTAAATGCGTATTAGTAGATTATGCTGAAACAGTTGGTGGTGATATTGCAGAAGATGAAAACATCAACTTACAATATCCCGTAAAATATCTACAAACATTAACACTGTCTGGTCTTCAACCAGCCGAATTACTGTTGAAAAAAGGATGTATCGTAATGTTATTGTGTAATTTATGTATGAATGATGAGCTATGCAATAGGACAAGATTAATTGTATTCAAAATTGGTTGAACAATTCTGACATGTAATGTAGCACATCTTCTGCGGATAACATTAGACACCAAAGGAGATCTTGATATGCCGTTTGTAATTAAACGTTTAGTTTCCCATTAGAATAGCTTTTGCTATGACAATTAACAAATCCATCCATTATCCAACCCGCTATATCCTATCTACAGGGTCACGGGGGTCCGCTGGAGCCAATCCCAGCCAACACTGGGTGCAAGACAAGAAACAAACCCTGGGCAGGGCGCCAGCCCACCGCAGCAGTTAACAAATCACAGGGACAAATATTTGAAAAAATCTATTTATTTATTTATATATAGAGAAAGAAACAATATTCACTCACAGGCAGTTATAAGTTGCATTGTCATGATGTAACTCCAAACATGGAATCAAAATTCAATGTGATATTGATGAAAAGTTAATTCCAAATATTGTTTTTACTGAAGTTTTACAGTAAAAGTGTAAGTTTAAAAAGTATTTGTGTGTTAATTTCAAAACCAAACAGTTTGAAAACATATAACGCAACGAATACCTCTAACACAACATGAAACATAATTTTCTTTCAATTTATTATGTTTTACTATTTTTTACTATAGTTAATTACTTGTAATGTAAAATAGTTAGGTCTATTATGCATATGTAACAATTCCCATGAAAATAATAATCTGTTTAAATTGTACATCCGCTTACCCATATGCAAGCGGCAAAGCTGTGAAGTGGTTAGTGCGTAGCACAGACTTGGGGGTTGACGAGCAAAGCGAGCAGGGGGCAGAGCCCCCTAGTATCAATTATTATTTCTCGATGAATTGTTGAAAAGACAACTGTCTGTTACATTTTCTTCTATTTTATGACAATTAAATAAAACCCTAATCTTTTCCTAGCTATCCACTAATACACCATCACATCCCATCAATTTCACACAAAAATCATGGGTACTCAATCTGTAGACATTGCACTCTCCTCTTTGCTTTATGAACAAAGATTGATGTCATCTACAAACGGTTCTTGTTAAATATCACAAGTGCATGTGTAATTATGGAAAGCCTTCGCCTTCCTCAAAATAATGAGAAACACTTTACATTCATGGAACTGACTGATCACTGACTGTAAAGCAGGCTCATTCAAGTGAGAAGTATTCATCTAACCTCATTTACATAAGTGCTCTTCTTGGAATAGCCCCCGGGTCACTAAGCTACAGAACCAGAAATTATACCAACGATGCACCTATGGACCAAAAACCAAGATCTGTAGGCTAAAGAAATTCAATCTCATTTATCATATAAATATTCTGCAAGTTTATCAAGGACATTTTCTTAAATGATAAAGACACAAGAGGAAGATGTGGAAAAACACATTTCATACACAAATGGTGGCAAACTTTGAAAAAATGTTCAAGCTTTTCAACATTTAAACCATAGGCACTGAAAATATTTAGAATCAGCTCAATGGGTTACTGGCACAACCAGTGTACTACCTAGGTGCACAAGTTATCTCTATGTAGCAAAAATTAAAAATGCATTGCTTGATGTTAGTACAACTTACAAACCACCAATAAAAATACTAAAACATGGCTACCTATAACACATCTATTAGTCACTTACACTTAATGATACATTGAAAAAGACTTTGCGGTATATACAGTTGCAATATGTGAATTACAGGTAAACTGTAACATTTCATTAAAGCCCTTATGTTGCCAAAGAGCTTGACTGTATCTTCAGATATTTTGTAGATATTAGTTTACGGCTTATACAATATTTGAAAAGATTCCTGATGACAACTGTGGATGGATAGATAGATAGATAGATAGATAGATAGATAGATAGATAGATAGATAGATAGATAGATAGATAGATAGATAGATAGATAGATAGATAGATAGATAGATAGATAGCACTTCATTTGAAATTTGGTTTTTTGAAGAAACTCAATAAATAAATTAATATTATAAATGGCAAATACATCCAGAATGACTATTAAGAAAATAAAAGCTTCTGACTTGGCTAAGCATAAAAATAGAACAGTTCCAGTCCCAGTGAGGCCCATGCAGTGTATGCAGGTCCCATAAGCGAGCCTGCCTTTTGTATAAGCTTCTTGAATCGGTGGACAACTCTTATAGTGATGTCACTGGCCTAGCACATCACAGCATAGAATATCGGACTGCCCATCACAGAGGGGTGGAATATGTCTTGGTAAGCAGGGGATTGCCTCCTATGTTTATCAGTTCATTGATTGGATTTTATGAACACCTTTTTTGAGAGTTAACTGATCCACCTTTTTAAAAGGTAAATATTCTTGGTTTCATCATGCCAAAGAATCTTGTCACAGAGTCCTCAATGTGCCTTTTTGCAAACTCCCAGTGGGCTTCCATGTGTCTTTTAATGAGGAGAGGCTTCTGTCTGGCAACTCTGCTATTAAACATTGATTGGTGCAGTGTTGCGCTGACGGTTGTCCATCCAGATGTTTCTCCTATCTCCACACAGGTTCTCAGACACATTAAATACCATAGTCCTTCTCTAACAATTGCTCAGTTTGGTCAGATGGCCAAATTTTGGAATAGTTGTGGTTGTTCCAGACTTCTTCCATTCATAAATTATGGAGGCCACTGTACTCCTGGGAGTCTTCAGTGGTGCAGGATTTTTTTAGCCTTCCCCAGATATGTGCCAGGACACAACTCTGTCTCAAAGCTCTACAGGAAATTCCTTCGATCTCATGGTTTATTTTATGCCCTCCTACACATGGGACCTTCTATTCACGGGTTTTTGCCTTTTCAAATTATGTTCAATCAATTGAATTGGTCACATGTGGACTTCAAACAAGGTGTAGAAACATCTTAATGATGATGAATTGCTAGGATGCACCTGAGCCAGATTTCAAGTGTCATATATTTGAGTCAATTGGATGTTTTAGGGTTTTTTTTTTTAGTAAATTTGCAAAACATTCTAAAATCTTGATTTTCATTGTTATTCTGGGGTATTGGGTTGTGCTTGATGAGGTAAAAAATGAATTTAAATGATTTGAGCAAAAGGCTACAGCCTAATAAAATGTGAGAAAAGTGAAGGGGTCTGAATTCTTTCTAAAGGCCGTATAAATACTGAATGTAAAACTGAATCACAATGGGAAATTTCTTTTCATAATTTCAAAAGAAGATGTTTCCATGGGGATATGAAACTTAGTAAGTTTTTAAAACCTGGGTTAACCTTTGAGTTCTTATTAACTGTTAGCCAATGGCTTTTTACTTTAGTTCTTTTGAAATTTCACATTGAACTGTAGAAGTTGAATACTTTAAGAATATTTTTATTTTGCAAAACTTAGTAATACAATAAATGTAAAGATTGCTTCACATGAAATTCTTATACATTGAAATATGTAATACTTCTAGGAGCAAAATCACATTTCAGAAATAAGTTAAACATTTTACAAGGTTAAAAGTCATAACTCCAAGAATTCAAATAGCTGCTTATGTGATGATTGAATACATTGTGGCATTTTTCATTTCAGGAACATCTCTTGTGATCAGCATGTTTAGATTATCTCACTGCTGAGATTCTTTATCATACTTCATGCTTTTATCTTGTTTTTAAAATTTGGACCACTATAATGCTGTCTACAGTGGCTTTCCAAATCTTTTATTTATCTTCAGATAGTTCAGAACTCAGTTACTCATTATTCACTCACACACACATAAAATCGTAAGAGAGTTCTACCTTCAGTTTGTTTAGGCTTGCACTGGTCCCTATTGGAAAAGGGCTTGTCTGGCGAAGAGGTGCAGGACTGAGCTGCTTGGAGACGATTGATCAAGCACATCGACCCCACATAGAAGTGGGAAAAGAAGAAGATGCAGCACTGGACCCTGTTGCGTGCTCTGAGCTGTTGTCTATCATTTTTCCATTCAATCTTGCAGATATAAAACTCTGAGAGCTCATAATTTGAATTGTTTTGCACTAAAGCATTGTAATTCTTTGCTGGTTTCAGACAAATTCAGTCCCTTGATTTGTTTGCATGTAGACTAAAAATCTACTTCGGGTATTTGGTCAAGCATTTAAATAATCTGGTTATGAACATACGTTATACTGTACAGTAATCCCTCACTATATCGCGTTTCGACTTTCGCGGCTTCACTCTATCGCGGATTTTAAATGTAAGCATATCTAAATATATATCACAGATTTTTCGCTGGTTCGCGGATTTCTGCGGACAATGGGTCTTTTAATTTATGGTACATGCTTCCTCAGTTTGTTTGCCCTGTTGATTTCATACAAGGGACGCTATTGGTGGATGGCTTAGAAGCTACCCAATCAGAGCACGCATTACATATTAACTAAACCTCCCCAATGATATACGATATTCTTCCCGCGTGGTGCTTGATTGTTTGCTTTTCTCTGTCTCTCTCACTCTCTGACATTCTCTGTGCCTGACAAGAGGGGGTGTGAGCAGAGGGGCTGTTTGCACAGAGGCTGTTTGCCTAGAGGATACGGACGCTCCTCTGAAAAATGCTGCTTTATCGCAGTGCTTCGGCATACTTAAAAGCCCAAAAGCACATATTGAATTTTTGATTGTTTGCTTTTATCTCGCTCTCTCTCCCTGACATTCTCTGCTCCTGACACGCATTCTTTGAATAGGAGGATATGTTTGCATTCTTTTAATTGTGAGAAAGAACTGTCATCTCTATCTTGTCATGGAGCAGAGTTTAAACTTTTGACTAAAGGGTGTTATTTCATGTCTAGAGGGCTCTAATAATGTTAACAGTGTGGGAGAGTTTATAAGGGCTTAAAATATATAAAAATAACCATACAAACATATGGTTTCTACTTCGCAGATTTTCATCTATCGCGGGGGGTTCTGGAAAGCAACCCCCGCGATCAAGGAGCGATTACTGTATATCCATTGTTGTATATCTATTGCAATCTTTTATTTCCGCTGATTGCTGTTCTAGCAGTATTATGCTGCTTTTTGGGATGGTTATCCTACTAAAAGAACTTGTGTTCTGGTAGATTGAGGTAAACCTAGCTGCCATAAAAGAAATAAAAACAAAATCCCAGGATATATCAGGATGTAATTTTGCTTCACCTGACTATGCGATCATTTCAGATAACATATATACTCGCAGATAAGTTCTGCCGTGGATAAGTCAAGACTTGATTTTACAGTATTTTATTATGTCAGTCATATAAGTCGAATTTAGCAAACTGACGCCTGGATGGTGCCCGAGCTCCCCGGGGCCACAAGGGGTCAGCCACCTGGGTCTGCTTGGGGGCCACTGGAATGGAGCTGGGAAGCTCATCCCTATGGGAGGACGTGGCCACCGCCAGGGGGCGCCCAGACGGTTATGGAACCCTGGATGGCAGCACTTCCACCACACCAGGAAGTGCTGCAGGAAGAAATCCCAGGAGTGCTTCCGGGTGCTTTCCTGACACTTCGCCACACCAGGAAGTATCGTCAGGTGGAGCACCTGGAGCCCATCTAGGTCATTATAAAAGGGGCCACCTCACTCCAGTAGAGGAGCCGGAGTTGGGAGGAAGGAGACGAAGCTTGTGAGGAGGGGAGTGGAGATCAAAGAGAAGAGAAAGAGACAAGACTGTGGGTGACAAGGCCTTGTGGTGCTTAAAGTAATAAAGGAGTGTGCTTTTGGACATTCTGGTGTCTGTCTGTCTGTGCCCGGGGGCTTGCTTGCCACAACGCCCACTTGAGGGAGTAACCACTGAGCAGACTGCCTTTTTTTTTATGTGGGTGCGGCAATGTGCTGTATCAGCGTGTGCTCCTAACCTCTCTCTCTCTGTATTGTGCCTACATGACCACAAGGTAATAACCAAACTATTCCAAAGCAACGTTTGCACTGATTTGTTTTTTTTTTTGTATCTCACACCCTCATACACCTTTATTGTAAGAGCATCCCTTTATCTACGGCGGAGCGCTCGCTCAGAAGAAAATATGAAGCTGGTTTTAAATTAAACGTCATTGAAGTAGCAAAAAAAATTGGTAACTGTGCTGCTTCAACAAAATTCAATGCGTCTGAGAAACTGATGTGAGATTGGAGGAGGCAAGAAGATGTAAAAAAAAAAAAAATTAAGTGTCACATTTTTGAATGGGCTTATAAGTCGGGGTCTAATTTTATGATTAATTTTTCGTGTTTCAAGAATCCACTTATATGTGAGTATATACGGTACTATTTGTTGATGGAACACCTTGCAAAGGTATTTGTTTTAAAGTCTATAAAACAAAATATAATTACATCTTGCCTGAAGAAGGGGCCTGAGTTGCCTTGAAAGCTTGCATATTGTAATCTTTCTAGTTAGCCAAGAAAAGGTGTCATTTTGCTTGATTTCTCATTACATTCATAATGGCTATCATGGTACAACACTACTAATACTACATGGCTCTTCTTAACAAGAAATTAAACTTTCTGTTAAGTCCCCAGGAAAGAATTTCAGCTGATTTGACGGTGCACAGCTTTAACAACACAAGTCACATGCTTAAAATGCTTCCAGGTCTTCAAAATTCTCCAAGACATTGATAAAGTAGATCGACCAGAATTCATTTACCTTAAGGACAAATTGCCAGTGGAAATTAAGGGGAATTTCATTTAGGACTGAAACCAGGAAGCCTTTCATTGTGCAAAAAGTTGTTGGAATCTGGAACACACTACATGTGGTTGAAGCAGAAACCTTGACACCCTTTAAGATGTATCTAAATGACATATTTGGGCAGTTGAGCTACACAAACAACCCTAATGGACTGACTGGTCTCCTCATGTTTACCATATTTCTTATGTTTTTATGTGTGTTTTTATACATAAGTCAAGAGAGGAAACATGCATTCCAGGCTGATATGTAACTCAAAGCTAACAGCCTTTGCAGAATTCCCTGTGGTCTTTGGTGCTGCGACCTTTATAATTCTGTAATGCATTTCTAATCTCACTAGGAAAGCATGAAATAAGCAAATCTTACCTGGGCTGTGTTCTTATCCAGGCTTGTTAATGTGATGGTTTCCCCAAAGATGTTAATATTGATTGTTTTGACAGATATCACTTGCGTGGTGACCTGCTGATAGTTCTTGACTGTGACAAAGAAGGGAATGATAGAAGCATCTTTATCATTGCTTTTAGAAAGAGTATAGCTGCAGGTGCCATGGAAATCAAAGGTTTTGCCATCAAAGGTTTTGTAAAAAGAATCGCCGACTGCACAGCAGGTAGCATTGGAGAGAGGAACACAGGTACCGTTCTCACACTTCTCTTTCGGCCGACATCTCATATTACTGCAGGGATAAGGGTTACCTATAAGAACATAGGATGTTGCTGCATTAAAATAATACTCCACCTAAAAATGTAATTTTGTTTCTGTTACTCACTCTGCGTTGTTTGTAGTGATGGCCATGAAAAAAAAAATATTTCTTGTTTTTTTATTTTGAAAGGAGACAACAAACTTTCTGATACAATGGTCTTCAATGGGAACCAGCAGAGACCAATCTTTATCAGTCCATGAAAAAAAAATGTCACTTTCATTTTTGAGCACTGCTTTCATTTTTCAGGAACATGCGAGAATAAATCTTTTTCATGGCCATCACTACAAACAACACTGGGAATGTAACTGATAAAAACAATATATATTTTGGCTGGAGTATTCTCTTGAAGCACAAATCACAATTATACATTAACTATCTCATTTCTCTAGATATTCTAGACTCCCTAGGATGGTGACATGACACCAAGTCAGGTCAAGTTGGGGAGCATGCATTGGTACAGTGTGTTGGCGCACCCACTACACGACAAAACAACTCGGGATCCTGGTTGGCAACCCTCCAGGCAGACACGCGGTCCAGTCCCACCCTCCGGAAATGACCCTCTATCTGCCACAGCCAGGTGTTACGTGGGTGACACCTTGGCCTGGGCTAGTCATTCGGGTCCCCAACAATGAGGATCTTATGAGTTGGATCACCCTCGGGGAAACGCGCCACATGGCTGTAGTGCCGTAACTGACACTCCCTCACAATGCAGGCAATGTGCCTCATTCGGGAGTCCATGAGCAACCGCTCATTTGACATAAAGCCAAATCAATAGTACTGAAGAATTTTTTGGAGAGACACAGTACCAAAGGAGTCCAGTCTTCGTCTCAGGTCACTGTATAGCATCCATGTCTCGCAACCATTTAGCAAGACAGGAAGCACCAGGACTCCAAAGACTTGGACCTTTGTTCTTTTGCATAGTTATCTGAAGCACCACACGCTCCTTTCCAGAGACTTCATGACAGCCGATGCTCTTCCCAATCCATCTAGTGACTTCATAGGAAGAGTCACCAGAGACATGAATGTCACTGTCAAGGTAAGCAAACCTCTCGACAACGTCAACACTCTCTCCACAAACAGACACACTACTGATGGCCGTGCCCAAGAGGTCATTAAAGGCCTGGATCTTGGTTTTCATCCAGGACACTCACAAGCCCAGACACTCAGACTTCTCGCACAGTCTCTTGAGCGCCCTGAGCCTCCATTGACTCTGCAAAGATCATAGCATCATGAAGCAAAGTCAAGATCCTTGAATATTTCTTCACCAACAGATGCCCCATAGCCGGTGGACCCCACGACCTTGCCCAACACCCAGTCTATACAAGCACTGAACAGAGTAGGAGCAAGAACACACCCCTGACAAATCCCAAAATCAACTGGGAAAAACACAGAGGTTCTGCCTCCACTCTGCACAGCACTCACAGTACCAGTGTACAGGCCGGACATGATATCCAGCAACCTCGAGGAGATCCCGAGAATCCTCAGTATGTACCACAGGGCAGCTCGATCAACTGAGTTGAACGCTTTATGAAAATTGACAAAGGCTGCAAAGAAACTCTACCGATATTCATGTTTGCGCTCCATGAGAACCCTCAGTGTCAGGCTGTTCTGGTCACTGATAGGATGAGCAAGAGATCATGGATCCTACTGAGTATAACCCTAGCAAGGACCTTACCCAGCACTGAGAGTAGTGTTATCCCCCTGTAGTTGCTGCAATCCAGGCAATCACCCTTCCCTTTCCTGATAGGGATGACAAGTTCTGTTTTCCAGTCCTTTGGGATGATGCCAGTCTCCCAAATGGAAGCAAAGATTGCTTGGAATGCCAGGAGGACAGCCTTACCACCAGCCTGGAGAAAATCACACTGGATACCACAGATCCCTGCAGCCTTTCCTCCCCCTCAGCTGGTTCACCACCTGTGCAATCTCAGTGAGATTGAGTGGTTCACAGCTACAGTGCATCCGGAAAGTATTCACAGCGCATCAGTTTTTCCACATTTTGTTATGTTACAGCCTTATTCCAAAATGGATTAAATTAATTTTGTTCCTCAGAATTCTACACAACACTCCATTAATGACAACATTAAAAAAGTTTACTTGAGGTTTTTGCAAATTTATTAAAAATAAAAAAACTGAGAAATCACATGTACATAAGTATTCACTGCCTTTGCTTAATACTTTGTCGATGCACCTTTGGCAGCAATTACAGCCTCAAGTCTTTTTGAATATGATGCCACAAGCTTGGCACACCTATCCTTGGCCAGTTTCGCCCATTCCTCTTTGCAGCACCTCTCAAGCTCCATCCGGTTGGATGGGAAGCGTCGGTGCACAGCCATTTTAAGATCTCTCCAGAGATGTTCAATCGGATTCAAGTCTGGGCTCTGGCTGGGCCACTCAAGGACATTCACAGAGTTGTCCTGAAGCCACTCCTTTGATATCTTGGCAGTGTGCTTAGGGTCGTTGTCCTGCTGAAAGATGAACCGTTGCCCCAGTCTGAGGTCAAGAACGCTCTGGAGCAGGTTTTCATCCAGGATGTCTTTGTACATTGCTGCAGTCATCTTTCCCTTTATCCTGACTAGTCTCCCGGTTCCTGCCACTGAAAAACATCCCCACAGCATGATGCTCCCACCACCATGCTTCACTGTAGGGATGGTATTGGCCTGGTGATGAGCGGTGCCTGATTTCCTCCAAACGTGACGCCTGGCATTCACACCAAAGACTTCAATCTTTTGTCTCATCAGACCAGAGAATTTTGTTTCTCATGGTCTGAGAGTCCTTCAGGTGCCTATTGGCAATCTCCAGGCGGGCTGCCATGTGCCTTTTACTAAGGAGTGCCTTCCATCTGGCCACTCTACCATACAGGCCTGATTGGTGGATTGCTGCAGAGATGGTTGTCCTTCTGGAAGGTTCTCCTCTCTCCACAGTGGACCTCTGGAGCTCTGACAGAGTGACCATCAGGTTCTTGGTCACCTCCCTGACTAAGGCCCTTCTCCTCTGATCGCTCAGTTTAGATGGCCGACCAGCTCTAGGAAGAGTCCTGGTGGTTTCGAACTTCTTCCATTTACAGATGATGGAGGCCACTGTGCTCATTGAGACCTTCAAAGCAGCAGAAAATTTTCTGTAACCTTCCCCAGATTTGTGCCTCGAGACAATCCTGTCTCAGAGGTCTATAGACAATTACTTTGACTTCATGCTTAGTTTGTGCTCTGACATGAACTGTCAACTGTGGTACTTTATATAGACAGGTGTGTGCCTTTCCAAATCATGTCCAATCAACTGAATTTACCACAGGTGGACTCCAATTAAGCTGCAGAAGCATCTCAAGGATGATTAGGGGAAACAGGATGCACCTGAGCTCAATTTGGGGCTTCATGGCAAAGGCTGTGAATACTTATGTACGTGTGCTTTCTCAATTTTTTTATTTTTAATAAATTTGCAAAAGCCTCAAGTAAACTTTTTTCACGTTGTCACTATGAGGTTTTGTGTGTAGAATTCTGATGAAAAAAATTAATTTAATCCATTTTGGAATAAGGCTGTAACATAACAAAATGTGGAAAAAGTGATGCACTGTGAATACTTTCCGGATGCACTGTAATTGGAGGATCAGCCTCAAGGACTATGGACCCAAAAGATATCCATCATCCTAGCCAGAGGATCAGCTTTGAACAACTGCACAAAGTAGCCAGCCCAGCGGGTCACTACTGCAGTGTCATCCGTAAGGACCGTTCCATCAGTCGCCCTGACTGAGACTCTCTGAGGAACAGATTCAGATGTGCGTAATGCTTCGATTCCTCTGTAAGCAGGACGTGGGTCACTAGACCACAGATGGTGTGTCACTTGCTCACAGATTCCTCTAACCAACGCTTCTTTATCTGCTCTCAGAGCCCTCGCAGCCGTCCTTCTCAGTTCCCTGTACAGACAAGAGTTGCCTCTGAGCCGTGCACTGAGACTCCTCTCGATAATGTCCAGGGTGCCCTGTGAAATGAAACACCTCCTTCTGGGAACACCGGTAAAACCAACACAACCCTCAGCAACCTTCAGGGTTTTGTCACGGAAGGTGTCCCACATCACATTAGGATCGGAAAAAAGTTTAATTAGTCCATTTAGTCCATGTACTTTGTATAGGTGACAATAATGACCCTATAAACCAATTTATTTTTAAAAAACAATTATTCCAATAATTTCTTTTTTTATTTTTAGCATTGATTTAGAAGAATATGTAGAAAAAGAAATAAATATTTCAAATTAAATATGTTAATATGCCACAATGAAGCACAATAACTTTTTTAAAATTACAGTCCAGAACCTCTCCTAGCATTGCTGGGTGCAGGTTAGGAGCATACAGGTTATGAGGCCCAAGTAATTATAGGACCCACTCCCTCATACGGGTCAGTTTTGAGACTACAGTCCATTTAGCCTGCTCCTCTGTGAGATGTTGGTTAGAAGCCCGTAAAGATGGAGGGTACTTGCTAAACCTTACAGACAGAGCAGCGCTACACACAGTGCCACCCTTCCATGAATATTATTATAAAATAAAAAATTCATAAAACAGAGCAAGGGACTCACCCAACAGGCATGTTCCAGTTGTTCCATAAGCATTGTTTGTCTTGAGGCCATAGACATACACGGCTAGAAAATAATTGCTGCTAATTAGGAAATGACCTCTTTGGGTCCCAAGTGCTATTTTAGTCCATAAAAAGTCCAAGTTGTTATCAAATTTATGCCAGTTAGAGTTATCTGGCAGTTTCAAATGGTTCAGAGTGACAGTTTCATTGCCATCCTTCTTGGCAACTATTACAGCACTGTTGTCAAAAGATGCTTGAGTGTCTAGAGCCCAGATTTGGGAGAACTCTGTAGTTGGTGTGACAGTGAGTAAGTAGGAGTCCAACGTGTTCTTCCCACTGTAGTACATTACCATCACCTTCTTTGACGATACAATGGCCATAGGGACTGAATTACTGAGGGTTGCAACCATCGTTTCCCCAGCATTTAAGGTCTTAGTCTTGGTGCCGACTTCATCTGAACAGTTAACAACAGTGTTCTCCTCTGAAGCAACAACATACAAAACATCTGCTGACGGGTCTTCACTAAGAGGAGCAACCATGAACTGAGTAGAAAACCTTGAAACAGGTACCAGCTGCTCATAGACATGTTGGCAATATGTTGTCTTACTAGAGCAATGATGGCCAGCCAAAACTGCTATGGGTTTTCTAGCTACAATTCGAGTTCCTGTCAAAGAACAGCTACTTTCCAGCTGAAATGTTTCATATGGAGGCAAAGTAATTGTAAGTGTGGTTCCAGGATCATAATGAACTCCATCAAGGCGGATTCTCCTCTTGGGATAGATATCTACTATGTTGCTTTGCTTGCCATTTATGATGGCTGCCAGTTTCTTCATTCCTGACCGCCCTGTTTTGGGGGTCAACACAATATACTCTGAGCCAAGGTCTTGAATAGGAAAGATTCTACTGCTGTCTCCAGAATTCTGCTTGCGGTTGAATGAAACCACAGAGATTGGACTGTCAGATGTGATTATTACTGTTTTATTGGTCAGTCCGGGGTTTATAATCTCAGCAGACTGAGGAAGACTCACGCGACGGGTTTGGCCTTTATTCATCTGCAACTCCTTGACAAACCCATCGCTCTTCATTCGAACGCGAACATTTGCTGCTGATGTGTGAGCAGTAAAGGCAAGTTTGAAGCTGGCTTTTGCAGTTTGGGGAAGGTGATTATTCATGAATACTGTAACAAATTCTGTGCCGATAGGGCATGACGAGCATAGGCCTAAAATAGAAATAAATTGACATTAACAAGCTGAATAAATGGCATTAATCAAGTGAAAAAACGTTACAAAGATTCTAAGCTTAGTTACTCGGAAAATATAATGTATTTTTGGCTCTGAGAAGCTTGTGCCAGATGCTTTAAAGCATCCCCTAATGTATTTACCATACCTGCATTTCTCAGTAAAGAGAAATTGGGTGTTTGGAGCACTGCTAATTATTAATTTTCAACAAGATCTGTCAACTCATCAAATAACATACTCCCTTGTGGAGGCCATTTAAAAAATCAGGATTGCATTCTGATTTGAGGCAACATTGGGTGTAAGAAAGGGGCCAACTGTGACATCAGTCCATCAGAGTGTGTGCTCACACCCACATGTACATTCGCTAGCCATGAGCAATTTAGTCACCAGTTAATAAGACAATTGAATGTCTGATTTCGATTTGCTGAAACAACATTTTCAATGTCACTCTAGAAATAACAGCTTCATTTTGTGCTGAAAATATGATGGCAGTGTCAACTAATGCACATTCAGGAAGTGGGTTTAACTTTTAGGCTTGGCTATGATCATCTAATTTAAAAAACATAATGTGTAATATTCACATTATAGCATCTTGCATAACACTGAGTCATTAGCTGAATGACTTATCTTTAAGCTCAGTAGGAGGCACTTTCTTTTTTAAAACCACTATATTGAATTTGTTTCTTTGCATGTGTCTAAACGTACTGCAATAACCGATGATGTGGTTAATTAAGGATTGTGTTTTACTTACAGTTGAACAGTGTGGCTGCTACAAATAGCAGTAATATCTTAGCCTTCATGTCTGTGAAGTAAAAAGAGAATCAGATGAAAAGCAATTTCTCTTTCCCAGCTGTGACAAATGAAATCAATTGCCTGAAAAACACAGAGAGTCCATGCAACAAATTAATTGCCAGCTATAAAAAAATAAATCCTGTGCTTAACCTTTGTCTGAAATGAGTGAAGGAAGTAAGCAAGTAAATCATTTATTGCCAAAACACATTTGAGTGCATGGAATTTCACTTGGGGAAACTCATACAAATGAAACACCAGTACAATATAAGGATAAATAAATCAACCGTCCTCAAAAGCCTACAATCAACCGATTAAATAAATAAAATAATTAAATAAAAGCCACACTTTGATATTGTCATCCAATTAGTGCAGAAGACTTTTAAGTTTAGGGAGCTCTGCTCAGGCAGCTCTGCTTGTGGATGGCTCTTCTTATTAAAAGTGGTAGTCCTATACACTGGAGCCATTCACCAGATGGAAGGAGAGGGAACCAAGGGTAGGCCATATGTACCGAAAAGGGTGAAAGTCTTGGATTAAAGGCCAAAAATCTTACAAAGAATAGATGAGGGACAATTGAGGAGAAACTAAGATGTTTATAACAACCCAAGAGTGATGTGCATATAGCTGTTAGGCTGGATTGCTGATGGACATGTCATTTTGATTACTGTAATGGTATTAATGAAAAAATGCAGATTATGCATATATTAATGACTGGCAATGACCAAAATAAAATATATAGTTTCAAACTAAAATTTATTTCAAGTATTAAATGTTTTGTATATTTTTTTGTGAGTGTTTTTACATTCTAATCCATAGTATAGCCAAACGTATTGTAATAGTCCAAAGATTTGATGTAGAGATTTTGACGAATCTCGACGTTTAGACCTCCCTGACTTTCTCATATACGGAGTATAGGGAAAGTATTGGAATCCTCCAAAAATTATTGTAATTGCCCAAAGATTTAATGTAGAGGTTTTGATGAAAGGGCGGCACGGTGGCGCAGTGGTAGCGCTGCTGCCTCGCAGTTAGGAGACCTGGGTTTGTATCCCGGGTCATCCCTGCGTGGACTTTGCATGTTCTCCCCGCGTCTGTGTGGATTTCCTCCCATAGTCCAAAGACATGCAGATTCTAAATTGGCCCTAGTGTGTGCTTGGTGTGTTTGTGTGTGTCCTGTGGTGGGTTGGCACCCTACCCGGGATTGGTTCCTGCCTTGTGCCCTGTGTTGGCTGGGATTGGCTCCAGCAGACCCCGTGACCCTGTGTTCGGATTCAGCGGGTTGGAAAATGGTTGGTTGGTTGGTTTTGATGACCTTCCTGAGTCTGAAAATACCATTTTTGTAATAATGTCTGTGTGTGTGTTTGTATGTAAACATGATAACTTGAGTACGCTATCACTAAGGTCAGCCAAATTTTGCATACAAGTATTAGGTACAAAACGTAGATTTCTTTCAACTTTTCAGCAATTTCCGTTAACCGGAAGTGGTACTTTACCTTTTATTCATGCAGGTGCAGAGTCCAATTTATTCAACTTTACTTTTATAATAATTGTTCAATATTTTATTAATTTGATTTGATTTGTTGTTGATGGTTCTTTAATGCACATAATATAAAAATATAATCATGGTTAATATATTATTAATTTGATTTAATTTGTTGTTGATGGTACTTTAATGTACATAATACATAAAAATAAAAAATATAATCATTGACTTGCGGTTTACTCCTAAAATATCCATCCCCATATCTGAGTATACATGAACGTCTAGGGGAGACCATTCCTGATTTTTTTTTATTTAAGTGCTTATTGGTTTTAAGGTATTGATGCTTTGCTGTCTGCTATAATGTTGAAACAGATAAATACTGTAAGATGCTCTCCATGATGTAATAACAGATGAATATGAAATGAATAAAGTAATAATAATTAGTAATTGGGCTTTGGGTCCATCTCATGGCAGGCAACAATGTGGCCATATGTTGTGGCTGACAAGAAAAAAATGGCAGCATGGGCACGTGGCTACCTGGCAGGTAAAGAACTGTAGCAACATCTACTGACAGAAAAACACATCGCTAAGGCTGACTGAGCAATTTCTCAAAAGAAAGTCTTAGGCAAACAAATAATTAGAGGTATGGGCTATCTCCACCAAATACTGGGCCAGCAGTGGCATGAAAAGAACAGCGGCGTGGGCACATTGCATAGATGGACTGATCGTTTTTAATTAAAAAGGCAAGTCATACCCTCTGAAATCAAAACAGGTACACACATACCGTTACACCATGAAAAGAGTGACAGCAACCTCAGCAGGGTGCCCTGGGGAGATGTTGTTTTGTAGGAAGTGCGTGAACCTTCTACTTTTCTGAGTGTTACTAATTGTTACTAGTTATGTAATTTCAGCAGCATCTTTTACTAATGTTTGGTCTTAGCTTTATAATTATAGATATAAAATCTACATATTTAAGTAAATTTGTTTTCTAATTATGCAAAGCAATTTTTAGTTGAATTAGTTGAATTCCATGTATGAAATTTGCTACATAAAAAATAATTTTTTGTTATTGTTATTAATATTAATAAGATCAAGACATAGAAATTCTCTAGACTTATGATAAATAATTTCCAGCAATCTGAATAAATATCCACCTATCCATCCACCTATGTTCATATCTCGCTCATCCAGGGCAGGAGCACAAGGTAGCTGGAGGTTATGCAAGTAAGCATTGGGTTCAAGGCAAGGATAATGTTTGGCCCATCCATCGCACAGACAAACTAGAGCCAATTTAACAATGCTAAATAACCAACAGTAAAAAAAAAAAAAACATAGATAATTAGATCTGATTGTCACTGGGTGATCAAGACATTTTCATAAATCAAGTCCATTATTTTTATGGTTCCCATTAGGGCTGTGTAACCAGGTGCATTTTATGTTTATTTTTCTTATTAACTATTTTATTTATATTGTCTTATTAATTATTCTATGGTTCAAGTAGTTAATTTATAAAATAAATTGTTTATTAACAGTTAAATGTTTCAGTAGCATTGTAGAAAAGCCAGTTTATTCCTCTCATATTATCTGAAAGCAGACACGGTCTGCATTGTAAGACTTAATTTTGCCATGGATCATCCCTCATAACTCATATTGTGCAGTCACAATAACATGGTATATTGCATGGTATTACATTGTGTCAGTTGAATGTAAGGCACATCCATCCATCCTTTCCCAAATTTGCTTATCTTCACTGATGTTTAATCTGTCTGCTATGTATAACGCATTGCTTCATTTTAAAGAGAGAAAATGGGGCAAAATCTTAATAACAAAGCACACATGCTGGTGTAACACCTTGCTCCAGCCACTCAAAACATTTAGAATCTCTATTTCATCTCTATTTCATAAAAGATGCTGTCTAGATTTGACCAATGACAGGTCAGATGACACAGCGTCCAGCCTGGTGTCTATCATTACAATGATTACAATCTCATACCTGCATTGTGTGGACCACTTTTTTCCCCTGCTGCATGGCTGAGCATCCGGCAAAGACACCTTAGCTGTGAGGAGACATGTAACTCTAATACGTCTTGCACAATGACAATAAAGAAACAAAGTTATGGGAACACCAGTGGGTTTGTATATTAGGACTGGCATCACCACACTTTACATGATCTCATGGATCAGGGTATGATATTTAAAATTATGTTTCCAATATGGACATCAACCTTCAGTGTGTGCAAACCTGGATTTTTTTCATTACATGCACACAATTAAAAGTAGTTAACACTTAATATTAAGAAATGCAATATATGTGGCTGCAATATTATCATTAACATAAACTTAACAGAACAGCCTCTTAGTAAAAGTGAAAATTAAAAGTTATACAGTAAATGTCCACAAGCTCATTCCCACACCTCGAAACTAGAAAGACATGAAGGGTGTAAACAATTTTTATAGAGTTGTGAGATGGCTAGACAAACTACACTGGGCTGGGGGAGATATGAAGGCTCCTGAATTTTTTTTTATTTGTTTCTAAACGTTCTGAATATATTTAAAGATGTTTAATTTATTAAACTAATATATTTGATAAAAAAATGTATTTAATTGTCATTGTTTAATCTGCTAATTAATTCATTTAGTATGTTTTCATTTACTGTTCCCTCCCCAGTATTTTGAGATGGTTAAACCTAAACAAAGAAGGGCAATATGTGTTCCAGCCATCCAACATTTGCTGCAGAGTTTGAGTTGAACTTTAGATGCAGTGTGTGTTACTGTGGTGAAAAGGATAGCTGGATCCCAAAACTGTTACATTGGAACAGGGGGATCAGATATTAGGGAGATGAATAGCCAGATAAAAGGCCCTGGCTCCTGAAATCCTAAGTTGGAATAGGGGATCAGATAATGAAAATATATTTACATGAATGAAAGCAAACTGTTCATGTTGAAAGAGGTAGGCTTTGGTCACACTTCATGTTTTGGAATAAAAGCATTTTGAATATATAGAAGTTACATGCTAAAAAATGAATAATAAATAATAAGTTTAATTACATGACTATAGTCATCCACAAAATGTTTAAAACAGGAGATGCATAACCATAGACTAACTTCAAATCACAGGCCAGCTGCCAACATTGAATTTGTCTCTGCCTACATCTGTCTCCTGAAGTGATCTGATGCAGCAAACCATCCTGGTAGTATCTGGAAACGTCAGAAACACATCTCTCTAAGGGATGTGCGTGTCCGTTCAGGGACAACTGGGCGACAGACAACTCGGCGAAAGACAATTCGGTGACATCCTTTACCAGTTAGGTAATAGTTAGGTTCAAAGAGATTTTTTTTAATTACATTTAAATGACAACGTGATTTAAAATGTTGGAAATAAATGTACTGTATATAATTGACGAACAAACTTTATTCTGCAGATGGAACAAAGTCTAACTTACATTGTCTTCTGCAACCAAAATTGCTAATCCTTTATATAAATTGTATTGATTGTAATCGTATGATAACATTATTTAGAATACAAAAGGTGACCTGTGAGTACGGCTTAAGAAATATCTTTACTCTCAATGTATTGGGACTCTCATAAAGCAGGTGATTCTGTGGATTTTCCGGCACCCTATGTTGTCATTTAAATATCATTAAAAAAAACTTTGAACCTAAATATTACCTAACTGTTAAAGGATGTCGCCGAGTTGCCTCCGAACCGGATGTTTAATCATCAAAACCAGAACCTTTGTTGTTTTGTGCCAAAACCATCAACCTTCAGCTTTAGTTTTTATAATTTGTATTATTGGATATTTAATCATGAAGCTATTTTAGTAACTCAGTCAGCTCATCTGTAATTAATCTATACTGAAAAAATTCTTAATATTAATTCAAGGCATTTAACATATTTACCAAGTGCAAAGTTAGAGCACAATTGTTCTATTACTGTACAAGTTTAATAACGAGAGGAGGTTAAGTGACTTGCTGATATAAATGAGATCAGTCAAAACATGGACGGGGAACCAAAATCCATAGTATTACATAAGGCAGGCTTACAGTTTTTGAGTCCTCTGACCGAATCCCAGCCTCATCATTCTTTGAGTGGGGTTTACCAGTATCAGACGTGGAATGACAAAATCTATGAAGAATTCATTTTGATTTGTCTGCTTGTAATTGACCTGAGCTTATTAAAACTTTCACACTTGCACATTTATTTATTTAAATTTAGTTGCAATGTGAGTGTAATTTATAGATCAAAAACTTAGTAGATATTAGTATGAATATTCCAATGTACTTATTGAACAGCATTTTAATGTTCAATATTGTGTTTGATTTTAATTCTGTTGGTGCTGGGTGGTGATGTAGTTTTTAGTGCTGATACCTTATAGATTCAAGTGAGGAGGCCTTAATTCTTGCTCTGTCACAGTCTGTATGCAGTTTGCACATTCTACTGTACTTGTTAGGTTACAGCCAGAGATTCTACTCTAGCTTATGCTTATTTTGTATTATATTGTTAAGTTTAGTCATTTTTTATTTATTTTACATTTTTTTCATTTTATGTAATTTTGTTAATATTATGATTATTATTTAAAAAAAAAAAAAAAACTTTATTCCAGTGTGGTGCTGAGGTGTCACCCGCTGCACTTGGATCCCAATCCGGTGGGTGTATTAATGTGCTATACAGCACCTGCTCCCCACCTCTCCTCTGTGTACTCAGCATTTTCTTATGTTTTACTAGTGTAACACACAGACATCCTCCATAAGAGGGAATGGAAACAATTGGATCAACATGAGGGCTTAAAATGGATAACGATCAGGGTTTGGAGTAAATGACTCGCTGTGTGTAACAACATGGCAGGAATAAGATTTGATGCTGCAACAGTATAATGACATTAGTCTTGTGTTGCATTGGATTGGAAGTATATTTTCGGTTCTGGAACTTGATTGCACATTGTCTGTGGATGCAATCAGGTTTTTCTTTAACTACTTCTGGAACTTACATCATATTTTGAAGTTGTATTGTCATGGATGGCCAGTACCCTTGTCTGGCCGGGACACGTCTGCCTTGGAATGGCCAGAGGAGTGAGTGTGGAAAGAGCATCACCTCCCCCGGAATACTAGATGACAGGCTCCCTAACAGGACTTCATGGGAGATGGAATTGCATACAGCCCTGTTGGGATCTATCTGGGCGCCGCCAGGGTGGGCTGCAGCTGTTCCTGAGCCTGTGTGGGCAGTTCTTCCGGGTGTAAGGTTGCCAGATTAGAAAATTAGAAATACAGGACACTCTTAAAATCTCTCTTTGTATTACTATTTATATAAATTTATACATGCCCCCTACACACCCAGACCAATATATTATATAAAAGTAGAGACATAAGATAAAAATATAAAGCTAGGATTTTAATGGGTTATGAAGAAAACAAAAGTAAAATCATCTGAAAAGTATTTAATACAAGCTAAAATTCTGTAAAAGTGAAATCATTTGAAAATATTTATTTAATACAGACAACAGAGAAATTATTATTATTATTATTTACTACAGGTAGTTAGAAAAAAAGTGGGCCATGGCAAGTAGTAACAACACACTTTGTTGACAGTCACTGTATGTTGCAATGCTGATACAGAACTGCACAGCAGCACGGCTGGAGAGCAAAACATAAGAGTGTCGCTGTCCTCAGCCAGCCATAACAACTGAACAAGTTGCAGACAGGAAGCAAACAGAGCGTCTCGCGGGGACCTTAAACATGAGACTTTGTGCCGAGAGATCGACCCAGGACTGTCAATAACCAGGTTTCCATCGAAGGAGATTTTGCGAAAAAATATTTAGCACTTCAAATTTTAGCTGATGGAAATGCTAATTATCGATAAAATGTTGTACATGTCGACATAATATTTTTCCGTTTAACTTTAGTGCATAAAATCCATATCGATACTTCAGATGTCGCAAAAACTACATTGGAAACACTTTTTGTTGGAAAAAAAGGGCTTTAACGCAAATAAATGTGTCACATGATATATTTTCATCACGTGCAATCAAAACAAGAATAGCGGAGTGGTTCGCATGGTCTGATGAAGAGCCTCGTTATTTCTCGTGATGAGCCAATGCAGTAATGGATAGGCTGGGTCTCCTGCTACTAAAAGGGGTACCTGAACTCCCTCCACATCAACTGTAGCCCGAGGGTGTCTCTTTAGGATGTCTAAATAATACAAAAACCACAAAGGTAATTTACTGTGCCAGTCAAAATATTGAATAAACCGTGTGGTTCATTATCTAAACATTTTTTTCTTATTATTAAATGGCAGATGTTTTAGCATATATGAGAAATTCTCTCATTAATATTAACTTTAGTTTTTTTTTAATTAAACGTTATTTTGTATTAATTCAAATTTCAGTTTTAATTAAAAACCTTAAGGGAAGCAGGTTACAGTACTAATTCAGTTGTTATCGCACTGAGAAGGGATGTTGAAAGGTAGGCTCACCTGTACAGATCCGATGCTGCAAACACAGCTGCATCATGGGCACTTCCAGGAGTGCCAACACAAATGTCTCGTTTCATGCACCTGTCATCAACAAGGGCCTGGAGAACAATAGATGGCCACCCTTTGCAATTAATGTAATCGCGGTAGCCTTCTGTCAGGGGAAGAATAGGCACATGCGTGCCATCCAGCACAAGATGCACCAAGGAATTGCGGTATGCAATTTCATTGGCCTCCGCTACAGTCGGAAGTCTGATATAACGCCGCATTAATTTTTCTTTAATAGCGGTGCACACAGCATATACACATCGATGGACGGTAGTTTTACTAACTCCGAAAGTTTCTCCAACTACTCTATACTGTTGCTGTATGCTAGTTGAAGACATCCTTTAATTACTTCTACTCCTTTTTTTTTGTCCTTTATTTTTATATTCTGCTTTAAGAACACTCATTGTCACATATCCCATCAAACGATAGAAACTGGGTTTTAATCCATTAACCTCTTGAGTCTTCTGTGTTTTCACCCACGCAGGAACAGTTACTTGCCCTTGATGCACTGAAGACATAGAAGAGCAGGACTAACTGACACAGCATGCAAGGAAAGGCTGAGTTGAGTCTTTAGTCATCTCATGGAGCCTGTATGCATATGGGCCAGCTCTGCCTAAATCATTCTGCATCTATGTATTCCTGTTGGGACAGTTGAGGATAATTCCCTGGTCTGTCGATATGGTGACGTGTAAAATTTGACACGGCTAGTGGCCTTAAGCAAAGGGTCTATTTTTGTTGCGTGACATGTCCTATTCTTTTGTATTGGGTCCATTTTGTCGCGCGACTCTTTTATTGACATGTTACTTTTGTTTGATTTGTGTTTGAATCGTGTTCTGGGTCATTAAGGGATGAGGGCTGGAAGCTTGAGTATCTTCCCACGGCACTGAGGATGGGTGTTTCAGGACTGGGCTTTGAATCTCAATCCCAATTGTGAGGCACCGACCACTGTGCTGCCTTCGTGCTTGTGAAATTGCCGTTTAAGAAGGATTTGATGACATCACCAGATTATTGAAGAAGAGCACTGCTTTCCAATAGGGCTACGGGCTTTACTTTCATGGGACACATTGATTAGGAAGATGAGCAGTTCAAAGAAAAACGCAACGTGCTATAGGCATCAGTCAGTGTTTTATTGGGCTTTTCCAGATATTCAGCAACAGAAGAAATTAAGCATGGCAATACTGGATTTTTCACAGTGGCTTGGGGTGCACGATCACATATAAAGGCCACGTTACATTTGTTCTTTGGCCCTTTTTTCTGCAGATATTTTAAAGCAAAATATTTGTTAGAGTCAAAGCATGGACATCCTGTCGTCAACACTATGGTTTGGGCCAGAAAATTAAGGCTACAACATAATAACCAATGACTGGAAAATTTGCAAGAACAAAATAACGCTAATAATGGTGAAAGTGGCTTAGTACAAGAGTAACAAATGAGACAAAAGATAGTTAAACGATGAGCAAGGTAACAGGACTGCAGTTCTCTTTGACTGTGTAATTTTAAGGCTGGTGGAATTGAAAGCATACGCATTTCCCAAAAAAGTCTTCCACAAAGTACTGGTGCATATACTTCTACAAAATATTGTCCTTCAATGTTCATCACTAGTTATGACTTGAGTGATGCACTTCTCAGTCGGTTAACAGGACTCGTAATTGTTTAAGTATACTTGCAGTAGAGTGAATTTTTTGATTATGTCAGGAACGTAAGTTTCTTTCAGAGCCCTTAATGAACTTTAAAAATTTATGTCTTAAGGAGTCACTTAATTAAAAACAAATTAGTCCCCATAACTTGAAAATATCATTGCAACGTATCCTTCAAATATTGTACTATCAATTATTACACAAATTGTTTGGGTATAGCCCTGATGCTTTTGTGTCATCTTCTTCGTATAAAGTAGATTTTAATCTCCTTTTTTTTATTTTTATATGACACAACTATACAGCAGCAGTGATAAATGTGGCAGAAATAGTCAAAGGGTAAGCAGCAGTATACATAACAATACACAGACCTGGAGCTTTGCTGACATAACACAGTGTTCATAATTTCCCCCATAATAAACATCCCTCTTTCTGAGCACCAAAACATTGAAAGAGAATGAAAGATGGATGTAATTATGTTATTTTAGACCAGAACAAGAAAGACCTGGAAAAACTGTAAAGTTTCAAGGAAAATCCTAGAAGTCAAGCAAGAAGCAACATGGATTCAAGAAATATTCAAAAGCCAATCCAAAAACATTTGGACAATGGCTAACAGTAAAGCACTACCCAACAGGTTAATTGATCTGGCATTGGAAAAAACACCTAACATTCTGGACACCAAGAAACACTGAGTTAAAAGGACTGACAAATGCCCAGCATCCAACTGTAAAGGCGTTGAAGACGCCGGACACGTGATGTGGGTGTGTAGCAATGAGCAGAAGGTGTGGATCAAGGCCTCAAAAATCTTGTTAAGTAGGATATAAATTGACAAAGAAAATGTTCTGATGGAAAAGTTCCAAACCCTACTAATAAAATAGTAAAGAAACAAGTACCGGGTAGGAGTAAACAGAATTAAAAGCATTAATATGGGAGTCGAGGAGACAATGAACAATTCATGAAAAAGCTGCCACTTCTAAGTGCTTTTCAGATCACAGAGAAACACATTAAAGAACACAAGTACACCCTGCAGAGACCATGGACAGATAAGAATTAACCATTTTCATTTTCAGAAAATGAATTTATGGTTTTTTCAACTAAAATTGAAAAAGTTGGTTAATCCCAAGCTCCCTTGTGTTAATATACACGGAGGAATGAAGAAAACTGAAAGAACAATTCTGAGTAGAGTTTAGGTTTATATGTTTTGAAACAGGTTAGGTCAGGTCAGGGAACATGCACTGGTACAGCGCATTGCTACACCCACTATACGAAGAAACATCTCAGGATCCCAGCTGGCAACCCCCATAGAGACACGTGGTCCAGTCCCACCCTCCAGAAATAGCAATTTATCTCTCACAGCAAAGTGTTACGTGGGCATCCCCTTGGCCTTGTCCAGCCATTCAGGTTGTGAGCCGGATCACCCTCTGGGAATCGCACCACATGGCTGTAGTGTAGTAACTGACACTCCCTTACAATGCAAGTAATGTGCCTCAATCCCATGTAACACATTCTCTTCAAACCCCCTATCTGCTCCTCTGTGTGCAATATGTAGCGGGTTTATTTCAGTCCCTTAGAAAAAGTGTCAAGCAAGACACGAAAATGAATATTGACTTTTTCAGGTGGCAATGAAAGAAACCTGTCTTGATTTAGACACAGTGGGCACCTTATCACATGGTGCAAAGGTTAAAGTTGATCATATTTTTACATACAAGTGAACCTGATCATGTTTGTGTGAATGTGCATTACATAGATAGTGTAAGAAAGTTTAATGAGGTCACACCCTCAACCGGAAGTGGTGGCTGGTTCATGACAGATTCTTCTTCCCACCATATTTGTTTATCTTCAGCATGTTTGTTTGTTTATTGTTTCAGTTGTTTTTTTTACGTTAAATAAATATAAAATACTGGAATTCAACAGTCTCATATCACCAGTCATCTGACCGTGACTCCTGCACTCGGCTTTCTGTTAGCTAAACCCTGCGAATTGGCGCATTTCCAGAGGTTTCTGACACCCTCTATTTTAGATAGATAGATAGATAGATAGATAGATAGATAGAGGTTCTCATGTTTCTTTTAATTCTCTCCTTCACTACAACCTCCAGGAGCTCAACAGTGTGTCCTATAACTGAGTTTGCCTTTTGTTTGCTTATGGATTTGGTTGGCTTCTCTACAAGTGATGTTACCAGCCCCGCACACCACAGCTTAGAAAATCGCACTGGCCATCACAGAGTTATTAGAAGATGGGAAAGATGTCACTTTCCACATTAAATGAACACAGTCTACTATGGAAAAAGAGCCTGCTCTGCCCCTTTTACTTAGTTCCTCTGTTTTCCAAGACCAGTCCAACCTGTCATTAATGTGGACCCCCAAGTACTTGTAGGAGTGGATCACCTCTAAATCTGCTATTTGAATAGTGACAGACCTAAAGACTCTTTGGTGTGCCGAAATTCAATAACCAGTTCCTTGGTCTTGCTGATGTTAAGAGTCAGACAATTCTTTTTGCACCAAGAGACAAACTTCTCCACCTGACACCTATGCTTTCTCTCATTCTTTTTATCATTACTCCCCATAAAAGCAGAATCATCTGAGAACTTCTGCAAGTGACATGACCTGGTATTATATCTGTGGTCGGAGGTGTAGAGAGTGAAGATTAAAGGTGACAGGACTGTTCCTTGTGGTGCTCTTCATTTGCTGACATCCATATCAGAAACACAGTCCTTGAGTCTCATAAGCTGCGGTCTGCCCAGCATATTGTCCATTTTCCAGGACACAATAAGCACATCCACCTGAAAATCTCTGAGTTTACTCCTTAGCAGGGATGGCTGGATTGTATTGAAGGTGCTGGAGATATCAAAAGACATAATCATGGCAGTGCTGACAGTTTTGCCCCGGTGAGTAAGCCTTGTAGGACAGATAGATAATTGCATCCTCCTCTCTGATCTTTGTCCAGCTGAAGTGGGTCCAGGTGGTCTAACACAAGAGGACTCCTGTAGTCCAGGGCCAGTCTCTCAAAGGTCTTCATGATGTGAGATGCAAGTGCCACTGGTCTGTAGACATTAGGTGAAGAAGCACCTGCCTTCTCTGGAACAGGAATAATGGAGGATGTTTTTCATAGCAGTGGCACTTTCTGAAATCTTAGAGACAAATTCAAGAGGTGACAGAGGACACCACAAAGTTGTTCTGGGTGAAAAAAAAAAAAAAACAACAAACAAAACTCGAGGTGCACCACTTAGAAGATGCTTTTGCAGTCATTCAGACAAACATGACTTTTAATATCTGATAGAAAACATTTCTAGCAAAATTAATCTCACATAAAATTGTTTTAATTGTAAATAGATATACTATAATAGTTACTTGCACTCATGAACACAACAAAAAATACAGAATGAGAATGTTTCCATCACTTTACATTGTCACGTTTGCCATATTTGTTATTGTGCAGGGAAATACCAGACAGTGGGCTAATGGTTCACGCTGCTTGTAGTGAGGTCTATCTATTAGCATGATGGTGATGGTTGTTGTCTGAATTTTGGGTTTCTTTAGAATCCTTATACTCTTTTTATAATGTTTGTGTTGTCTTTTCTCAACACTACTTTTGTCTGTGTCATTTTTCTTTCTGGGCACTTCAGTCTTCCTAACCCATTTCCAAGCTGTGTATACTGTATCAGTTAAGTTAAGTCAAAATTTGCTCAATATGCGATAATCGTGATTATGTGAGTGACTTTTCTTTAAATTGGTACCCTGGCCAGTACTGTGTCCTGATGAATAGAACTGAAGTTAGGAAATATTTCAGCTTCCCAGGACATAAACTGGAATAACCAGGTTCAAAAAATCAATTGATTAACTTAACATGTCTACATTCTAAATGTAAGACTAACTAGACAATGTCCATGAATAAATGGACGAACGTTTAAAAAAGTATAGCATAAGGTCAAGGGATCTGAGCCTGGTCCCTGCATTTTATTTTGACTAAGAACTTATCCACTAATTGAATTATTCTGCTCTTTATAATTAAGGTATTGAACCTCCTTGAGGCAAAGTGTGGACTTAATAATGGTCTTCTTAAAGCTCAAAGGATTTTTTTACATTTATTTCAGCATTACAGTGTCCACTTGTGACCAATATCCATCCTCCCTTTTGCCTCTGATGAAACTCCCTCTTCCTGGCTACTTCTTATCAAAATGCTCTTTTGGGTTTTTCCTTTGTGTTCTCCATTTTCCTGTCGAATTGCAATGACATGTTTGTTTTTTTTTTTTTTGTTTTTTTTTTTTGGAGAATCGCTCAGTTAAAATGAACTTGATGCACAAATAGAGAAGGAGGTTGGAAGTATGCATGTGCAGCCGTGCAGCAGGTGCCACCTCCGCACCACACTGAAACAGTGTGAGGCTTTTTATGATGGCTGGTGTGCCAATCCTGATATCAACCTCAGAATTTTCTCTGCAAGTTGGAGGACCTGCTTGCAGATTAATGTCACACCCTGGACAAAGTATTTGCAGGTTAAGGGCTTTGCTCAAGTGGTCAAAGGAGTAGAGTCACTTTTGGCACTTACAGGATTCAAAGTGGCAGCTTTCTGATTGCTGGCACAGATCCCTAGCCTCAGAGCCACCACTCTGACCTGGCACAAACAGACTTGTACACAATTGTGGTCAGGAAGGTTAAGGAGCAATTTAAAATGATTTGTTATTTTAGATGATGAGCTTTTACAAAGTGTTTCACAAAGCCATAGACGAGTATCAAAATTTCTCAATAGCTCAAGAAACTGAAGATAGCTGAGATCATTCTTCACTGTTAAATCTGCCCTTTGCTATTTCTTAACTCTGGCTTTATTGGCCAGTTTCGGAGGGGAGGGTGAGGTGAGCAAAATGGGGTTGCTGACAGGAAATTGACAGTTATCTGCTGAAGTACAGTTTCTCTAGATTAGAAATAATTAAAAGAGAAGTTCATATTACTTCTTGAGCTTTAACTCATGCTGACATCTGAAGGCAGCTCGCTTCAAATCCTGAACATTCTATTGGTTGTGCCGTTTCTGAGAAATTCTTGATACTTTACATATTATTTCAGCCTTTCATATAAACATATTGGTTACAGAGATCTAAATGTTCTTTTAATATCAGAAGAAGTCTGTCACTAAAATCTTAGATTTTATGAAGTGCTAATATGTTTTGCATTTTTATTGCAGGTTTGCATTACTAGTAGTAATTTTTGTGAAAACTCCATGGTTGTATTAATAAGAGGTGAAAAATGAAGGAAATTCAAAGAAGCTTGGTATTCCATTGTGTGTTAATCTACTGTCTTATTTCAGGTAAGTGAGCAGCATTTGATTTATGCATTTTACAGGCCACACTAAAGACATATTGGGAAGATACCGTTGTTAATCCTGCTGCCTCACAGGCACAATCTGATGGACTTGAATCCCAAAACTGGTCCTTTACTCTGTGGAGTTTGCACCTTCTCTCCAAGACTGTGTGGGTTTTTCCACCTGGAACTCTGGTTGTACCCAAAGACATGCTTGTTAGATTCATTTAAGGCCATAAACTGAAAGTGTGCGGGTTCCCAGTGAGTGTTCTTGCCTGGGTCATCAGTTTTCTGTGATGAATAGATGGAAAACCTCAGCCTAGCATGTTAATTTATTCAAGCACCACAACCAAGATTGGTTCTGGTGGGGACTGAAAAAATATTCTGGTAGCATTGGGCACAGGGCATCAATCAGCCTGGACAAAACACCAGGCTTTGACAGAACAGGTTAAGAAAATGAAACATTAGAAGGACTTGCATTGACAGGGCTCCTAAATGGGCTGAACAGATGGATACATTTAGCTAGGGAGTTTGCTAATTTTCATTTTTTATTTTATTGAAAAAAAATTATGACTGATACGTAGGACAAGTGCTATTACATTTCAAGGATCACATCATATATATTTAGATATTCCTTTACCTAGTCATGACAACAAAGCAAAAATGAAAAGGATTTACTATGACGTCTTCATTCAGATATACTGAAATTCACAGAAATTTACAATAGTCCAGCAGATTCAATTCAATTCATTTCAATGCTTTTTATGAAAATGTAATTTTCTAGTTTTTTTCCATTTCTGAAAACTGTAAAAGTAAAAAAAAAAGTAAAATTAAAGATTATACTAATACATTGCAAATCTGAAAAGAAAATAATTAAACACCACTGCATTGAGTATTCAGTTCTGCTGTCTTACAGCTCTTGGGCTAAGGGTTCGGTTTGAAACCTAGTTTTTATCACTGAAAACATCCTTCTTGTGTAGATTTTCCTGGATACACCCATTTCCTTCCATTTCTTTCCCAAAATGATCATTTTTAATCTATTGGTAAAGATGAATTACGTGGGCACTATTCACTACTCGATGCACTGACATTCCATTATTCCTGAATTAGGCTCCGGCTATCCTGCTATTATAACTGATGAAGTGGATTTAGATGATTTATTTATTTGGCAGATGTTTTCTCAAATTTGATACATGGGACAGCTTAGCTATAAAGCTAAACAAATGAGCTTGATGGGCTGAATTATCTTCTTTTGTTTATTACATTTCTTATGTTCTTATGATAGGGGAAAATAATTTTTGTATTCTTGCCATTTCATCTTTTAAAACTGAAACCATAACTCTCTATTTTACTGTATTTGTGCATCTTTGTCCTGCTGCTGATTGATAAAAGTAATCTGCATCTGAACAGAACCCTGATTTTATGATCACCTTCCTTCACAGAAGGGTTGGTGTTCTCAAGCTGATGTACTGCGCTTTCCTTTGTTGAGAGCAGTTAGTTTAGACACACAGACTCATACACATTCATATATATGAATATGTATATATGCTATATGTATATATACTATGGATAGTATATATAATATACTATCTGCGATTGGCTGGCGCACTGCCTGGGATGTGTTCCTGCCTTGCGCACTGTGCTGGCTGGGATTACCTCCAGCAGACCCTCGTGACCCAGTGTTAGGATATAGTGGGTTGGACAATGACTGACTGGCTGACTGAATATACTATATATATCTATACATATAAAAGGCAAAGCCCTCACTGACTCATCACTAATTCTCCCACTTTCCATATAGGTGGGAAGCTGAAATTTCGCGTACTCATTCCTGGCAGTGTACTTACAAAATTTAGATATGTTTCATGTCCTATTGAACACCCAAGAGGGGGGAAACGGGTGTACCCCCTAAACTGTATATATAGATAGGGGAAACTCCTCCTCACTATTTCTGCATCTTCCAATATACATCAGAAGCCCAAATTTCCCATGCTCATCTTTTACACTGTACTTACAAACATTAAGTATGTTTCATTTTGCACCGTGCCATGTAACGAACTTTCGAAAATAACGTCTTCTTTTTGGCGGTTCTCACCATTATGCCTTAAGCAACTTTTGGAACTGACCTCTCCTTTTGGTGGTTTCATTCCTTATTTCCGTTAAGAGTCAATGTATTTCACAGCAGAGACACACAAGGGCCGCCCCCTTCCTTTTTCCGCATGGCTGCTGTCCGTGCACCTACCACGTGGTTGGCTCCCTGCCTATATACATTAACGACATCCTGCACTCATGTGCCTCCTCACTCGCTTCCTTACTTTCCTCAGCTGTTCATCGTGTGGCGAAGCGCGACAATTTTGCTAGTATATATATATATATATAACCTAAATATGTATGTTTGGTATCATTCTTTTCAGAATTTATCGAACATTAATGTGATGTTAGATTTTCAGATGTTTATTCTGTTTTTAACTTATAAACTAAAATATCAAGAAAGTCGTGGTTTTTAAAATCAAGAAAGTCGTCTTTTTTTATTTGATCGAGTAAACTTTCTTTCATAGGAACAAACTATTAAAAAAAAATATCTATTCATAACACCAATATTTGTATTTAGGTGATTTAGTTAGCTAAGGTCGAGTTACAATGACCCATTGCATACCACTTTAGTTTTCACATGATTTTTCCTATTTTTTTAAGAAAGTTTTTTTTTTTATCTATAAGAATGTCAGTTAAAGCATATGGATTGTTTATTTAGTCTCTCATAAATACTCATTGAGCATAGCGGACCTCAGTTTATCAGGGATACTCCAATCAGTAAGAGAGTAAATATTTTATTCTCATTTTATGATTTTTACCCCATTAAATAATAATTAATTTTTCTTTTACATATTTATAGAATTTCATGATTTTGACTCCAATAAGTAATCATTTCTCTTTTGTACATTTACAGATTTTACTAATATTCTGGCCGCAACTGGGGCTTGGTCCCCCTAGTATATACAGTATATATATATATATATATATATATATATATATATATATATATATATATATATATATATATATTGTAAAAGACCGATGAGAAGACAGCAAAAAGGTTTGGGGTTTTCCGGCCCCGTATATTGTCGACAATTCACAATATAGAATCAAAATAAACGGTCAAAACACAAACAAAACTGTTCATATGTGCGACGCCGTATCATGGCGTCGGCGGCCATTTTATTAGGGAGGAGCTGGAAGTGGAGGAATGCTGGGAAGGACCGTGAGGGAGGATGGGATTGATGACGTTAGGACAAGATGGCGGAGGAAGGGCGAAAGTACCGTACTGCGGTCAAAACCCAGCTTATGGTGGCGGAGGGTCCTTTTTCCTATGAGGAAGCAAAGGGAAAAGTTAGTACCCCGCCATTCCCTGCCGGCGAATGTGTTCCCAGGTGCGTTCAAATCCGTCCACGGTCTCCTACTCGCGCGTGCGTGACAATATATATATATTGTCATATAAACGAGTCCAAGACATTATAAAGGTTTGGGGCAGCCACCTGTATATTGTTTTTCCCAGCTGCAAATGGGTTTTCTTATCAAAGAAAAGAGTCCAAAACAGATCTGACTATAGTAGCCCAAGATGGAGGCTTTAAAGGTCTTGAGAGGAAGTGACGTCAAAGGGACCAGAACCAGAAGTGACGTCATCAAAGGGGCCGGCTTCGGAAGTGACGTCATCCAAGGGGCCGGCTTCGGAAGTGACGTCTTCAGAGGCGCCGGAACATTGCAGGATTTCCCGGGAAAGGTCTGTAGGGAACTGAGAAACACAGTCAGGGCACTCCGCCGCCCCCTGGTCGGATGTTTTATTACAATTACTCGAGCCCTTTAGCTGCCTCCTACTCGCACGTGTGTGACAATATATATATATATAGGTTTGTGCTATAGATATTGTGTTTTTGTTCATTCTGACATCAAAAAGCTCAACATCTGCTGTTCCCTATTTATGTATCTATTTACTTATTTAATTTTAAGCAAGGATCTTCTGGAAGCATATTTGATTGGTTTCCATAAGGAAAGGAGGCCCTGCTTTGAACATATCTTGTTTTCTTGATATTTACTTTGACTGCACTTTGTGGCATTTCTGATGCACCCTTCCCTTATCGGTGCCTTATTTTGGATTTGCATTAATTGCTCCTTTGTCTTCCAGATGTTTTTTTACCACACTCAGCATGTTTGACCAGAAGTCACCTGAGCAATAGATGGCATGGTGTTGCATTGATTAACCCTGCTGCCTCACAGATCCAGTGAACTTGGCTCAAATGCAGCACCCTGTCATTACTAGTGTAGAGTTTACATGCACTCCCTGTGTCTTTGTGGATCTTGTTTGAGTTTTTCCTATTTTTCTCGCACATCTCAAATTTGTGTAGTGATAATGTTTGAGATGCTCCCCCTGTTGGAATGAAAAGTGCATTATTACTACATGCTTTACAAAGTACATTCCTCTAGATTAGGAGTTCTCAACGTCGGCCCTGGGGACCCCCTGTGGCTGCAGGTTTTTGTTCCAACCATTTTACATTTATAAGACATTTATAAATATTTCTGCTTTTGCTAGATTTAAATGCTTAAATCTCTTTTGTTGATGTTATTACATTTTTCCCTGTCTCTGTGCAGTTTTTCCCCCTTCATTGTATCTTAATAATGACAACTTAAAACGAGCAGAGCAGACACCCAGGCAAACAACACTGAATAATCAAAGGCTGCAGCTACTTTAGAGTCAGACCAACTAATTAGTAAATAATGGATTAATTAAAAAATTAGAACACCTTGAAAAGTAGAATGAAAATCAAGATGAAAATAGTTAAAATATATATATTATATATATATATATATATATTAAAAAAAACCTTGGAAGGCTTGGAAGGAGACAATACGTGATTTTCCCCCGGATTTTAACATTTAACTTTAATATCCCGAGAGACAAGACAGTGAGATAAAAGGACAGCAGCTGTACAGGCTTTTAAATGATCAACGTGCAGTACAACAAGCACAACACGCAGTTCGACAGCAGCAGCAGCAAGCAAGCCAGCAGCTGATCCAACTGCATCTCCTTAGTGTGCGTTCAGCCCCCCCTTCACAACGCGAGTGGCAGAGACACGAAGTGGCTGGTGTGTAGCGTGCCCTGGTGGGCGGAGGGAGGAGGGTGGTCAAGCAAAGCGAGCAGGACCCCTAGTATATATATATATATATTGTGATAAGAATGAGTCGGAGACATCATAAAGATTTGGGGCAGCCACCCGTATAATTGAATCGGCTGCAAAAGTAGTTGTAAATAGCACGATGTGCTTAGTTCAGAGTCCAGAACAGAACTGTCTGTACTGAGGCAAGGTGGCAGTTTTAAAGGGCTGGAAGGGAAGTGACGTCATCTATGCCGGAACTGGGAGTGATGTCCTTGTGCCCGGAAGTGACATCATCCTTGGGGCCGGCAACAGGCGGGATTGCCCGGGAAAGGTCTGCAAGGGACTGAGAGAGATAGTCAGTACACTCCGCCACCCCCTGGCCTGGCGTAGAATTACTAATGTTTAGGCCCTTCAGCTGGATCCCATGCACACGTGTGTGACAACACATATATATATATATATATATCATTATATATCAGTGTGTTGTCCGTCTGTGTGTCCATCCGGTTGCATTGTCTCTGTCATTTAAAAAGATGACACATCACAGACATTAACATTGCTTTTATGGATTGCATGGTGCATTGCAAACATTAACAATGAAATCTACTTATATACATACACATACATATATACATACTGTATAATTAAACATATAAAACCTTTTTATTTTAACATCTGGAGTGCTGTGGTAGGCTCAGGATCTCACAGTATATTTGTTTTGAATGGCCTTGTGGTTTACAGCCAAGCGACTTATTAGATCATACCCTATACAATTGTAGTGATTAACATCAAGTATTCACCTATTGTAAACATCAAGTCTCCCTTGACAAAGCGCTCATGCATTTATTGTTTAACACTGAAATTATTGTATAGCAGGAAATGCAACTTCCTTAATAGAATGTTCTGTTGTTTTTTCCATTGTGGAAGTTGATGACACATGTTTATCCTTGTTGCAAAGTTTATTATTCTCTTTTATTTTAATTCCATTCAAGCTTCATTTCATTCAAATTCTGTCCATAAAATAACATCTACGAAGTGATGATTAGAATTAGGAAATTAGGAAAGATCACTAAAATTATAGGCTGATTTTCTGGAGGGATTAGGTGGAACTGCTATGTACCATCAGTCTCAACACTAAATGGGACAGCAGCACACAACTGCATGCACTTTGAACTTTCCTTACCCAAAACATCCCATAATGCTATCAATTCAATTACATTGGCCTTCCAGTTTAGGTGCCTCATATATAAAACCTTGATTAGGTATTCAATCTGATTTATAAAATCATATGTACACAGGTTTCATGTTCACAATGACATTTACTGCTGCAAAAGTGTCCCTGGATACCAAACATAATGCTAAAAAACAGAGTATATCATTAACACATTAAATAAAAAGAATAAGAATAATAAATAAGGTGGATTTTCAAAAAATAATTCAGAAGAAAATTAAATAAGTGAAACTTAAATCTGCTTTCTTTCATTTTGTTTATTCAAAGTTTAGAATTTTTATACTTAAAATGGCTATGGAATGATGACCCCAAGTAAATGATACAAATCAAATTAAGAGTAACTGTAAAATGTATAACATATACAATAAAAAATGTTAAAAATAAAATCAGAAATCAGCTACTAACACTTAACTGACATGTGCAACCATCCACCCATCCATTTGTTTTCTTAACCAGCTTATCTAAGGCAGGGTCGCAGCAATGTTGTAGCATGTCTCAGTCAGCACAAAAGTTCAGCAGCACTAATTTGCAAAATGGAATTCAGCAAAAGCTTGACATGTCAAGATGATTACACAAAAAAAAAAAAATCTTCATTTTAAAACTTTAGTATAAATTCAAAGTAAAACAATTCACACAAAAAAGAGAAAAATTGATATAGCAAAGAAAATAAAGATTCTTATTTAAAAAAAGTTCTGTTTAAAGCTTATAAATCTTGTTTTATTTCTTTAAGTTTGCTTATTTCGGTGAACAATTTATAAACTTTACAAAATCGCTTGTAAATGTTTCTAAACCAATTCTAAATGGTCAAAAAACTGTATGCCTATCCCATTTTCATGCTATAAATGGGTCTTTCAATCCCTGTAAACACCAGGACCTATTCTATAAAACAACTGACTCAATTAACACAAGACTGTCAGGAATAATTTATGACAGGCGGGTATCAGCAAGAGTGAAAGGGAACGTCTACAGGATGGTAGTGAGACCAGCCATGTTATATGTGTTGAAGACCAGAAAGCAGGAGACAGAGCTGGAGGTGACAGAGTTAAAGATGCTAAGATTTGCATTGGGTGTGACGAGGATGGATAGGATTAGAAATGAGGACATTAGAGGGTCAGCTCATGTTGGACAGCTGGGAGAGAAAGTCAGAGAGGCAAGATTGCGTTGGTTTGGACATGTGCAGAGGAGAGATGCTAAGTATATTGGGAGAAGGATGCTAAGGATAGAGCTGCCAGGGAAGAGGGAACGAGGAGGGCCTAAGAGAAGGGTTATGGATTTGGGGAGAGAGGACATGCAGGTGATGGGCGTGACAGAACAAGATATAGAGGACAGGAAGATATGGAAGAAGATGATCCACTATGGCAACCCCTAACAGGAGCAGCTGAAAGAAGAAGAAGATTTTAGTTATAGCAAGAAAGTTCTATCTCTTATTAACTTACTGGGGGTAAAAGGCTATACCATTGTGTGTGGCTTTGACTCAGCAAACACTAATATGAATTTAACTTTAAAGAATTAACTTTCTAGGATTGGCTCTTATACTGTATGTGCCTGCCTGTCGTTTAGTATTTGAGAAAAGATCTCTAGTTGAAAATTGTGGATTATCTCAGCTAGAATGAGGCAGCTACTCTTTAACAGCAGGCTGGGGGCTGTCAGCCGGAACTTTCCATATACAGTAGTCAGTTTTCCTATGGAGAAAGCACAGTAATGTGCATGAAGGTTCAGTTTTCTATGTCTTCATATGGAAAATATGCAGCATTTCATTTTTAATAAAATGTACTGCACTACTCCGTGGTAATGTGAATAAAAGACATAACAGAATTGATTTTACCAGGGTGGCATGGATGACTTGCATTACATAAGTGGTGAAAAGCTGCAGAAAAGAATACAAGTGAACGTAAAATTGTGAAAGAGCCTTTGGTTTGCAGTATTCTTTGTTTTCCACTCAAAAAGACTTTAAAACAACAACGACAACAACAAAAACTCTTTAGTGAGTTTCTCATTTCATAAAAATGAAATTGCCTATGAAATCAATTTAAGTGTTAGTTTTGTGAAACTCTATGTGAATCAAAACTTTCCTGTTCCACTTATCTTTAATTCCTACTTATGATGTCATGGCTGAAGGGTAATGGCCTTCAATGACATCGTTAATTTATTTCCAAGAAGAGCAGAATTCCAACAATATCTTATAAAGTTAGTAAAGGGCTGCGTCAGTGTACCTCCACAAAAGAAAATAAAACTGTTTAAAGGCTATTTCCATGCTATAAAGGAAGGAAAGTAAAAGACAAAATGTTTAGACTATATAAAGGGCTCACTTGATGCAAACTATGTAGGCAAAACATTGTCTCGTTATCTTCCTTTGCTTTTCAGCATGGAAATAACCTTTAACTTTATTTTATATCTTATGGTTACTGTTACAAACTGTAAAGCAGATCAATTTATGCTTCAATTAGCTGCACAGCGATTAAGATAATTCTGTTGTGTAAAGCTGACTTTGGTAAAGTAGAAAGAAAAACTGAGCAAAATCAAAGTAATACATAGAAAAATCTAGGTTGTTAATTGTATACGATAATATTGTTTTCATATTGTAAACAGTACAAGCAAAATGTTAATCAAATGAATTAGTTTTCACTTTATATACTGAAGTGTGCAGGGCGCCTCCACACTGAGAGGACTGAGGGAGCAAGCGTGGCCAGAGAGTTACCTACACCGGGATGCTAGATGGCAGCCCCCCTGGTTTGCAGCGGTGCTTCAGATTCTTGCAGGGCTTCATCGGATTTGGAGTTTGGTTCGGCCCTGTTGGGATCCGCGGGTGCCACCAGTTGGTGCTTCAGCAGGATCTGCTGAGCCCTGTTGGGCAGTTCTTCCACCACACCCAGAAGTGCTGCTGGAAATTAGGTCATCAAGTACCTGGAGCACTTCCGGGTGCAGTATAAAAGGAGCCAGCAGCCACTATTCGAGGAGCAAGAGGAATGGAGGAGAAAGAAAAGAAAGAGAGAAGGAAGAATATTGTATGGTGCTGTGTTGGTGCTTTTGACTGTGCTGAGCTTGTGGGGAACATAAGAACAGAAAGCCCTGAGTCTTGAAGCCCACAGTTTATATGTTGTAACATTTTGCTTCCATTCATTGCACATTACCTTTACTTCTTCAAGTATTTCCACAGTTTTTGGGTGTTTAAATCTATTTGTGCTGACTCTCAATCTTATTCTTTGGGTGTTTTACTCCTTGGTTTTGGCAAATCTCTCAAAGTTCATTACTTGTTGGTGATTATTTTTCATTCTCAATGTCTTTGTTCTGTCTCTTTTCTCAGGAATAACAGGCAATGCCTGGAGGATCACATATTTTCCCTTGAAAATTTGTGCACTTAACGGAACTGATGTGGAGATACAATGCCAATACGACTATTCTTCTAAATTTGCACTTACAACATTTATATGGTACTTTCTTCCACTGAAGCAGCCTTTTAAAACTAATGGTAATATCTATGCCTATCACACCAATAGATACTTCATAAGCAGCAGGTACAAAGGACGTACTGAAATTGTACAGAAAGGAAGAAAAGAGTACAGTCTGAAGATAAAACACTTAAGGAAGAGTGACTCAGGGCAATATGCTTTTGGATTTGAAACAAATTATACCAACGAGAAATTCTCTGGTTTCCCTGGAGTGAAGCTTACAGTGAAAGGTAACAGCAAAGTGTTTTCTTTATTATTGCCTTTTTCGAGTAAAATGATTTTCCTACTCATTTTGTCATGAACTGGTGCCCCATCCTAGGTTGTTTCCTTAGTTATGCTTGCAGTTCCCAAAATTAGCTTCAGCTACTTGTGATACTAAACTACAATGGATCAAGGAGGCTCAGAAAACAACTCTTTACTCTTTTCCTGCTCTGTACTTTTCATATTTTTGCTTCATAATTGCATGACTGGGTCATATGTGTTATGATCTCTGTCTGTTCCCTAACATATCATGCTGTCTTCTAAGCACTTAATCCTGAACACGGTCGTGGGGGGCTGGAGAAATCTCAACAAGGTAAAGACTTTAAAAAATGAAAGCCACGTCTGAACTTCCACACAGATTGAGCCGAAAGTATAGGCCTCACCACTCCAAATCAGCCTAGCTGTTAGTTCTAGTTGTAGGCTTAGGACCTGCGTGGACCCAAGACTTTAAATTGAAATAAATTTCTAGAAAGAGAGAGGGAGAGAAACCCAAAAAACTTTCTTGTCCATGCAGACAAAACAAAGTTTCTTAAATATTTTAAAGATCTGAGAATTCAAAAATCTCACTAGAAAAGCAAAAGCAGGAATAAAGAAAGGAGAAACAGAAGGATTTGCCTAAGAGGCAAAATAAAGGTGAGCAATTCAATCCAAATATCAAAATGAGTACCTTAAAATGAAACCCAATGTTAAAAAACAAGGGTATCCAAAAACAGCTGGCAAAGAATAGAAAGTATTATCAGTGCCATAGCAACTCTTAAATGCAGGCAATCTCCCAACTGAAGTATCTGGTGGCCCAGCCTCCCCTGGCTCAACATACAGGAGATAAGGAACAAGTTTTAAAAGGCTAGACAATAAACAATTAATTAACAAAATATTCATAGAACCATTTAACATTCAGAAGAAAACAAAAACAAAATACATTTTAAAAAATATTTATAAAGCAACAAAAACAGCATATAACAGATCCAGATAAAAGAAAATACGCTTGAACCAGGGATAAGACCTTGGCCAAGCCATAACAGCAAGTACATCATGCAATTTTGTTTGTTGAAACTGTTATAATTTTTGCAGTGTTAGATTATTTAGTAAGTGTTTCATGTTTGTCATTTTTTAACCATTTTGATTTAAAACTAGAGTTTTTCATTTTATTTAACATTCTCTCCTCCATTTTGTAGTTTCTTTACTTCTACGTCTTGCTGCCATTTTGTTTAGTTCCATACAGCTGTTCCTCATTCTATGGCAATGGCGCAGTGTTGTGGTCATTCCATCTCCACCTTTGTCAGAGTCATTACCGAGTGCCTATATACTGCGATGGCACAAGGCTGTTATCATCCAAGTTTGTGGACAAACTCCGACAGTCAAATGTGTTTTATCTTTCCAGTTAAGACTCCTTCAAAAATCCTCTCTTCTGTGATTTATGATTAATGTTTAGGCTCTGGCACTTTGGTTGGTTTGATCTCCTGGTTTTCGACTTAAGCATAGCTTTTGACTTTTAGTTTTATAGTCTCAACTAAACTGTTGACAAATACCTGGAACATAACCTAGGCCTTATGTAAAAAAAAACCCCACAAAATGGTGACACCTATAAAAACCAAACTACCATTACAAATACATTTTAATAATCAATATAAAGCAATGTTCAATTTGGAATCTTCATTGATAAAAATCCAAACTTAACTCAAAAGAACATTAAATAAGAAAAGAGAAACTAATTTAAAAAAAATATCAGTATCACAAAGTGTAATATGGAACTCAGCTAAGACCCTAATTTGATATGTATACAGCAGTTCCTTGCCTGTTTGTAAGCAAGTTGCTACTAAATTTATTTTAATCTGTTAATTTAACCCCATATTGCTTGTAATGATGACCGAGAAAAACTTATAATGAGAACAGAGATAACAAAATTCCTGATAACACTGGACTTCTATGGAGGTCAGCGCCAAACAACAGCAAACAATACCACATCAGACATTAAAAAAACCTTAAATTATGTAAGTTGCATAATCTAACATCATATGTCCATCTGTGTGCTCGTGACATCCCAGACACATATACAATTACAATATTAACAAGATTAAAACTTTTTCTCAGAGATCACTACAAACATACGAGGATAAGTAAAAATTTGAAAAATATCAGTTTTAGATGAAGTATTCCTTTAAACAACATTCATTGATATAAATGCAGTCTTAATAAATGTAATGATTTTTTTCTTAATTTTGCTTAACTTTTGTGTGCAATTATTTCTTTCATGACCACAAAATGCACATGACCATCTGTTGGTTTCACCAGCACTTTCGGACATTGTGCTGCCAAGTTGGTTAAAAAGTCCCATGACTGTGGCCCAACATGGAGCTCAAGCCAATTTCTTCTAGGTTAAATACAGCCGTGTTGCCAATGTTCAGTATTTCTCAGTGGATAAATTGTAAAACCCTTCTTGTGTGGAATATGGTTGAAAAACGTGCAGTTAATCTGTGTTCTGCTACATTTTGTTTATTTCTTTTGTTTTCTCTTATTGTTTGAGGGCAGCACATTCACATCTCCTGTTGTTTCTAGCTCACAATAATCCCATGGGACCTTGCCCTTATCAAATGGTGGTACAGTTAGTGGTGCTGCTCCATGGATCCTTTATCTGTGTCTGCATGTGCGTGTTCTTCTCATGTCTGTGTGGAGGTTTCCCTCTGGTACACCTGCTTTCTTCGCCTGTAGCATGTAGGCTTATGGTAATTGCTGACTCTTAAGCATTCATACCTGCTGAGTCTCAACAAACTAAATTTGAATTTCACTGTGACAATTATTACCCTATACTGTAAATGGAACTGGCATGTGTGTATGTGAGAGAAAGAGATAGCACACTGATCGACTGGCATCCCATCCAGCACTGGTTCTTGCTTCGACCAGAGGCTGCCAGGATGAACTCTAGCTTTTCATAACTCTAATTTGATTTTAACAGGTTAAGGAGTGATGTCTTCCATTTAGCGTGATGGATAAAAAATTGAATTTTCATTCTTTCATTGCTTTTTGTCTTAAATGTGTCTAGAGTTTAATACTTCAGCTTGTCATTCTTTTCTAGATAAATTACAAATCAAAATAATCTCACATAGCATCCACGGCATCATGAAGTTGGGAGAAAAGGTCATTCTAATTTGCATGGCAGATGACTGCTTTGTAAGAGACTGCATTTGGTATAAAGATCACAAGTTACTGCATCTGAAGGAAAACTCTGGATACCTTCAATTTGATTCCTTTGCATATGAAAATGTGGGACAGTACCAATGTGCTGTTAGGACTTCATCCCATATATCTGAACCATTCACCCTCAGAGTTGAATGTGAGTAAATAAAAATAAGTCATCTTTTGCATTTTTTCTATGTGTTCTAATAAGATGAGTATTGGTTAAATTACCTGCTGCATTTGTGTTTTCTTAATCAAATTCTTAATTAATTGTGGCAGTTACCAGAAGCTGGAAATATGTATGGATTTTGCTCCACGGTGACTAGAATGAATCTCAGTACTTCAGTATATTCATGCTGGGAAGCTCCCTTCCACCTCATCGCAAAGATGCTGTGTTAGACTGAGATTGGGGGATTGTGCAGGCTGTTGAAGTAAAATGAAATCACTGACATGTTTGGGGAATCAGCATGAAATGATGTATGCGAGTACCACATGTGCATTGTCCTTGTGGAAGTATTCTTTTGAAAAAGTATAGACTGTGGTCAAAGCAGAATAGAAATGATCAGCAACAATGCTTAGGTACACTGTAGCATTCATTTCGTTATTAAATAGCAAAATGTGTACCAGGAGAGAATTCACTTTAACATTAGGCTACCACCATTTCCCTGTATCTTAGAGTCAAAGTATAGTAGAACATTAGAACAACATGAATGAGAACAGGCATTTAGCACAACACGCTTAGCAATCCTACGCATCTAGATTGCCCAAAATAATATCAAGTCAGGATCTGAAGCCCCATAAAGTCTTACTCTATTTTACATTTGTTGCTAACTTATTCAGTGTGGCTGTGGTTCTATGTGTGAAGAAAAACTTCTATTATTAAATATTTCCAACTGTATCGCCATGTTCTTTTAAATAATTTAAAGAAACAGCAGCATGGCATGGGCTTCAGCAGCCAGAAGGGTCATGTTTCTGAACAACTGGGTTGAGACCCACATTTGTGTCATGGGTTGCCACTGGTACAGCTACTCTTTAAAATGGTAGTAGGTCACACAGCAGGTCACCACTCTGATGATCACATTTGACCCATCCGACCTCCTCCCTCCCTTACTCTGTTGAACTTGCTCAATTCCCCAAGGGGGGCCTTCCTCCAATTGGTGGGTTATGAAGGCACTAACATTAAAAAAGAAAGGCTGACAAACACTGAATTAGGGTGACAGTTCCATGCAAGAAATGGGTGGTGGACATACATGAGAAGAAAATACAGAAATACTTAGAGCTGGTCAGTGCAGGGAGGGAGGATGTAGGGTGGCCATCTATGTCTTGCAGGTGGGTTGCGATCGTTTGTGTCTTAGGACGAGCAATAAGAACTGAGGAACACAAAGTAGCCATGAAGTAGGAATAATATCAACAACAACAATTATTTATATTGCACATTTTCATACAAATGGTGTAGCTCAATGTGCTTTACAAGACGAAGAAAGAAAAGTTATAAAAAATGAAAATAAGTTTAGGCAAAACTAAATAACAAAGAATAAAGTGAGGTCTGGTGGCAGATTGGACAGAAAAAAAAAGGGCTGGAGAAAAAAACAAAACCTGCAGAGGTTCCAAGGCCACGAGACCACCCAGCGTCCATTGGGCATTCTACCTAACATAAATGCTCTAAATCAATCCTCATGGTTTTCAGGCTTCACATGGAAGAATTAGATGATGATGGTCATGTGGACATCTGGCCTTTGATCCATCAATGTCGGGACTGCATGGTGTCTGATCAGGTGGTGGTGGCACAGATTGCCACCACAGAAAACCGGAAAAAAAAAAAAACAGCAGAGAAAGTAGGGGATAGTATGGATTGCGGAGCCTTGATGAAAATGATCATTCGACGCATATACAGTATATGAGGGTTACACTAAAATGGAGAGAGAATATCTATAAGGGAGAGATTGATCTTTAGTCAGCAACAGATGATGGCAGGAAGATGGCTGGGAAAAAACTCTGCAACAGACTTTATTTCTTTGTCTTCTACATTATTTTGCTGAGCAAAACACAGATATTAGATGAGAAAATACACCATACCATTTGTAAGCCCACCAAATCCTGAGCAGGTTACAGGTGGCTGGTGCCTATTCTACAAGCGTAGGACACAAGGCCAGACAATCCCTGGACAGGGTGCAATTTAATGTCGCCAATCCACCTAACCCGCATGTCTTTATGGTGACAGAAAAATTGTGCCACAAAGTCCTTTTCTAGCCTTTTCTTAGAGATGAGTCAGATTCTTTTGACATACGTCAGTATTTGTCATTTTTATTTATGAATCAAATAAATATTTTGTGAATTATTGTTTAACTCTGCCAGCAAATTTCCCAGACTGACAAACACTTTTACACATTATGATTTTTACAGTAGTGATTTCCTAATTATGTGTTTAAATGAATATGAAGTGTAGCACAAGCAATTATGTGTTTTTGTTATTGTGTAATGTTGAACAGAAGACTTGATGACTCATACTGAGTAAGAACTCTAGATATCACCGTCTTTGGCCAATAAAAGAGAGTATTTTATTATTATAGACTATCTGTAATGAACAGAACCAACACTGAGGGTGGAGAGGCAAGGAAAGAGAGAGTTAAGTTCTTAATATTTTATTCAAACTATTAATCTAACAGATAAAAGGCATATCTTGGGTAAATGGCTTAGAAACAAAGCTGACATGTGTTTTCCATTAATAAATATGGAGTTTTGCATTTTAATACATCCTTGTTATCATTGCAACAGAGAGCAGTAATGTTTTGTATGTTGCTTGTAGTACATGAAGCCATTACTACTACCTCTGGATGTGTTTAGTTCAGTTGAGGTGGGAAGGCAGGGTTTTGATCTCAGTTGTGAGGCTTTTAATAATTTGTTTATGCAGTATAGTTTTTCATATTTTAATATTCTCTGTTGTAATACATGAATTAGAACACATACACTCATTTTCTTTCTCAAAGGTCAATGCTGTTTGTATATACAACATCCCTACAAACCATAAAGAAACCAGTCAGATCATAGAGGCTACATTATTAGTGCGCTGTAGATAACCATTATGCACTTCATACCTACAATGACAATATACAAAGAAAGCAGACCACCTCATAGGATGCAAGCCCATAACTACAAACTCTCAAATGTTATTTCAAAACCATTGAGCAATGTGACAGTAAGTGCACTAGGCAGCTTTGACATAGGACAAGTGTACACCAATGTTGAGCTAGCCTGGGTCTAAATGCAACAAGTACAGATGACTGCTCAAGGGTTTGCTAAAAGGACAACTAAAGCTAACCTAAATAGAGTACCTCTTGTCACCCCTTACTTAGTCTTGAATTTTATACTCTACTCAAAAGATGCACCTTCCCAAAATTATTTACTATGAAATGTGGAGTAATACCCTAGTTTTGTGGCACAAATGTATTTGCCTAGTATTATCACATTAAGGAGGTAGAAAAGAACCTGTACCAATTGGTTAGACATAGCTACCAAACTGGGAAAGATGTGCAGCAGGTTAGGGTGATAAAGGCAAAAGATGGAAATGTACTCACAAGCGAGGAGAGTGTGTTGAGCAGATGGAAAGAATAATTTGTGAAGCTGATGAATGAAGAGAATGAGAGAGGGAGAAGGTTGGATGATGTGGAGATAGTAAATCAGGAAGTGCAATGGATTAGCAAGGAGGATGTAAGGGCAGCTATGAAAAGGATGAAAAATGGAAAGGCTGTTGATACAGATGACATACCTGTGGAAGCATGGAGGTGTTTAGGAGAGATGGCAGTGGAGTTTTTAACCAGATTGTTTAATGGAATCTTGGAAAGTGACAGGATGCCTTAGGAGTGAAGACGTGTACTTATATTTAAGAGTAAGGGGGATGTGCAGAACTTTAGTAAATACAGGAGGATAAAATTGATGAGCCACAGCTTGAAGTTATGGGAAAGAGTAATGGAAGCTAGGTTAAGAAGTGAGGTAATGATTAGTGAACAGCAGTATGGTTTCATGTCAAGAAAGAGTACAACAGATATGATGTTTGCTCTGAGGATGCTGATGGAGAAAAATAGAGAAGGCCAGAAGGAGTTGCATTGCGTCTCTGTGGACCTGGAGAAAGCATATGACAGGGTGCCTCGAGAGGAGCTGTGGTATTCTATGAGGAAGTCAGGAGTGGCAGAGAAGTACGTAAGAGTTGTACAGGATATGTATGAGGGAAGTGTGACAGTGGTGACATCAGGTTACATCAGGGATCGGCTCTGAGTCCCTTTCTTATTTGCAATGGTGATGGACAGGTTGACACACAAGATTAGACAGGAGTCCCCGTGGACTATGATGTTTGCTGATGACATTGTGATCTGTAGCAAGAGACGGTGGCACTGACCAGAAAGCAGGACACAGAGCTCAAGGTAGCAGAGTTAAAGATGCTAAGATTTGCATTGGGTGTGACGAGGATGGACAGGATTAGAAACAAGGACATTAGAGGGTCGGCTCAGGTTGGACGGTTGGGAAACAAAGTCAGAGAGGCGAGATTACATTAGTTTGGACATGTGCAGAGTAGAGATGCTGAGTATATTGGGACAAGGAGGATAGTTAAGGATAAAGCTGCCAGGTAAGAGGAAAAGAAGAAGGCCTAAAAGGAGGTTTGTGGATGTGGTGAGAAAGGACATGCAGGTGATGGGTGTAACAGAATAAGATGCAAAGGAACAGAAAGATATGGAAGAAGATGATGCGCTGTGGCAACTCCTAACAGGATAAGCCGAAAGAAGAAGATCACATAATCACTTGGCTTGGTATTTAGTACCACATTAAGCTGACACAGAGTTGGATTGCTTTCCAGATCTATCATCTCACTTCTTCTTCACCTAGTGTTGGCATGCAGATTGAATGTCATGTTCTATTAATGATCACACTGCCAATATGCAAAATACCCTGTGGTAATGGAGTAATTATGTTGGCTGAACACTGAAATCTTATTTTAGTACTCAAGAATCTATCTGTATAATAAACACTAATGTCTGTGTGTGTCCGATCCCTCTGAGCAGTCTGATTGGTCAGTTTGGCTTTTCTCTGATTGTTCATCTGTGCTGTATTTGCTCAATCAAACATGAGTGTGACAAGAAGCTCTGGGCACGACAGTTTCTCTCTGAACACCACCTCCTTTTTAAAGTGTACCTGATCTTTGGTTGGTCCTGAACACTCCGGCCACAGGTTTATTGTTTATTATTTAACAACAATACACAGCAATGCTGTACTAAGAGTCTAACAAGACTAATGATTTCACTTGCTCATTTTTATGGGCTACCCAGATGGGCCACCTCAAATTGGGACCTGAGTGCTGGCATGCAGCAGGCAAGGCCTCAGCAGCACACCCCATTGGCTCTCTGACGGTTTTGACTCTTTCAGGGATGGGGCTCCCCAATCACCTTCATAATGGAAGCAGCCTTTCTATGGGTGACTGCAGCAGAGCTACTCCTGCAGAGAGCTGAAAGCAGTCCTTTTTGTTGTCTCAGAGCTGTGTGAAGTTTTTTTTATGGTGGTTGGAGTGCCAATCCTGCCACCAACCTCCTTGATTTCCCTGCAAGTTAAACTTCATACCCAGGATGAGCTCTTAATCATAGCCATTAGCACTGTTTCTATCTGTGGAGAGAGTGTTAACCTTGTCAATAGGTTTATTTACCTCAGTAGTGACATTCATGTCTTTGGTGACTCTTCCTATGAAGTCAGTAGATGGATTGGAAGAGTCATGGATGGGCCTTTGTGGTTGTCTGTAGTCAAATGCCATCATGTGAGCTGCAAGTTTAAGATTTTCTATTATTTTTTGTTTCCAGACAAATTCAAATGGTGGTCTGTGTTTCATGGGACAATGACGGCCATAGCAATACTTATCACATGTCTGATGACAATTATTTTTCTCTACAGGTATGAATGTTATTTTTCAGTATCACAGATATGACTGTCATATATACTCTCCACAGGACTTGATTTTACTGTATAATTTCTGGTATTTTGTAACATCGGTCGTGTAAATTGAATGCAGAAAACTCACATTATTGGTCCAAGAGATTATGATATGCTAACGCCCACCTGAGAGAGTAACCACGGAGCACACTGCCTTTTTTTCTATGCGGGTGTGGCAATGCGCTATATCAGCGTGCACTCCAAACCTCTCTCTTTCTCTCTCACTATTGTGCCATGAGGTCAGTGGATAGAGGTGTTTGGTGCTCCCGATATCTCTGCAAAAGTCTTTAGAGTCCTGGTGCTTCCTGTCTTGCTATATGGTTGCGAGACGTGGACGTGACTTGAGATGAAGACTGGACTCCTTTGGTACTGTCTCGCTTTGGAGAATCCTTGGGTACTGATGATTTGACTTTGTGTCAAATGAGCAGTTGCTCACAGAGTTCCAAATGAGGCACATTACCCGCATTGTGAGGGGGCGTCAGTTACGGCACTACAGCCATGTGGAGCGTTTCCCCAGAGGGTGAGCCCGCTTGTAGGATCCTTATTGTTGAGGGCCAAAATGGCTGGACCAGGCCAAGGGGATGCCCATGTAACACCTCGCTGTGGCAGATAGAGGGTCATTTCCAGAGGCTGGGACTGGACTGTCTGCCTTGGGGGTTGACAACCAGGATCCTGAGCTGTTTTGTCATGTGGTGGGTGCGGCAACATGCTGTACCAGTGCATGCTCCCCAACCTGACCTTACCTGACATCCAAAGCTGATATAACCTGGGACAAGTCTCAAAGATTATAATATATACTGCAATATGCAAAAGCATCACATCCTTCACTACTAGAATACCCTCTCTGTTCAATTTCAAAAATGTTTTTACAGAGAAATACATTTCTCACAAAAAATCCTAAATATCTCTTTTTTTGCCTGCAGGTAAACCAAAGAATACCTCTTTGTCGGTCAGCCCTGGAGAAGAGGTTGTAGAAGGAAGTTCTATGACACTGACCTGTCACACTAGCACAAACCCTGTCGCCATCTACACATGGTTTAAGAATAACAGCAGCCTGGAAGTTACAACTGCCTCTCAACCAAATCTAACAATCCAAGTGGTCAGTTGTGCTGATAGTAGCATGTACTTACCAATATGGGGTACAGGTTTCAGGTGCTGTCCGATTATTTGTCAAATGTGAAGGATTCAAATCTTAGAATAATTTGCTGGACAATAAGTTAGCAATACTTATTTGATTACAGCTTCCAGTGCAGGGAAACACCACTTTTTTGTTTCTAGAATAGTAAAGCAATATAAAAATCCTGCCAGTTTCTACTCAGTTAGGATTCAGACAAGTATTTTAAAAAAAATTGAAAGAAGCCTGTTAAAGGTGCTGTATATCACAGCAAACTACCTCCACCTTAAAGATCAAAGGGTAGCCCATCAGAACATGAATCTCTGCATTAGGTTATACTAGATGGGCTTTTGTAGTTACCTGCAGTCAAATGCCATCATGTGAGCTGCAGGTTTAAGATTTTCTCTTATTTTTTGCTTCCAGCCAAATTCAGATGGTTGTCTGTGTTTCATGGGACAATGGCGACTGTAGCAATACTTATCACATTTCAGATGACAATTATTTTTCTCTACACGTATGAATGTTATTTTTCAGTATTACAGATATGAGTGTCGTATATACTCGCAGATAAGTTCTCCCGTGGATAAGTCGGGACTTGATTTTACTGCATAATTTCTGGTATTTTATAATGTCGGTCATGTAAGTTGAATGTGGAAAACTCACACTATTGGTCCAAGCGATTATGATATGCTAACGTCCACCTGAGAGAGAAACCACGGAGCACACTGCCTTTTTTGTCTATGAGGTTGCGGCAATGTGCTGTATCAGTGTGTGCTCCAAATCTCTCTCTTTCTCTCTCTATTGTGCCTACGTGACCACACAGTAATACCCGAACTATACCAAAGTAACGTTTGCAGTGATTTGTGTTTTTTGTATCTCACACCCTCATACACCTTTATCATAAGAGCATCCCTTATCTACGATGGAATATTTGATCAGAAGAAAATACAAAGCTGGTTTTAAATTAAACGTCGTTGAAGTGGCGAAAGAAATTGGTAACTGCGTTGCTGCAACAAAATTCGATGTCTCTGAGAGGCTGATATGAGATTGGAGGAGGCAGGAAGATGTAAAATAAAAAATTAAGTGTCGCATTTTTGAACGGGCATATAAGTTGTGGATTGATTTTGTGATCGATTTTTCGGGTTTACGTGAGTATATATGGTACTTAGGTGTTACAATACAATTTGTTATATAATGCTGTTTCTAAAAACTTCATGGTTTTTCAGTAACAGAAGGAAGAGAAGGACTGAATGACCTTTTTTACATTATTTTTTCAGCAGTATATTGCATGGTAATGTAGCTGACAAATTTGAATAAAAATTTTTTTAAAAAGTTATGGTTTTGGTATGTTTAGTATTACTTTTTTGTTTCCCCTTAATCATCATTTATACATTTTTGTTGATGGCAGCACATGGTTCCAACCATTATTTGATTTGTTTTTTAAGCAAATTGCTGTATATTAAGGGTACAGGGCTATGCCTCTGTGTCAGATGTCGTTTTTGCTTATGTGCTTACGTATCTGCATTGCTGTATTCCATGTGCAACATGCGGTAAAATCCTAATGTGCACCGGCATCTCACAGGGCTGTACCTCTGTGTCTGATGGCATCTTTGCTGAATTTGGATGTAAGGCAGAGTGTCTGCATCTCTACATTCCATCTAGCCTTGTGTCAGCAACACACAGTGATGTGCCTTTGTGTCATTTCATTTGTTGCATCTCATTGAAAGTTCCATCATTAAAGCACAATGTTATTAGTTGGGACATTGTTATCTAAGTCATGACTCTAAATATATATATATATATATATATATATATATATATATATATATATATATACAGTATATATATATATATATATATATATATATATATATATATACTGTATATTGCTGTGGGTGGCTGGGGCCCTTGCCCGGCCGGGACCGCCTCTTCCTTGAAAGGACCAGGGTAACAAATATGGACAGAACACTATGTCCCCCGGAATGCTAGATGGCTGCCCCCCTGCGTGGCAGCAGTACCTCGGACTCCTGTTGTGCTTCATGGAAGATGGTGCTGGACACAGCCCTGTTGGGATCTGGGGGCGCTGCCAAGGAGTTCCTGAGCCCATGTGGGCAGTTCTTCTGCCACACCTGCAAGTGCTTCAGGTGCTCGTTGCCTCACTTCCAGCAGCACCTTAAGGGTGCCTTATATAAGGGGCCACCAGACAGTATTTAGTGAACCAGAGTCGTGAGGAGGGAAATGAAGCTTGCCGAGGTGGAGTGAAGGACTCCGTAGAGTCCACATAGAATTCACCTGCAGTGCACTCATAGCACATATGACTTAACATCCCCTGACTACCCCAGTGTTCCTTTCACTTAGTATTATTTTAGTCCCTGTTGGAAAGTGTCCCTTTATCGTTGTCATCCATGCATTTCCTAGCCAGTCCAAAATTCCTTATAAGGTACGGTACCATCCATCTTCTGAACTTCTCTTTTGAAGTTCACAGTGACTGGTAGCCAGAATATATCATTATAGCATTGGGTGCTAGGCAGGTGGAAACCTTTGAAAGACATTGTAGTAAGGCTGCAGTACAAAATGACAAAAAGGCCTCTAAATAAAGTGGGAACAGGCTTAACTAGTCAATTTTAGGCCGCTCCCTAAACAGCCTGGCCCCATAAACAGGCCCCAAATGGAGCTTAGGTGAAAAAGTTCAAATATAAATATCTCAAATGCATAAAAATATATTTCAGACACAAGGTTGACTAAACCTCTGGCATGAAATGACAAATGCCAAAAAAGAATCTTTATAAATCATGGTTTTATTCCAAAAATAATCAAAAAATGACAAGGTGAAGAATAAACAAAATGGACATACAGAAAAAGGCAAACAAGTTGAAATGTGTAAACCAAAATCAAAATCTAAAAAACAAAAATAAAACTCCAAAATAACCTGAATATACAATACTCAATTGACAGCAACATTCAGTAAGACAAATAAAATATCTATCTATCTATCTATCTATCTATCTATCTATCTATCTATCTATCTATCAACATTCTTCACTTTACAAACCTCAATCAATGAACCTCTGAGGGACTCATCCCTTTCCCCTCAGAAATGACATCATGGTGGCCAGCGTGAACCCACAGAATGTGGCCTTGAAGCAAATATACACAAAACATAATTAAACAATATTTGCATAAAAATGAAAAACACATGAAAAATAATTATTCAAAAACAAAACCACAATAAAAAGCACAATAAACAAAGGTACTGTGTGTTACTTGTATACAAGACTTTTGACAAAAATTAAATGAAAAAGCCAATGGCTCATATAGATAATATCTTAAACATTAAATAATGTTTAAAGTTTCCATAACATTTTCAAAATAATTATCAATTATAAATTAACTGCAAAACTCAATTTGCCACATTCTTAATTTCCTTCCACATTGCTCTGCTGTCCTTTAGTTGTAAGTTAAACTTGCTTTTTTATTATTCTTAATCTAATGTGTACAATGCTCAGTTCTTTGATATTTATTAATCAGGTTTAAAGCCAATGTCACCAGCCATAAAGAAGTCAGTATTCTTTGGCCAGCCATTTTGTCTGCACATCTCTGGGTTAAATATTTCAAGTGAAGATTCCTCAGAATTGATTGCCATGATTCAACCCCAGGTTGCTACTTTTGACTTTGGATTTAGTACAACTTTAAGAAGAACATTCACCTTAAAACTGGCCAGCAGATATTGGTCGTATTAGCATGATTTCAGCTAAGTGTAGAATGTCCCTAGAATCAGAGCAGTGGGGTTCTTTTTGTTAGCATGTTGAATGTCACTGCTTCAGGTTGCAGTTACTTTGTTCTTTAGTGATGATCTCTTTAGTGATTGTAATGACTTTAGGGCAAAAATAAAAAAATTGGAATTACTTTAGCTTTGTAAGAACTTTTCTTGATCATATGTAAAGCACACAGAGATCCTGTATTTACTTTTGCTTTTAATGCTTGAGTACACTTAATATCAGATATTTTAAAACTTTTAGTTCTCTCATGGACAGCTTCTACATTCATTTAAGTAACTTTCCAGAAAGGTATGTGTACTTTTACTCAAGTACTTTATACAATACTGATCTGGATTATGATAACAGTTTATGTTCCTGACCATGGAATACAGAGGCAATACAAAATGAAACAAAAAAAAATGTCACTGTCACCATCTGTCACCACCAATATGTATAACTAGAAATATAAATAAAATGAACAGAAATGGGCACACACCAGTGGTTTTCAAAACCCACTTCCTACGTTATCGAGCTGTTGGGAGGAAAGATTATATTCTGGCAGCAATGGGCACAAAGCAGGAGACAACTCTAATTGGGATGTTAATTTAACAGAAAGCAAACTGATCCCTAAACTCATTAATAATAGACTATTTTGAGTTGCCAAGTAATTTAAAGTCACAACTAAAGAGTATTAGAAAACCCACAAATTCCGTGAGTATTAACACAATAGTTTGGAAATCCAAATACCAATGACCGTGACGCTGTGAGTCAACACTGCTAACCAACACCCCACTGTGCCAACGGGCTACCTCTGAGATATTTGGTTTATTTTTGTTTTATTTTGTTGCACTGTAGATAACAAAATTGCTGTCTTCTTTCTTGTTCTCTGGATTGTTCTTGCACGGTTCTGGACTAAAAGAAAAGAAACAAAATGTGATCAATTTAGATTTTCTTTTTATCTTATCAAATAGGTTGTTCTCTTCTTGAAAAAAATGGTGTATCTGTTTAAAAGAACATTGATCAAAAATCATGTTGATTGTAAGTCAAAAACAATTATTAATTCTTTATTTTGGGGTCTAAGTATATAAATAAAAATAAAAGTATAAACTAATTTCTACATTTTGACTTTACAAAGCTCTTATGTTTTTGTATCCAGTACACTGCATTTAAAGGATTTGCTTAAGTTCAGGTATATTGTCAGGTTTACAAAGCACAATGAAATGCTTACTTTTATATTTCCATCTGACTTAATGGTACAGCAGAGGGTTCAACACTCTCTCTTGTGAGGTACCTGGGTTGAGGTCAGGATCTGTGCGAAGGAGGTGATGTCGCCAATCCACACCTACTGGGGACTCTAATCCAATTTTTAAACCCCAAGTCTAGGAGCTTGGCGATCAGCTTTGATGGCACAGTAGTGCTAAATACTGTGGTGTAGTCTACAATCAGCACACTGGAATAGGAGTTTTTATTATCCAAATGTGCCAGGATGATATGAAGTGCACGTGCTATGGATTCCTCTGTGGAGCACTTATGACAATATGCACAGTGGAAATAGTCCACCTGATCTCTAATATTATGTTTAATGTGTCCCAGCACCAGCTTTTCAAAGCATTTCTTCACAACAGGAGTGAGTCTCAATTCATTAAGAAAGTCCACATTCATTTGTAATATAAAGACTCATATTCACACTGTTACTTCACTCTAAGTGTTTCACTTACTGTATGTGACACAGATCCAATGATTTTACAGAAATACAATGGAATCAAAGCTTTTTTGATCAGACTTATTCCACTTTTATACAGGCATATGCAGCTTGAATGTGACCTAGAAATGTACACTTCTCAACTAAGTTCAATTGAGTTTTATTTTGCAACTCTCTCTGTTAAAAAGATGCATTACAGCATCAACTCAGTGCGCCAATGGAAGTAAAGCAAAGTCACAACCTCAATACACATTTGGGGTAACTATCACAAGCTACTATAGTTCAGCTTAACAGGGGGCATGTATTTTTCCTGGAGATACTTGCAGGCAGATGTTGAAATAAGGAATCATGCATCTCCAGAGACATTCTGAAATTGTTAAACCACTATACTGTATGACAATCCTCCACACTTCTCACCCTATCAGTTCTGGCTCCCTTCTCATTTCCCAAGGTTTATGCACACAGATGGAAATTGTGCTCAAAGCCGCAGATACAATCTTCTGTTTTCTACCTCTCTTGCTTGCCATTATGAGATGAAGCATTTGCTGATGTCCTGCAGTAAAGCAATATTAGGCAGGTCAGCAGTCAGCATGCTGTTAGTGTCTATAGTGGTCTAACACGGGGTCCCCAAATCTTGTCCTGGAGGAGCACAGTGGCTGCAGATTTTCATTCTAACCCTTGTGGCAAGCGGCTGGGGGTGGTACCCAGCCGGGACGCCCAGAAGGACCGGAGGAGGGATTATGTCTCCTCCAGACCATGAAGGGGCGACTGCCCCGGTGGCTTTGGGGACCATGGGAACAGAGCTTAGAAGCTCAACCCTATAGGGGCCCGTGGTCAATGCCAGAGGGTGCCCAGATGCCTGAGGAGCCCTGGCCCTCACCACTTCCGCCACACGTGGACACTGGGTGCACAGCTGGCACTTCCACCACACCTGAGAGCATAAAAGGGACTGCCTCACTCCATTCGATGGCTGGAGTCGGGTGGAAGAGGACAGAGCTGATAGGAGAGGAGTGGAGGTGGACCTGAGGAGAAAGAGAGGCATTTGAAGGGCCTGGACTTGAGGGTGATTGGTGCGGCAGCACTGGGTTGTCTGTGCTTCACTGTATTGTAAATAGTGTAAATAAACGTGTGTGGGTTAAAACAACGACGTCGACCTGTCTGTGTCCGGCCTGTTTCCCACACCCTTAATTAGTGATTTGTTTTTGCTGCTAATTATTATTTTTTTATTACTTTTAATTGACTTGAAGAGTCAGACGCCTTAATTGTTTCTTTTTCCTTAATTAGCAGCCAAACAATAATGAGATACAAAATGAGCCGAAACATGACAAGAAAACTGTGTCCATCATACAATATCTGAAAATAAAGAAAGATGAAGGTCTCAGAAATGCTGATCTGCTCAGGTCCCCAAAACATTTTAACTGAGCTCTTATAGAAAATGAACAATTACGGACATGTCTGTTATTGCACAATGAGATCAGCAAAAAAACATAGAATTAAAGAATGGATTTAATTAACAACAAGAATCGGGGCCTAATTAAGCAAATGGTTGAAGTGAAATTGGTTGGAGTTTGAGGCCCTGACTTAGTTGGTCTTCTGTTGGCTCACTCACTACACATTTCATTTCTGTTTGGGTGCCGTTTACGGAAAGAAATGAAGCAATTCACAGGAACGATGAAGAAATTCAGGGGAACAAATGTTAAAAAACAAGTCAATGCAAATTAATTCAAAAGAAGTTAATTTGCAGCAAAAACAGGTCAATAAATAAGAAAAAGGTTGCGGCCGGTTTATACTTCATGCTCAGAATGCATATGCACACGCATCATGGCTGCCATGGGCTCCCAGAGTTCATTTCATGCGTCTTCTGAGCACATCCTCAGAAATTAAGTTGCAGTATCAGCAAAAAGTTGGGGGGGGGTGCAGTGTGATCAGATCGTAACGTGACATCAGAGTCTCTGTTTACTATCAACATGTGACAGAAAGTCACTTTGCAGATCATACAGGATCAATGTGCGTTGCTTCGATGTTTGATGAATGGTTAGATGTGGTGCAGCAAAATTGCGACATACAAATGCATTTGTGGTGCTTTTATATTCAAGCGTTGCATATTTCCCATCGTAATGACACAATACATTTTAAAAGTCTCACATACCATTTTCTGTGCTGTATTTTTGGTTTTTATTTTGCACATTCACGACAGCATCAGAATGTACGACAGCGTATCTGAGCCACAGAGAAAAGAAATTAGGGACACAATGAACGGGTCTATTTTGTGATTAAGGTGGAGATTTTGGCTTTAATCTCAAATTGTCCACTTTAACCATGTAGTTTATTTTATCATAAAAGCAGACCATCGTAAACGTCATCTTAAAACCGACCCAGTTGTTAATCGCAATGTGCTTCTGAGGCTTCATCCTGAACTGACAGCAGCGGCAAGCAGCAATTGCCACATAGAACCCATTAAATGTATGATATTCCAGCTCTCTGCACATTTAGAATCCTTCGATTTATACTTGATATCACTTTCATTAAGAAATGCATTAAAGTATATATACAGTATGTTACATTTTATAGGTAAATCACTAACTTCATTTAAATTATGAATACTGTTAATAATTACATATGTGGGGTTGGCTCGGTGACGGAGTTGTAGCACTCCTGCCTGACAGTAGGGAGTCACGTCCCTGGTGTTCCCTGCCTGCAGTTTGCATGTTTTCTTGGTGGGCTTCCACAGTGTGCTCTGGCTTCTTGCCAAAGACATGAAGGTTTGAGGATTTGGTGATGCAAAAATGACGCTAGTGAATGTGTGTGCTTGTATTCACCTTGCGATGAGCTGATGCCCTATCCAGGGATTGTTTCTGTGTGCTGGAATTGGCACAACCCTGGATTGATGGATGTAATCATTAAACATCCATCCTTTTCAGAAATATTGTGGAAAGTTGTCCTTGGAATTTAATGGATGTTTCTGGCAATTCACAACACAATGAAGCTAAATGTTTTCTCACGGTGATGATATATTGCACTGCTACCTGGTGGAATCTTCCAGATTTACGTAAAGAACGCACGCAAGTATAAACAGTACAATACTTGTGTAGCAGAAGCATCTGCAGGAGCAGGCGTCTCATGAAGTATAAACCCAGCCTAAGAATGAAAACCTGCAGCCACTGTGGTCTGCCAGACCTGGAGTTGGGAACCCCTGATATAAGATATTGTATCTCTCTGATAAACTGATTTTTAATACATTTGCACAAATAGGTTCTATTCAGAACTGCTACCTGTATACACTCATATGAGATTTAGATCACATGAAAACTTAAATTTAAACACTTAAAACAAAAACATCAGATGCAGCCTTAATAGCTTTCTTAAAATGCCCATGTTTGACTACTGTTTTTGCCTTGCATTACTTTATAGTCATAAAGATTTAGTCAGTGATAATAAAGTTAGTATAATTACAAATATCAGAATGTATTTTATCTTACAGAAAAGTGATTTTTACAACAGGAAAGTAAACAAAAGTAAAGAAAAAAGTAATTTTACTTTTTGTGACTGATGTCCCGGAAATTAAAAGAAGAATAATGCAAGCCATTGTCTTCTTCTGTTTTTAGATAAATGACATTTCTGTCCTCTGGATATGAGGCAGTCACATTTTCATATACTGTATTAACAGCTTCCTTGAATGTGAAACACAAATACAGAGATTATTCAACCACAATTCATTCACTTTTCATACTTATTCAAAAAGAAGACCTATTTGCCCTCATAACCACATAGTGGTGCCGGTTTAGTGTTACCGCTCAATCTAACAGTCAAATTCTTAGAATTATTTAGGAGTATGTGGGGAAAACTCACATAGATGTGGGCAGAATATGCAAACTCCACACAGACACTGGCTGAGCTAAAATTTGCATCCGTGTTTTTGGACGTGGAAGTATGCCTGACCTTTATACTTCTTCATAAAAATATTTAATTTACAGAACTGCAGTCAGGTATGTTCTCTGGCATTGTAATCAATTGGTGTATTTTTCCCTGGGCATGCATATTTTATTTTTAGATTAGACAGGAGTACCCGTGGACTATGATGCTTGCTGATGACATTGTTGAGGAGACCCTGGAGAGGTGGAGATATGCTCTAGAGAGGAGAGGAATGACGGTCAGTAGGAACAAGACAGAATACATGTGTGTGAATAAGAGGAAGGTCAGTGGAATGGTGACAATGCAAGGAGTAGAGTTGGCGAAGGTGGATGAGTTTAAATACTTGGGATCAACAGTACAGAGTAATGGGGATTATGGAATAGAGGTGAAAAAGTGAGTGCAGGCAGGGTGGAATGGGTGGAGAAGAGTGGCAGGAGTGATTTGTGACAGACGGGTATCAGCAAGAGTGAAAGGGAAGGTCTACAGGACGGTAGTGAGAGGCACTGCACAGAAAGCAGGATACAGAGCTGGAGGTAGCAGAGTTAAAGATGCTAAGATTTGCATTGGGTTTGACGAGGATGGACAGGATTAGAAATGAGTACATTAGAGGGTCAGCTCAAGTTGGACGGTTGGGAGACAAAGTCAGAGAGGCGAGATTGCATTGGTTTGGACATGTGCAGTGGAGAGATGCTGGGTATTGGGAGAATAATGCTAAGGATAGAGCTGCCAGGCAAGAGAAGGTTTATGGATGTGGTGAGAGAGGACATGCAGGTGATGGGTGTAACAGAACAAGATGGAGAGGACAGAAAGATATGGAAGATGATGATCCACTGTGGCATCCCCTAATGGGAGCAGCCGAAAGAAGAAGAAGACAGTTAAAACTAATAAAGCTCCAGATACACAGTGTAAATATAAAAAAATGAGATAATAGTACCTGCTTGACTTCTTTAGGCTTCCATACACAGCATACTTTCTTGTTTATAGATTCTCTATGTGACAGAAAATATATTTTATGTTAACTGTAATTCAGAAATTAGGAATATTTAACTGAGGATATCATATCAAATGTAGAAAGAGAAATTTGATGTTTCCTGGGAATAAATTTACATATTTAACTTAAACAAAATCTTTTCATGAGCTAAATTACTGGAAGAAATTAAGATGTGCACAAAAAGGTTAAACAGTGGTAATGAATTTTTGGTATCTGCTGTATATTTACTTTTTAAAATGATTACAGAAAAATAAAGAGAAAAGTTAATTGTGCTTGTCAGAAATGCATGTTGTTCACATTTGCAACAGACAAATCACTATTGCTGATTTAAAAGGATATGTTTCATATACTGTTCATTGAAAAATCAGTTAAAAGTTATTTCCAAACTGAAAGTTAAAATAAAAGTTATAGAGGTGACATATCAATCAAAAGCCGAAAGGCCAAAATGATGTGTCTCTTACAATTCCCGATCTTGTCATTTTACATGTGCATGTGGACACAGTTACTCACTAACTTCATTAAATTTTACAAAGTGTAGGTTTGCAAGCAGTTATTTCTATATGCTTTATTTACACATTTTTCATAAAACTATATTTAAGTGTGTGTACTCTTTCGTCCTCGTTCTGAAAAGGGAATGTTAGAATACACACATACATACACCTGCAAACACATAGAGCACATGTAGAGGTAGAGGGGAAAATAAATACAGCTTGGCATTTAAAAAAATGTTATATCATCAGTGCACTTTTGACATAAATCAGGATTTTCAACTATTTTATATACAGAATTGGATTGTAGAATCTATGGTCACGCTATGGGCACCTGAGGGTCACCTTAATGGCTCTTTCAAGATGAGCAATACTGTCGCTAAATGCCATGTCTCTTCCCTTTTGACACCCAGTGATGGTTGTTTGACCCGCCTCCAGTATCCATAGAAGACTCTGCCTCTTCCAGTTAAAGCCTTATAATTGCAAGTCTCCTCAGAAGAAGGCATCTAATTCTGACCTTAACTTCCAGAAGCACAAGCTTCTGAACCAACCTACTTAATACGAACGTGCTAAGGAAGAACCCAGATAAGACATTACACAAAGCCAATATGTAAGGTTTATGTGGTGCCATTGCACACCTATTTTTGTTTATCATGAATTAAATGGGGTGGTGCGGTTGGCTCCCCAACTATTATTTGGAATGCCTCTCAGTTTTTCTTATCTCAACGTAGAACACCATTAATAAGGATTTGATGGGGTCGCTCTCAGTCCTGATTAATCAGAAGCTATATTTACTGTAGCGGCAGCTGTCAACTGAACACAATAGCTGAGCGAAAGATTTGTGTTGATTTGAGTAGTTGCAAATGAATTTTAACTAGTGAGGCAACAGCAAGCGGTCCGGCTAAGGACTAAGAGCTACATGAAAGAGCGATAGAAAGAGCAAGAATCTATTGGCACTTGATGTTGTAACATAAATTTATTTAGGTGAGTTCACTCTGGTAAATATATTGTTTAGTTTTCAGAAAACCACTCACAAGTCCATTATTTTTTATCATTTATCACATATATTTTTTTCTGAATAGAGTTTTTCCCTAAGACAATGTGGCATGCAGAGGGCGCACTGTCGCCCAGACCCGACACAGACAGATGGAGGCCACGAGTTCAAGGCACACACGTTTTATTTTATTTTCTTTTTTACCTCATGGGAAACGCATTCGGGGTGGCGCAGTGGTAGCGCTGCTGCCTCGCAGTTAGGAGACCTGGGTTCGCTTCCCGGGTCCTCCCTGCGTGGAGTTTGCATGTTCTCCCGTGTCTGCGTGGGTTTCCTCCGGTCACTCTGGTTTCCTCCCACAGTCCAAAGACATGCAGGTTAGGTGGATTGGCGATCCTAAATTGGCCCTAGTGTGTGCTGGGTGTGTTTGTGTGTGTCCTGCGGTAGGTTGGCACCCTGCCCGGGATTAGTTCCTGCATTGTGCCCTGTGTTGGCTGGGATTGGCTCCAGGAGACCCCCATAACCCTGTGTTTGGATTCAGCGGGTTGGATGATGGATGGATGGGAAATGCCTTCCCCATTTCCCACTAGCCCAGCACAGTCTCACAGCAAGCCTTCCTCTTCTTTTCTTTCTCTTCCACTCCTCTGGTCAAGCTGTATCTAACACGGATGTATCTAACTCCAACTCCCATGGAGCCCTGTGGGAGTCCGAGGCACACTGCAACCCAGCGGGGCTGCCACTTAGCACTCTGGAGGAGGTAATGTTCTGGATACGCTTGCTTCCCTTCCATCCAGGAGGCGTCCTGGCTGGGCAAGGACCCCGGCCGCACGCTACAACATAAAGTCCAGTCTGCATTAGACTATAAGCCTAAATAATCAGGATTCTACTGCATTGTGTTTTTGCTGTTCATTTTATGGCTTTTTTTGTCTTTTGATTGTATTAATTTGGTTTACTGCGGTGGGGTTGGCACCCTGCCTGGGATTGGTTCCTGCCTTGTGCACTGTGTTGGCTGGGATTGGCTCCAGAAGACCCCCGTGACCCTGTGTTCGGATTCAGCAGGTTGGAAAATGGATGGATGGATGGATAATTTAGTTTACTATTTAACCTCTTTCTTTATGTGCAGTTGAAAGCAGGATGGGGTCTCGCTATGTCATAGGTGGACTTTTGTTAAATCAGTCACTGAAAGCTGCCCTAATGAAAAGTTTAGCAGGCCCCAGATTAATAACTGGAATGTTGAGTAACGTCATCTGTATTGTTGTTGGCTTTTACTTCCCTGCATTCATTACCAAGATTAGTTTTGAATATAGATATTTTGCATCCTTTCTTTTTTTGTAATTTGTCAACTTGGGCTTCTTCAATTTGGACATTTTGTTAATCCTCATTGCTCTCGTAATATTATCATGTTGCAATTCATACTTTTTTCTTCTTTGTCATTTTACAATATTTGACTTTTGGTATTATAGCCTTTTGCACAATTGATTATTCATTAAGCAGTGAAATCTGATCAGGTACTATTCTAAATATTGCCATTTGTGTTTGAAAGGATAGTTTTGCTTTCAAAGCTATATGAAACATAATTAAACAAGCATGGCACCGTCTAAACAAATGTGGCCTAAAAAATCTTGCTCTAGGTACATTTTAGATAATCTGATCTGAGATTAATGTGTATGACGTACTGGGTTAACTGTGTTAGACCATGAGTTATATACTGTAAATTGACGAGGACTGTGCTTCATTGATAGCTAATTTCCATTCATTATTTAGATGTTCCATTCCCACTTCGGTCTCACATTATCTAAGGTTGCACTCTTTTCAAAATACTGTTAACATTTGGAGATTCTGCTTATGTTTCAGAAGTTGCAAATACTGCCCATATACTGTATTTCTCTAAAAGTTCCAAAACCAAATATATTCCACATTTTGAGTTGTAAGGCCTGTGGGAACATACTGTATGGTTGTCTTGTGAAAGTGGAGTTGAGAATAAGAACTCAGCCTTTGGGTTTCTCCTGTATTGGTGCCATATTCAGGATTTGCTCTTCATAGTAAAGCCGGCATGTTTTTTCTTTTTCCAGTTGCTTCCAAAATTTCATGACATGCATATTTGCAACCCAGTAGTAGTGCTGGTGCTAGAAATAAAGCAGCACCATAACCACCACTACTTTAGTATGAGTTTGTTAATCTATGGTCTATCTGTGTGTAGCAGCACTATGAGGAGTGAAAACTGCAACTCCCAGCAGTCCCTGCAGTGGCTCTGATTAGTCAACTTCTGAGGCTGCAGGGGATGCAGAGGACAAGGAGGTTTAAAAGGGGGCCAGTAATACTGAGAGAGAGTTTTTTGTTGTTCTGGGTAAGGTGGTGGGTGATCTTGCGGTCTAGTATGTATGTTATCATCCAGTTGACAATCTGAACGATCACCAGAGGGCAAACTGAAGGCGACTGCCAGTATTCTTCAAGTCTGAGCACCACTGCGCCCCTATTGTTTTTGAAATGAAATAGAGTTGGCCGGTTCCGAGCGTCAACTAGATAATAACATACATACAAGACCGCAAGACAAGCACATTAGCGAGTCTTCATTGTTAATTTATTTTTATTTTTAAAGTTGTGTTTTTTTTAATTATATTTTTTTCAAACAATTAAAAAAAAAAAACACACTTCATTTTCCTCCCGGGCAATGCTGGATATTTCAGCTAGTTATTTATACATGCAGTATGTTCAAACATTTCTGTGTTAACAGAATAAGAATCTTTTATACTGATCAAAGATTTTAAGGAAGTTCCTTCGTTCAATGTAACCCCTTCTGATTTCTCAATTAAAGTTGAAGTTTTAACTTTTTAATGCTTACCTCTTGCAATATATGAGAAGGGTCATAAAGCCAAAACAAGCAGCAAGGAAACACCCTGAAGCTATAATAATGTACATATCTGCATTAAGCTTAGCTGAAAAAGAAAAGGATAAGTATAAGAAAAATGGAATGATTGTTAATTTACAGTAAATATTTCTGTTATTTTCTTCTTATTACTTAACAATGTAAAATAAACTGATGGAATAAAGAAACACAACAGCAATACATGTTCAGTACTAGTCAAAGAAGGTTATGCTTAAGCTATACAACACACTTGTGAGGTCTTATTATTATTATTAGGAGTACTGCATGCAGTGTGGTCTCCAGACAACAAAAAAGACATAGCAGCACTAGTAGAAGTCCAGAGAAAGGGGATTAGGCTAATTTCAGGACTGCAGGGGATGAGTTGTGGGGAAAGATTATGGGAGTTGAACCTGTTCATCTTAAGCAAAAAGGAGATTAAGACATGCCATGATTGAATTGTTTAATATAACGAAAGAAATTAGTACAGTGACTCGGGACTGTTACTTTAAAGTTAATTCAGTAACAACACGGGGGCACCGCTGGGAACTAGATCAGGGCAAATTTTGAACAAGCATTAGGGAGTTTTCTTCACACAGAAAACTATAGACGCATGGAATAAGTTTCCGAGTAGTGTGGTTAACAGTAGGACTCTAGAAACATTCAAAACTGGACCTGATGTTATTTTAGAGGAATTAGGTGAATAGGATTGACACATTTTTTGGGCCTTAAAGGCTTGTTCTGGTCAAAGGTTTTTCTAATGTTCTGTTTAAGAAATTCAAACTTCAGTTAGTCTTCAATCAACAAGAGGACACCAATCAATGTCATTTTTAACACACTTGAATTGGAATCTGCTGTTTATGTAAGCTACTGAGCCACCATAAAGAAATTTGGGCCGTGTTTCTAACTACGTGACATTTTAAAGGACTGTTAAAAATCATGGATTTTATGTAAACTACTAATTTATGTAACTGTATTCTCTTATCACTTTTACTGTTATTTAAATATCATTAATGGTACTTGTGTACTTTTTCATAATTGTAAAGTTTTAGACATGTAAATGTAAAATTTAGTTGGTATTACAAACCATTTATAATATTAGATTTAGGATTATGATGTAAATGTGTACACTAGTAGTATGGTTGTGAAATCAATTCTTTTTTGTTTTGTCTAAAGAGTAAATATCAAACTCTGTCCATGAAGAAAACCTGGTGGAAGAATACTGAGGTCACCTATCTGACCTCCCCTTACAATTCCTCCATCGTAAAGATGATCAACAACAGAAAGAGAGCATCATTTGTCACACCACTGATGAATAGAGCTTACTTATCACAATTGTGAATGAATTGTCTTTATTCTGCAATCTTTCACCTGTTAAAACTATTAAACAGTGCCCCCCTAAAACTCTGAAGTCTCTGTTTGTTGTTTTACAGACAGGTCGATGGGCTTGCTCAGGGTCACATAAACTTGGCTTGCAGTTGGGAATTGAACTTGTGCCTTGGAGACTTTTCCCTTAGTCAATACGCCACACACCCTGCAAAAGTTCTCTGATGTTACTCTTAAACCCCAATTTAATTCCAGTTTAATTCTGGGAGTCCTACCTGCTACATATAAATGGATGTAAGTAGATTTCTGTGAACCGATTTCATTCATTGCCACACAGAAATACAATCCATTGTTGATGTCATATGTTTTGTTAAAGATGAAATACTGTCCAGATCCTATTAGGGTATCACTGGTGCCACTCCACTTATACCACTCATAGTTGAAGTTTTGAGGGTTGGCAGAGCTGTTGCATGTTAATAACACAAAACTTCCTTCTTGTATTTCACCCATTGGGCTAATGGAAGCTGAGGTGTTCTTTGGGGCATCTGAAGAAGAAGAGTAATATTAGTCATAAGTTTGTGCTAAGTGCTAACTACATTGAAGGGAATACTCAGATCAAATACTGTAATATGTTCACATTATTTTCAACCAGTCATACTAATAAGAAAACAAGCATACAAAAATGAATAACATGAAAGGCAGATATTGTTTTCAGCATCCACTGAACAGGATCATCTCAAGACAGAGGAGCAGCTTCAATGACAGACTGCTGTCACCGTCCTGCTCCACTGACAGACTGAGGAGATCGTTCCTCCCCCACACTATGCGACTCTTCAATTCCACCCAAGGGGGGTAAACGTTAACATTATACAAAGTTATTGTCTGTTATACCTGCATTTTTATCCCTCTTTAATTAATTTTTTTTTTTTATCAGTGTGCTGCTGCTGGAGTTAATTTCCCCTTGGGGATTAATAAAGTATCTATCTATCTATCTATCTATCTATCTATCTATCTATCTATCTATCTATCTATCTATCTATCTATCTATCTATCTATCTATCTATCTATCTAAATGAAAACAAAAAACAAGGAAAAGGTAGAAAAGCCAACCCAAAGCTAACCAGATCAAAGTTGAATTCAATAATCAGAATTCAAGAACAATGAGCAAAAATACTATACAGTAGCAAAGAACAACCTTACTAGAGGCACAGTCCATCCATCCATCCATTATCCAACCCACTATATCCTAACACAAGGTCACGGGGGTCTGCTGGAGCCAATCCCAGCCAACACAGGGCGCAAGGCTGGAAACAAACCCCGGGTAGGGCGCCAGCCCACCGCAGAGAGGCACAGTCCACCACAGTCAAATAATCTCTAATAGGACCATCTCCTTTACCTAAATATGAAGGCAGTAGTGATGCTATAACAGTCCCAACCTCTTAAGGTTAAAGTCAGAAAATACAAGGAATGTATAGTTTAAGCACACACAATAACATGAATAACAAAAAAATCATAAAATTAAAACATACATATAAAATAATAATAAAAATGTAACAAAAGCAGCAATAAGAAGGAAAATAAATGAAAGCCAGGAACCAACCCCTGGTTGTAACATAACACAAGGCTGCTACTTGAGCAGCCCACTGTGGCTCGAGCTTGCTCTGTTATTTGGCCTCAGGTGACTGCAACATTTTCAACAGCAGGAGCAGCAACGTAATTGGGTTTATTTAGAGGCCACACCCCCTTAGACTCAATTCCCAACAAGAAATTAACTAATATTAAAAAAAAGACTTAAGAGGGAGAAAAAAAAGGGAAAAAATGTGCAACCAGGTAAAACAACGACACCATCAAAAATGCAGACTTAAGTCATTGTTAAGGTTTTTCTACTTTATTATTCTACACAGCGCTGCATTCTTGTTAATTGGATCTTCTACTGACATTCCACTCTTATGAAAGCTGCTCTGTCCAAGCCTTGCTTATACCTTTTACTTCATCTGGAATGAACAGCAGCCCCCTGAATGTCTTACTGAGGAATGGAAGGTAAAGAAACTGAACAGAAGGAATTTCTCAAAGCTTAGACTCTTTCACAGCAGCATTTGGGAAAAGTCGTTAGAGTGCATTACATTACATAGTTCAAAGCATTCAGGTAATATTTTGTTTAAATTTCACACACAATTTATTTAAAATAATATTAGTGCAGTACTTTTTTGCATGGGGTATGGTACTCAAAATATAGGTAATATTTTTCAAAAATAAACACACTTTATAGCAATAAATACTTACACTGAACATTGAGCACAATCCCAACAGAAAGTCTCTGTCCATTGCCTACAGCAGCACATGTGTAAATTCCAGAGTCCTTGTATGAAATATTGTTCAGTACAAGCGTTCCTGGCATCTCTTTAGTGTCTGCCATTGTTTGTTCATCCTTTAACCAAATTAGAGGTACATTTGCACTACAGACTGTGTAATTACACGTCAGGTTGAGAGAACTTCCTTCAACTGTCACATTTTGTGATTGACCGATTGTGATCTGTAAGTCTTGATGGAGAAAATAAAACAATTAATGATAACATTTACATCTAGACCCATAATGAATTTGCAGATAAATAGACTGCAGGCTGTGTACTAATCTTACTTGTCTGTAATCTAGAATTAGCTGAGCCTTTAAAGTGAAACAAATGCAGTAAATGATAAACCAAACTTTATGTTGTAGCCGATAGGCAGAAATAAATTTAAGATGCAGGAAACTACTGTAGCTAGTAACGTAAACCGGATTTGTATATATTTTGGACGCTTTAGGAAATATGGCCAGAATCCAGATTTAAAGAGTTCACTTTTAATGCAAGTAAACAGTTAATAAGAACATTGCGACATAGTTATATACTATATTGAATGAATAATTGCTCGACAATGAATTGTTCAGCATTTACAAGAGCCTGAGGTTTTCTGGGTTACCTGTATGATGTGTTGCTCACTGTCTAGACTCTTGCTTCCTAAAATGTTACAGCATTCTTTTTTAGTGATTTTTATATTTCATTAAAAATGAATTACAATATAGCACATCCTACTAAATTCACAATTGCTTCTTTTCAGTGAATCATGGGAATTGATTTCCGAGCATAAATGAATCAATTTGGTAGAGTATATGTGGACCCTATCTTTCAGATTGCTCCTGTAACCTTTCTCAACCTCTCCCACTTTCACAGATGAGAGTGTTGCCACCTCCCGGAGGTCTTTTGGCACTCTGTCCTGAACCCTGTCCAGAGCTGCCCAGTTTTTTTCGTTATTTATCTTTCAACGCTCAAGTGGTTGCTTTTGGTTTAGTTTTACTTCTTTTCCGCTCCTCGTTCATTTTGTTTTTCACTTTCTACTACCCCTGGCTCCCTTTTATTCTAAAAAAATGCGCAGGTGGTGTCTCCTGATTGCACCAGCCAACAATCATTAACTAGCACCCACAAAATGGGCTGTGCCATCGATTAAAAGGATCAACAGTTAGAACCATTAATATCTCTCCTGTACTGATATTTAAATGGTGTTATGGTAATTTAGATATCCTTGTCTTTATTGTTGTTAACAATTACAAATACAAGATTGGAGACTGTCACACATGTGCGTTTGGGAGATAGTTTACGGGCTCAAATAAGTGCATTTACTTGCCAGACCAGGGGCTGGCACTGCCCACTAACTCTTTCGTCTCTCTTCAGGCAGAACAACTGACGAATCCCCTACCTAACATCTCTTCCGGTTTTCAGTCCTCAAGGTCCCACCTCCTCCTAATATCACTTCCGGTTCTAGAATGCCGTTTCCTCATGATGTCATTTTCATCTACCAACCTTATATACAACCTCCTTTTTTGTTATTCTCAGTCCTGTTTTGGACTCCAGTCTGTGAAGACCTCATTGAATTTCCTATACTGTACATTGACATTGTTCTTCTGTTTATTTTACAAGACACTGTTCTACGGGATGTAACCTCTGAAAAAGATTTGGGGGTTTATTTTGTGACAATGTTCTCATCATCTAAGCAATGAACAGAAACTGTTCTATAAAAAGGCAAAGAGATTGTCAGATTATACCTTCAAAGCTGTTGAATATAAATTGAGCAACGTTATGCTTAGAATACCAAGACTACATCTGGAGAGTATTGTGTGCAGGTCTAGCCACCACATTACAAAAAAATACACAGCAACATTTGAAGATGTTCAGAGGAGAGCAACCAGGAGCACCCCAGGAAAAAAAGGGCATGTCCTACTTTGACAGACTACGAGAATTAAACCTATTTATTGTCGAGCAGAGGAGACTGCATAAGGATCTAATACAGGTTTTCAAAGTTCTCAAAGGCATTGTTAAAGTAGATCCAGATGAATTATTTTGACTAAAAGCTGAATCACATCCATGAGTACACTGGTGGAAATGACGGGGAAATGCTTTTAGGACAAAAGCCAGGAAGCACTTCCTTACTCAAAGAGTTGTGGGAATATGGAACTAATGAATCAAGGAGTGGGAGTATGGAACTTGACAACCTTTACGAAATATCTGGATGATATTTTAGGACCACTTTGCTGTTGGCTAAACAAATGAGCTTTGATTGACTGAAGGGCTTCTTCTCGTTTGTCAAATTTCTTTTGTTCTGGGATTTAAACTCTAACAATGCTACTGTATGTTTAGCAGTTCCATTTCCAAAGCGTGTTAGTTTTGATTTTGAATCACTGGCTTTGTTTTTTTGCTTTTGACTTTTATAAATAATTTCTCAAGGTTGACAATGGGAGTTTTGTTGCCTGTACAGTATTTAGGTTAGGTTAAGTTAGATTAGTTAGACTTTATTATATGAGAGGGAAATTCTCATTTTAACCTGTCCCCATATGATTTTGCCTGGTCCTGGTCCCATCTGTTTCTCTTTCATGCCTTTTGTCTTACTCTCCTTCTTATCAAGAATTTAGCAGCATTTATATTAAACATTATTAATCAAATTTAGTTTTTGAAGGGCAGTGACAAAATGCTCAAGATAAAATGGAAAAAGGAAGCAAAGAATAGCCTTGTCTGAAAACTTTGTAAATGTAAAAGTACTGGAGGATATCTCAACTAGTACATATGCTGAAGGGAAGGGATAATGGATCTTGGCTATACAGAAAAATTCCACACCAAACCTCATTAATCCTAAAACTTGCTAAAGAAAATCACAATTCATGCAGTCAAATGATTTCTCCATGTCCAATGAGTGAAGGACATCCCTTGAATAAAGTTTTTGAAAACCAGTTACCTGTTACTGAAAGCTGTACTCCTGGCATTCCTGTGAACTGGTTGGTAGGGTTGGTAAAAAATCTAAACCAGTAGAATCCAGTGTCATTTCTTCTCAGATCCACAATTTTTAGTGTGCAGTTGTTCACAAAATTTCCCAAATATTCTGAATGGTTTCTGTATTCTGTACTCACTTTTGCAGGGTCAGAATGAGTCACATTTGTGCTACCATCATAAAAGCTTCCAGATATGTTAAAATAGTACCACTTGAAGGAACTGACTTCGACATTACTTGGGTAAGAGTATGTGCAAGGCATCAAGGTTTCTGATCCCTTCAAAGCACAGATAAAATATGTTGTGTAGTTTATACCCCAGTTTGGTACCTGAAGAAAAACTGTAAAATATTGTGTTATTTAAAATATAAAAGTAGAAGAACTATATAGCATGATACCATCATGGACATTATCTACTGTATAATCATGTAATCCTATAAACCTGTAATAAAGCTCCAGTTTACTAGGTGTAAAGGAAATCTCAAGGCTAATAGTGTCTTGATAAAAAAAACAATTATAAAGTCTGACTCTTTCATGAATCAGTAATATTTTGGTTAACAAAATAAAAATGTTTTGGGATTTTAGTTTACTTTGAGAAGCTTCTTTATTAGTGGTAGATTTATTATAGGAGGAATATGGCTGCTAGTTATATCATAATTAGGAGGTTGGGGACTTTAGGTAAGGAGTGGTAGTTTGGGCAGGTGTAAAGGGTGCCATCTACTGTCTCCCATGTCCTTCCATGCCCACCACACAACTCCGCTGCTAACAACCAAATTTTGCATGACTCCTTCCACGCAATTCCACACTAATTCATGTGCCTCATTCACTGCCTAGAAAAATCAGGCCGAGTGCTGCTCCTCACACTCTTGGGAAGAGCAAGAAGCAACACACCCTGCTTTACAATTGGTGACTCTGGGTTATGATCCGAGACGGAACTCTACAGAAAGAAAGTTCATAACTGAGTAATGGACTTAAATGCTTGCAGGTAGGTGCTGTCTATCCACTCTCTTTGTTCAAGCACTGTGCTAACCCAAATGATTCTTCTACATGATATTTATTTTCTTAAACTTCTACCCTCTTCACAGTCTGCATTTTAATTTTTTAAAATACTGCTTTATTTATGTATGTGTGACTTCCTAGGAAAATTGTATTTATCTCTCTATTATATTAAAATAAGTTTTACATCATGTCTGTGTTATTGAGCCTTGACTATTTCTCTCCACACTGCCCAACCATTACTCCTTCTGCATATCCTCTCTCCGTACCACACAGTGACATTCTCAGTGGAGTGCTAACTCGCCTTTCAACACATTCGGTTATAACGGAAAGGCAAAAAAGCAAATTATCTTTTTAAGAATGTTGAATTTTAGATTGCGAAAGAAAAAGGACCATTACACTCATTGCTGCAGTAAATGCATTGTATTTTGAGCCGAGCACTCATTGGTTCTCAACTCTCATACTCTCAGAGCATTCCCCTGCAACTTACTCAGTTTACAGTTGGACTGAGTGGCTGGGGATATAAGACCACATAACTGGTGGTCATAGGAGTACACCATTTCTGCCTCTGAGATGATAAGATTGTGTCAATGAAGTCTGCAAATGGAAATCACACCTTTATACTGTACTGTATAAACTTACATTTACAGTATATACTATATAGTCATACTGTAAATGTTTGTATAACTTATCCGATTGTTTCCTTCACAGGCTTGAATTGTCTGACCCTGATCTGTCTACCTATGTAGTAGCCATTATTAAAGTTATATGTTCCAACAGCCTAGTTGTCCCTAGACCAACATTGCTCACTCATCATGAAATCAAGAGTCACTGCAAGAAGTGTGCTCATATCCTGAACTAACCAATGCATCAAAAAATAGGGTTTTGCCACCACTCACTGCACCCCCTTGTGATTCAGACTACGAATGCCATGAATGTAATTACCCCAATCTACATGCTTTCAAATAAACGAACCACACTCCGTGACGTAACGTAAGAGGCTTCACCGCTGACGCCCAAGGTTCGATTCTCGAGAGGGGGTGCAGTGAGTGTGTACGCCTGATGAGCCCAGAATTTGGGCAAAACAAGTGTCGTGTACTCTTGGCATTATTTGACAGTAAAACTATGCTATATACTGTACAGTATATATTGTGGCTATTGTGGTTTCGCCTGCGTGCCTCAATAAGTCACCCTCCCCTCGCTCTTACTTTTTTACCGTTCATCTAATGATTACACTGAGTATGGCTTTACCAAAACAATCATTGATGGCGACTAAAGTATCCATTATTCATAAAGCTTCAATTGGTGATATGTCTTTCTGCGTTAACCACATATTTTTTCATACGTCTCAAACCAAGGGGATGCGAGGGTAAAATGAATCGGAAAGCACTGATATATATGTGTGTGTATATATATGTATGTATATATATATTGAAATAGTTTTACTGTGAAATAATGCAGAGTATGCTACACGTGTTTCACCCTAATTTTGGGGTCATCAGGCATACATACTCAGTGCATCCCCTCTCAGGAATCGAACCTAGGACGTCAGCGCAAGAGGCAAAGCCTCTACCATTGCAAGAAAAGGGAACATTTTAAAAATAAAGTAACATGATTGTCAATATACAGTAATTGTTTTGTGAGTGTTATGAGTGTTGCTGTCATCAAGGATTTGATTATCATTATTTCTTTCAATCAGGTTTGTATTTGTAGGATGTGTTGTGTTCAAGTTACATTCCGTGTTTGTCAATCATTGTAAAGATAACAGGTTTCATTCATTGATTCGTTTCTTACTGCATCAATAAACAGCTCGTCTTCCTCTTTATCTGAGATGTGACACACTGCATGCACGGGTTTTTTTTTTTACACTGTCTTCCTTTAGTGGGACATTAACTTTTTCCACCGCGTGCTTTGATTCCACAGTAGCTGCACTTATGAATATGTTTGCATGTGTCACACGCTTCATATTTTTTGCTGCCTTCTCAATTGTGTAATTTGGTTTTTGTTCAGCACTCTTTGCAACTGTTGCTTTTTGTCTGTGCACTGCGTCATTTTTACATGAGCCGCTTGGTGTTCTTGCATCAAAGGTTCACAGCTGTACTGGTGCCATCTCGTGCGATGTCCACAGCTGTATTTAATGTTAGCTAAGTTCCAGCACTTAAAAGTTTCTCTCGCAGTTTCGCTGAGTTTGTGCCAAACACCACCCTGACCATCTCATCTTCGTCTGCATAAGCACAGTCCTTCACCCGTGAATATTTAGTGGCAGTGTTTCTATTGGATTGCCGCTGACGGACAGCCTTATATGGGCAGGCACTAAATTACGTGGGAGGTGTAACTCCGCCTCCCACGGGCATCGAGCAGAAGTCTATTATAGTATAAGGACGAAAAAATAGGTTCCAGTTATGACCATTATGCGTAGAATTTCGAAATGAAACCTGCCCAGCTTTTGTAAGCAAGCTGTAAGGAATGAGCCTGCCAAATTTCAGCCTTCTACCTACACGGTAGGTTGGAGAATTAGTGATGAGTCAGTGAGTGAGTGAGTGAGTGAGTGAGTCAGTGAGTGAGTGAGTGAGTGAGGGCTTTGCCTTTTATTAGTATAGATATATAAAAAGAGAGAGAAAGAGCAGTAAAACAAAATTATAATTTCAGTTCTCCAGTGGTACCAACAGATAAAACAGCTGCTAAAAGGAAGAGATAATGAAATAAAAAAGTAGCAGAATAAAATAACAGGAAAGTTTACACATTATACAAATTACACTATTCAAAAATACATATAGACTTACATCCTTGTTATACCCACACAAAGCTCTCAAATATACACTATTAAGTAACACTGCCATCATTGCACATTGCTAGAATTCAGATAATCAGTGATGCTATTGAATATCAGAGCAAGGTTCTTTTTTTCTGATTGCGCTAGGATAAAAATTGCTCAAGAGCCTAGAGTTGTGGGTCTTAATAGACTTATTGAGCACTTGACACTCGGAACGACCACCATAGGGAGAACTGGAGGTGACTGCCAGCATTTTTTATATTTGGGCACCACTGCGCCCTTATTGCTTTTGAAATTAAATACATTTGGCTGGTTGTGAGTGTCAACTGGATGATAACAAACATACAAGACCGCAAGACAAGCACATTAGTGAGTCTTCATTGTTTGTTAATTTATTTTTATTTTTAAAGTTGTGTTTTTATTTTAATTATATTTTTCTCAAACAATTAAAAAAAAAACACTTTATTTTCCTTCCGGGCAATGCCAGGTATTTCAGCTATGTCAGCTAGTACACCAACTATAAAAGCAGGACAGTGCACATTTATCATTATAACATTAGGTATCCAAGAAGCTATTTACATTAACATATACGATGTAGCACTTTCACACTTAGGCTAATAGTAAAGAAATGTAACAAATAAAGACATGATAAAGTGTTAGTAAAAGGCGAAACTGTACCTGACTCAGAGAACAAAAGCACTGAAAACAGAACTAAATAAATCATCTTTGCATCCATACTTTGTTTTTCCTACAACCTGAAATTAAAGGAGAAATTGTGGTTCATTCAGAATAATTTAATCTAGTTATCCATTTAATGTGCACATGCAGGATACAAGCAAGATAAAAGGCAAGATAGATAAGAAAAATGTCATTGTAGGGCACACTTGATTATACAGGGCTAATGCAGATTCTCCAGTCAATTCAAAATGCTCCTCATTTCGAAGATGGAGGAAAAACATTAAAATCAGACAAAAGCCCATAAACAGTTTCAACATAGACAGGCACTGAGTCTCATAGCACTAGTCGGGACACCAGCCCACCTAAAGGTGCTATACAAATTGTGTTTTGTAAATCATTCCACTTAAACATTTTATTATCTTATGCACGATGACTACCATAAAATGGGCTATAAGTGAACTTCCTAGATAAAATCTCTTCCTACTTAACCATTTTTGAATTTCTGTGCTAACTTAACTTATTTGATTTATTTAATATTAGCATATATAAAATACATATTGCAGAATTGGATCCAAAACCTTTTATTGATGACAATATCATACAATAGATTGGCCTATGAGAGAAATTATATAATACACAATTAGCAGAGAATATAATTTCATACCTGTTTTTACACTTCTGCTTAAAAGAGTGCAGGTTGGGTTTCTGGAAATAACAAAGTGTGCAGGTAAATTATGTGGCAGCATTCCAGTGATGGATCTTCTTCATGTTTTACATTGCCGTTTATTCAGACTAAGGTTCTTTATTCTTTGGTAAGGAGAAGTTGCTGGTCAGAGTCAGAAATTTTGCATAATTTTTAAGGTCATAATAAGAGGCACCACTGAGTACCAACTAAAGTGTAAAGGATAAATTAAAAAACATTCTCTTCAAAAATGATTTATTATACAACAAATACAGAAGAGTGGAAAAGTCAACAGGAAAATAAAAAGTAGCAAATAAAAGAACCCTAGCTTCCACACTGGACTTTGCTATAAAAGTCTGCAGCTGTTTCTGTAAGGTGGGCTGCCTTGTCCTCTTGGCTAACATTCAAAAGCTGCTGATTAGCTGTGAATGCTGAATTTTTGTTTGTTTGTCATTCATAAAAATATAAGTATTATAATAATTACAAACCATTACATCAGGAATTGCATCCGGTGTATAATTTGGCCAAGTCAATATGGGGACAAAAAATTTGAATGATCCGCTGTGGCAACCCCAAACGGGGGCAGCCGAAAGAAGAAGAAGAAGAAGTAACCCTCCTTTATTCTATTTTATTTTTCAGTATCCTGATGAGGCAATTGATGCCACTGCTGTACTGCTAAGCTGCTAATCTGACAAAGGAAACGTCATCTGAAACACTGGGAGAATTGGAATCAATGGATGGAAAGATTCTATTATCAGAATGAACTATGTCATTTGATCAGTGCAATGATATTTGTCCATTAATTTATTGTTGAACGCTGGCCAATTGACAATGGAGGACATGAATGTTGTAAATGAGAAAGTCAAGGACAAAATCAGACACAGTCATGGTCCTGGAGTCCTGGGCCAACAAGCCACCCATCCTATTCTGGGCATTCTATATTAGTGTCAGTTCTGAGCTGTCCAATCTGATGACAGAATCTTTCCATGGAAACATTCTTATCTGCCCAGTATCTGAAATTACTTTTCCTTGGGCAGGAGAGCAGCTTGGTAGTGGAGCAGTGCCCCCAAGTACCACATCAAAATATTAAGAAGAGAAACAGAATATAGGAAGGTTAGTCACAGTTTTAATTATTGCAGTGCTTAGATTTTTGTATAAATGACTAACAAAGATGCAATATCCACTGCTATTCATACTAACTATACTAAGTCTTCAGCTTTTATTTAATAGCAGAGGCTGAAGAGGCATCTCTTATCTGTTTTTGCATAGCTTTGGGGTCTTGTTATTAAAACTTCGACTCATCCACTGTTATTTTATTAACCCTTGGAATTCTAAATAGGCCAGCATCTTGTGATCTTAATGTTTATAAATGGTAGGTTTAGTTAAGTAAACAGGACTTTGGCCATGTAAGGCTTTATATATTTCAAAGAGGATTTCAAAATCAGCTTGAAGCTTAACTGGGAGCCAATGCAAGGGCTTGAGAACAAACCACAGTTATGTGTTCATACTTTCTGGTTCTTGTAATAATTTTTGCAGGAACATTTCGAAGTAACTGAAAGCTGCCTAAAGAACAATTTAAACACCCATTGAATAGTGTATTGCTGTAGCCAATCCTACTAGAAATAAATGCATGAATTAATTTCGCTAATTATCTTGCATGTTTAGAAAACGTCTTAATTTTCCAACATTTTTAATATGGAAAAACCATGTTTTAGATAGTTTTGTAATGTGCATTTTAAACAACACACCAGTGCCAAAGATAATGCTAAATTCCACAGTGATTCAGGTAAACTAATGGTGATTCTAAGTGAGTTACAATGTAAAGGAATGTTGCTGAGGTCCGTATCATTCCCTTCAATAAGTAACATTTCTGTTTTTTTCTGTATACAGAGACAAACAATTCTCATCCATCCACTCCTTTAAATCACTGACAGAACTATTTAAGAACAGCATTGGAGAAACATCATCCTCTTTAAAAAAACCCCTGTGTGTGTCCAGGTGTCCATGTGTGTGTGTCTTCTGGTGAAATGCGCATGCGCCGGGCCACACGGCATGTGTTCAGTCTCTTCCTGTGCATTCCCTGTGTGTGCAGAGCGAGAGAGACACACACACACACACAGGCGCAAAAGAGACAGACACACAGTGGGTGTGGTTCGCGCACGCCTGTGTATGTGTCTGTCTCGCGCACGCCTGTGTCTGTCTGTCTCGCGTGCGCCTGTGTGTGTGTCTGTCTCGCGTGTGAGACAGACACACACACACAGGAGTGCACGAGACAGACACATACACAGGCGTGCGTGAGGCAGACACATACACACAGACGCACGTGAGACAGACACACACACAGGCGCATGTGAGACAGACACATACAAAGGTGCGCGCGAGACAGACACACACACACAGGAGCGCACGAGACAGACACACACACAGGAGCGCACGAGACAGACACACACACAGGCGCGCGTGAGACAGACACAAACACACGCAGGTGCTCGTGCGACAGACACACACACAGGCGCGAGAGACACACACACACAGAGGCACGTGCGAGAGATAGACAGACAGACACACACACACACACACAGACACAGGCGAGAGAGACACAGACATAGAGGCGCCTGCTTAAGAGAGAGACACACACGCGCGAGAGAGACACACACACACACAGGAGCGTGCGTGCATTGTTTCAATGTTATTTTTCTTGGTTGATTATTAAATTACAGATTTTTCAAATGTTCATTTTTTTCCCTGTGCTCAAAACTCATTAAAAAAAGTGTTTTTAGCGAGCAGGTTGTAAGGCTGTAGCACGAACTCTTGCAGTGTTAGTTTTCTCTGTTGTTCAAGGTTTTCTTAGTGTTATTCAATGTTTTTACATTTAGTTTACTACTACGCTGTGCATTCAATGGTATAATTAACTATATTTGTGCTTAAAAACTTAAGAAAATATATATTTACATACAGTTCATACGGTCTGGAACAGATTAATTGTATTTACATACAATCCTATTGGGGAAATTACTTCGGTTCCACTGTATTACAGTCAGGGAAAATTACAGGCATTTTACGGAAATACAAACCAGTATTACTGAGAGAGAAAATTAAAGGCACACAATACAGTGACGCATATTACAGCCACATACAAGGTCCCTTGCCATTTAATATATAATAATGTTCCTACTAATGTTTATGCACTACTGTTCTAGCGCCCGTTATTGTAACAGGCTTAATGTCTAGTTTGGTATTAAAGAATGGTGTAATTGTAGCAAACGAGCAAAAACTAATGCTATGTTTTGTATTGGGAGCATGCAAAGTGAAAACAGTAATAGTCTGAGTACTGAGCCCTGTTTTGTGATCTAATAGCTTAGGAGTATGCCCCTCTAAATTCTTCTGCCTATTCAGGACATTGGCTTTCTGTCACATCAGTGCCAACAGAGTATGTACTTCTTGGGAAGTCTTAGACTCAAGCTACACAAATGACCCAAACTTGCACTTAGAAAGGCTATGTTATAGCTCACTTGTGTTCTTTATTTCCAGTATTGCTTTCAACAGGGCATTGTCCTGTTTTGCCTGTTGTGCCGTTTTCTTCCCTGGCACCCTCTGTCTATCAAATTACCATTAATCCTCTTGAGCCTCCACACAGAAATTACATGTAAACCCCTTCAGATTAGAAAACATTGCAAATCCAATCAACAATCTAATAAATGCTTTAGTTTTTGCCAAGTTTCTGGTATCAGTATTATTAAAGTTTGATGGGGCTTTAGGTTAAATAAAGGCATCAAAATAAAAGAAAAAAATGGGATATACAATGTAAAACAATATAATAGAATAAGGACTTCTGCACGAGTGGGGCATGGGACCCAACAAATCAGTGCTGAGCAGCCTATCACTTAATGTGCAGTTTATATTCCCCAAAGTGTGAGTGAAAAGGAAGCAGAGCGATAGACAGGAAAGTGTCTTCATCTATATTTATCTGACCCATTTCCAAATTCCTTACACATTTTTCTCTTTTTCTACAACTTAAATTGAGTATTCATTTTGTTGTAGTCAGTCTGTCTGCGTTTGCGCCAAATGAGAACATTAAAAGCATGAGGAGCCAATCTAGTTACTTTACAAAGATACCTTAAATCAGGGTGGTCCTGGAGAACTGCAGTGGCGGAAGGTTTTCATTCTAACCATCTTCTTAATTAGTAACTAGTTTTTGATGCTAATGAACTTCTTTAGCCTTAGTTTTAATTAGCTTGACTCAGGCCCCTTAGTTGTTTTTTTTTCCTTAATTAGCAGCCGGACAGTAATGAGACACAAAACAATGACCAGCTCACCTGTACCCATCAAACAAAATGTGAAAATAAAGAAAGGTGAAGGTCTCAGCAAGGCTGATCTCTCAGGCCACCAAGAAAATAATAGAATAGCAACACTTTTGGAAATGTCTGCTGTGACAGAATGAGAGCTGCAACAAGCCGTGGAATTGCACAACGGGTTTAATTAACAGCAACAACCAGCTTCTCATTAAGGAAATGGTTGGAGTGAAATTAGTTGGAGTTTGAAGCCCCAATTTAGCTGGTCATTTGTTGGCTTGTTTCACATCTCATTTCTGTTTAGCTGTCATTTAATGAAGAAAATAATCAATTCAGAAGACTTAATCATTAAAAACAGGGCTATTAAAATAGATGGAAAAGAAGTTAATTAGCAGTGAAAACTGGACACTGATTAGGAAAAGGGTTAGAAAGAAAAACTGCAGCCACTGCAGCTCTCCAGGCCTGAAGTTCGACACCCGTGCCTTAAGTAAAAAAGAGGCATTTTTAAAGATCTTATAGTATTTTCTTGCTAGGAATGTTGTTTAATTACTGAAAACTGTAAAATAACATTCTCAAGCCTACTTAATGCAACTCTGTTGTTGCTGGGGGGCCAATTCTGGAAGTTTTGAGAGTAGGTCAGGAATAGCCCTTGAATAAGAGTGTATGTCCATTGTCAGGCCCACAGCATCACACAACTAAGCAAATGAAGAATCACAAATTTCATCATGCATACATCTTTGGGATGTTAAGGGAAAGCCACAATGTCCTGAAAAAAAATGTCAACCCAGACTGAGACTGGGTCCAAAACCTGAGAGAGCAACATTAATTATTGTACCTTGCATTTTTGAAAGATATATTACATATACTGAGACAAGATAGTAAATGTCAAAATCATAAAACAATCATGCATGTCGTCTGAAGGATCAATTTAGAGACAAAAAAAATAAGTCTTGGAAGTTATCTTAAAATGAACTAGGGCTTTGACCATAGCTAATGCCGACCTTTACTCAATGTTCCAGCCATGAAGGTAGTATGTTATATTATATTGTGAAATCAAGAGTTTCTTCTAGAACACCATGTGATAGTAATGCTGTCAGAATACTAATGTTATCATAATTACAAAACAAGTAAGGAAATGTGAAATTTTGAATTCAGTTATAGGTTGGTGTTCAAGTGACAACACTGAATGGTTGCTGTCAGGGAATTGAGATTATGCACATTTCTATCTGTTTTAGTATTATCACAGGAGAACGCATGTATAGAAAATTACTGTTATGATCATTTATACTTGATATTAATATTAGTTACCTGGGGAGATGTAGGCCTGGTACTTCCAAACATAGAAACTTTTAGAGAAGATGAGCATCTGCATTAAGAGTAAAGGTTTACCTGTTTATTAACAACTTGTATCTCATAGTGGAGATCCATACATACAGCCTTCTACCTATTTGTATAGCAATTCATACAGATTCTTAGCGGTAGGGTGTTGTACCGTGCTTGAAGAAGGGGCCTGAGCTGCCCCGAAAGCTTGTATATTGTAGTCTGATCATTTAGCCAATAAAAGGTGTCATTTTGCATCACTTCTCATTGCATACAGATTCTTCGAAATTTACCTTGCTGAGAAAATATTTCACCTCACTAGGTGGTGCTAAAGCAGCTTTTTAGTATCCCATATCAAATATTTATAGTTCTTCACATAAATGGTTGAAAATTAAATTTCCAGAAACAGAGAGACAGATATAACTTTCTATGTCTCCATGATTTTGAGCAAATGTATATTATCAGATGCAATATATCCATTAGCATTTTTTCATCACAAGTTGCTTTCTTTGGTGGTTTATTTATATTTTTATTGACTAACCCTTAGTAAAATATTGCTAATCTCATTAAGATTGTAAAAAATGATGTTCCTCAAGGCAATGTCCTTGAGGTGATGCGATGGAGCCTGTCCTGCCTTTTTAAGCAAATTTTGGTCTACTAATCCTGTTGACACAGATGATACAGTAACTTAATGCATAATTTTGCTGATTTGTTAACCCCTACTTTTCTTTCTTATACACCAACCCAATACCATAAGTTATCCGTATACACATTGTATGCCAGCGGGATGGAAGGACATGGGGAGAGAGCACCTGTGAGGCATTACCTCCCCTGGGACACTGGAGGACAGCTCTCCTGGACAGCGGTGTCACCACAGGTTCTGCCAGCGTAGATTGGGAGTGAGGCTTTCATGCAGCCCTGTTGGTTCCCTTGGTGGCCGCCATGGGGAGCTGAGGAGTCCAGCAGTGTATTTCCATCACACCTGGGAGTAATTCCAGGTGATGCCGAAGAATCACCTAGGACACTTCCAGGACCTGTTAAAGGCGTGCTTGCCACTACTGAAAGGAAAGCGACCATCAGGATGCAGAAGACACAGCTTACCTGAAAGGGAGTGGACATGAAAGCAAGAAGAATAAGTCGACCTTATGAGGTTTTGAACTGTAAGAACAGAACCGTACTGTCACGCTGGAAATGAAGTGGAGTAGTTCCAATGGGAGAAAAGTAATAAAACGAGTGTTGTGTGCTTAAAGCTCTGCCTTTATCTGCCTGTGTTTGGCTAGGGCAGCTGTTGACGCCCATATACTTCACAACATACATCCATTTCTTAAGCTTACTTTGTCCTCCTCAGAACTACAAGGAGCCAAAGTCCTTCCAAACAACCGTGAGCACAAGGCACTAATGCTGGGCCAGTGTAGAACTGCCAATTAACCCAATACAAGTTAGATGAGAGAGAAACAGCATGTTGACAAGAGAATAGTGTGCAAACTCCACAAAGACAGTGACAAGTGTTTGATGATGGGAGGCAAAAGTGATAAGTAACAATGCACCGCCATCATGCCATTTGCCGATTTGCCTCTTACTTTAAATCAGAAGCAATGGGTGCAATGCAAGAATGTGGAACTATTTCAATGAATGGTATGAAAGGTTAGATTAAGTTAGAGGAGAATTAACATGGTCAGGAATTAATTACCTTGTCTTAGATTTTCTAAAAATAACATTTTTCAAATAAGGATTACCAATTACAATAACATCTTTCTAAATGAAACTACAAATTTTGAAATACAGATAGAAGGATATCATTATTTATGGCTTTGATGTTATTCTTCAAACTTCAATTATCCAGAGCTTACTTCTATAAAATAAATAATGCCATGCAAAATAATCTGGAAGAATCGACTTTAGGTTATCTTGCAGGCCAAGAGGTGAGATTGTTTCATGACATCAAATGGGTAAGATCTCTCAAAAAGTATTAATGGTGACTTTAGCAGTGAGGAATGTGGATCCCTCTTGCTGGGATCAGAGCCTGTTATTTTAAAAATGTAAATTTTTAATTTCATTTGTTTTTTTTTAATATAAAAACATGCCAACATAATCTGCAGCAGCAACAGTTATAGTTTTAGAGCTTTTGTAGAAGAAGCATGGACCAATAATCCTGAAAACTGCCAAGCCACACACTACTGTTAACTCTTGGAATGTAATGGTTGTTCCTGCACTTTCATTGGTGATTTTGTAGAGCACCGTCTACAGTTTGGTCTGTTAACATTACCACAGAAATGAAAATGGGCTTCACCTAACATAATCAAATTCTTCAGAATGTCTGGGTTTTCATTTAACAACTCAATAAACTGATTGCAGATGTTCAGCTAAACCATTCGGCAAAATCATATTCAGTACTTGAATTTTATATGGCCAAAATCATAAATCTTGATGAAGAATTCAGAGAACAATCCAGTCTGAAATACTACTGTACTTGCTGACTTTGTGCTGAACATCGAGGTTTCACTCCACAGCCCATTTCTCCATTTTGATATTTTCTGGCATTCTTACAATTGTTAATGGTCTAATAAATACATTTCGTCATCATACCAGTTGACTGAAATTCATCAAATCACTTTAAAATAGTGTTGCAAGAAGGAATTATTCCTCACTGAGGTACGTTAAAGTTAATACAAAACCTGCTTTGCACCTGATCATAGATTTGGATTAAATGTGCGCCATAACAGTGAACACTCGATGCATAACCAAACAGTTGGCCATGTCCTCTAAGACTGCATTTAGTAATCAGCAGTGCCATGCCACTATACTATAATTAAATATCCCTATCCAACTCGTTCACCCCAAAAGCCTGCAAAAAACTTGTGATATCCTTACAGAGCACCCATTATAAGAATATAAAAAAATATTATCATGAGCGCGTCCTTCAGCACAATCTAGCTTGTCAATTCCTATTAGTGCAAAATATTACTGAGACTTCAGTTCTGCTAAAGTGCTATTATCTACTAAGCTGATTGGTCACTTGTTCTCGGTGAGAATAACTCTATCTATGAAGAAATAATTCACAACATTTTTGTGAAATTTATACTTGATCTGCTCCATGACTGCGTTGGCATCATTAGGTTGGGTCTTTAGCTTCTGAATTTGAGCTTCCAGGCTCTGATCATTGAGAATAGTCACATGATGTTCTGAACATATGAAGGCCCCGGAATTTGACCTGGGACCTTTATCAGCTTTCAGGTCTTCACAGGTTCGGAATCTGGGTGTCCTGTTAGATGACTCATTAAAACTTGACAAACAAGTCTCTGCCGTGATCGGATCGAGCTTTTATCAGCTTCGCACGCTTGCAAAAATTAAACCTTATCTCACTGACAAGACCCTGGAGATGGCCTTGCCTCGACTATTGCAACTCTCTTTATTATGGCATCTCCAAATCCCAAATTGCCCGTCTTCAATTGGTCCAGAACGCAGCTGCTAAATTTCTTTTAAAAAAGAAAAAAATGGATCATGTGACTCCGCTTCTGAAGTCCCTTCATTGGTTGCCTGTTCAATTTAGAATACATTTTAAAATCTTATTATTTGTTTTTAAAACACTACACCAACAAGCACCCATCTATTTATCTGAATTGCTTCACCAATATACCCCCCTGAGAAGTTTGAGATCCGGTGATCAGAACCTTCTTTTAATTCCACACTCCAGACTCAAGCGTAGAGGTGACCGTGCTTTCTCGGTAATTGGGCCTCGTCTTTGGAATGATCTGCCTATTGAAATCCGAATGGCTCCTAGTCTGACTATTTTTAAATCTATTTTAAAAACATATCTGTTCTCTCTGGCTTACTAGGCTTTATTTTGCCTACCTAGATGTGTGTAAGTGTAGATATATGTATATGTATAGATATATTTATACAAATTATTTTTATGTGTTTCTGCTGTGCTTCTTTTGGCTAAATCATATATTTCTATTTTATGTTGATGTTTCTAAATGTACAGCACTTTGGTCAGTCGTGTGGCTGTTGTAAATGTGCTATATAAATGAATAAACTAAACTAAACTATGATGTTAGATGTGCAGAGGACCCCCACCCACTGCTCAACTGCAAGAAAAATCCACGATGACCCTTACTAGGGAGAAGCTAAGCCCGTCATAACTGCTGAAGCTAGTGACACTCCTGTATCTAATTTTGAACAGTTGACCATCATTCATCCTAGTAATTCCCTTCATAGTCCTATAAATTTCTGTCATTTCACCTTTTAATATTTTTTTTCTCCTGCTGAAAAGATTCATTTCACTCTTTCCTCAAAACTCTTACACTATTTTCCTGGAAAAACTGCCAGAGCACTTCTCTGGAATTTTCTAGTGCCAAAGACAGCTGTGAGGTACAATATTTACTATGGCATGCCATGTACTAACGTATTTGTATAATTTTGAAAAATTTCCAGCGACTTAATATTCTCAAACCTGGATAATCCAGTCCAGGAAGCAGGGTGTGCAAATTGGGAAACAATCCAGTCATAAATGGGATGACATCCCGACTTGGATAGAGAGTTGCCCCTTACTCAGCTGGGAGGCTATTATGGAAAAATGGTAAGGACAGATGTGCACTCTGGCTGGGATGCTTCCTTTTCCCTTTCACAGTCAGAGAGGAAGATATAATGAGTTTGTTGGATTATGTACTACCAAGAACAGTTCATCCCAAGGTATGATAGGTGGTAGTGCTCCTCTAGCATGGTCCCAGTTTGGACGCCCATGGGGCTGTATGGGGCTCATACTATGGGAGGGCAGTCGTGTTGTGGTCACAGGGAGTCACTCGATAATGCTGCTGGCAGAGGACTCCCCATTTCATCCTGACCCGGAAGTACTTACTGGGAGAAATGATGTGCCACCGGAAGTTCTCCTGTGTTCAGCATAAATAAGCCACCTCACCTAACTCTGGGAGCTGTAGTCAGGAGATGACAAACAAAAAATACCTGGAAGGACTGGAGGAACACATGGAGAGACAAAGGTATTTGAACCCATGACTGGTGTTTGTGTGGTTGTATCTGAGCTTTGGGATTCTAACAGCTCTGGGGCCCAAACCCACAGGAACAGTATAGAATTACTGAGTAACCTAACATGCATGTATTTGGGGATAGGAGAGAACACATTCACAAATTGTGGAGAATCTGCAAACTGCTCATGGACAATGACAGGCATGGGACTCAGAGCCACAATGCTGCATGTGTGAATCAGTAGTGCTAGAGAACTGTGTCACCATGAAAAATTACCAACCTTGTTAAAAAAGGATATAATATTAATAATTAAATTAAATTCTTATAAACTGATTGTTTTTTAAAGTTGAAACACTCCTTCCCAAATATAATCTCCCATTTCACAATCATCTAGGTCAGCCACAAACCCAAAACATGTCCCTGCAGCAAACAGTAGCACCACCGTAACACGAACTAGGCAAAGGCAATCACAAAAGCGTTCTGGTGGGTGCCTGAGGTGCTGCTGGCATTGGCACTAATATCTGATATTTAATTTTTATTAAGGGCAGAAATCTTTTTGAATAACATTCCTCTGGGATTCTTCCACCAATACAGTAAAAATATCACGGCTATAAAACATATGAAGATGACAAAAGAAAAAATAAAACTGACCATGAAAAGTGAACTTCAGATCTACAAAACTGACAATGTGGAAAGGGGAAATTATGTAAAAACATACATTTCTGTCTTGACAGTGTGTTAATGAGTCCTGGAGCTTCAGGCAGATGGCACCGCTTAAATTCAGATGGGTGATTTCACGAGGCGCAGGAGGCTTTGTAAACTCCAGGGTGCACTCAGTCTGAAATCTCTCCTGGTGTTATGGCCTCAGGTGCACCATTGTAGCAAAAAATAAAAATAAATATTCCATATGCCTTTTTTGATCCTTTTTTGACATTTAGTGATATACACCATGAATATTTCATAGCTGTAGTGGTGATGAGAATTGTAATTTGAAATTTATTGTCTGACATGGAACATTCTGAGCAAGTTTAAAATGATACTGGGTTTCTTCTGCTTTTCAATTACTAATTATCTACTTGTGTGTGCAGTAATAATCAATATTTTAAACACGATGATGCATCCAATTGCTGAAAATGACCACAACTTAAATATCTGAATTATAAGATTTATTTGCACTTTATTAGCAAAAAATGTTATGGCAATGAAAATGAGGATTATACTTTTACTTTTTGCTTTGCGCTTTCCCCCTCCATAACCTATCATCTATGCGGGAGGAGTGAAAGCTTTAGATTCATCAAAAATTTTGATATCAACATTTTTGGGCCTTCTGATACTGAAAACATCGATCTCTTGATGATGAGTGTGTTTGTGTGTGTCACAGTTTCTTGAGGACGGTCTAGCACTAAAACGGCTGGACAGAAAAATACCAAACTCGAAACTGAAGCCTGATATGAGATGATGATGTGCTGATTAGTTTTTGAGCAAAATCGTGCAAGAGATAGAGGCACTCTAGAGAAACCCTCAAATACTTTAATTTGCAATTTTTCTAGTCAATTACTATCATAATGACCTATTTTATGATCAGAAAGATCAGCATCACAGTGGTAAATAATTACTGAAATGTTATAGAATAGTTCTGGTAGCTTGGTTCCTAGGATGCAAAGCCTACTGACGTTCATGCCTGAATTTTGTATCCTTGGTTTTTATCCAGTATCAGGTATGCTGGCCATTCTTCTTGAAAAATGTGAATCACTAGACTCCATACACATCCCTAGTACATCCTATATGCACACACTTCCTTATACAGTAGTAACAAAAAAAAATAGATTGTAAGTGTAAGGGACTGAAACAAGGCTACTCCTCAATGTTTTTAGACTTACTGTTTAAAAAATAAAGTGAGGCATTGGACCATCCAGAGACAGCAGAGCTGATTTGGAATTTCAGTGAGGATGGCCATGCGTGCCTGTCCTGACAGCAACCTGACAGGTAATCTTTAGAGCAGAACTTGGAGATGTACAGTATGTAAAGACTGAAAAAAGAGTCAAAGCTGGGAGATCAAAAATAGTAACCTAAGCCAAAACATAAAACAAAATTCATTCATATATGCAACAGGTCAAAACTGAACAAAATTCATAAGAAGATTTTAGCAAAGGTTTTTGAGACAGTTTTTGGTATTCACAGATGGGATAAGGAAAAAGTCCACTAGTTGACCTTTTATCCTTTTACCATACCATACCATTTTATTTGTTGAGCGTTTAAAAGCACAGCATTACAACTGACCGAAGGGCTGTACAGTTAAAAAAGAAGCAGGACCAAAAAGAAAATATTAAAAACAAACATTAAGAGAGAATTAAAACAGAGATACTAAAAACAGGTCAGAGGACCTAATAAAATAGGGTTAAGAAGTAAAAGCCAATGTGAAGAAGTGTGTTTTTAGGCGTGATTTAAATGTGGCGAATGAGGCGGCTTGCCTAACCACTAAGGGTAGGGAATTCCAGAGCCTGGGTGCACAGACCTTTCACCACAAGCTTTAAAATGTGCCTTGGGAACGGTTAGGACCAGCTGATCTGCGGATCTAGAGGATTGTGACGATGGAGCAAGACACTCAAATAGGCAGGGGCTAGACCGTTTAGTGCCTTATAGGTTAAGAGGAGTATCTTAAAATCGATTCTGAATCTAATCGGCAGCCAGTGTAGGGTTTTTAAAATTGGTGTAATGTATTGGCTTCTGCTACTTCCAGTTAGAAGCCTTGCAGCCGCATTCTGAGCCAGTTGGAGTCTAGAAAGAGTGGCTTTACTGATACCATAAAGGCAGGAATTTGAGTAGTCGAGCCGGGACGTAATGAATGCATGGATTACTGATTCCAGGAGGTGGTTAGACAGAATAGGCTTGAGTTTGGCGATTCGCCTGAGATGGAAAAAGCAGGATTTTACTGTGCTGTTGACTTGAGCATCCATTTTCAGGACCGTATCCATTTTGATTCCAAGATTGGAGACAGACGAAGTTACTGGAATGGGAAGAGAGTCGAGGCCAAGGGTGGGGTCCGTTTGCAGTCGGGCTAAAAACAATGACCTCGGTTTTTGAATCGTTCAGGTGAAGAAAGTTTACAGCCAGCCAGTCCTTAATGTCAGATAGGCAGTCGAGAAGAGGTTTGGTGGAGTCAGTTGGCTTGAGGGAGAAATAAATTTGGCAGTCGTCAGCATATAGGTGATTTGATTTGATTGATTACAAAGAGGCCACATTCTCTGGGGCCATTCCGCTAAAAATGGGGGATAAATATCTAATGATGGGTACTTAAAATGGCTGTGATCAGGGACCTAAAATGGCATCCAAAAAACACAGCACCTAAATTATTA